>NC_084567.2:30050000-30380000 GCF_033978685.3 Nerophis lumbriciformis | reverse complement strand
AATGCACTTTGTGACTTCAATAATAAATATGGCAGTGCCATGTTGGCATTTTTTTCCATAACTTGAGTTGATTTATTTTGGAAAACCTTGTTACATTGTTTAATGCATCCAGCGGGGCATCACAACAAAATTAGGCATAATAATGTGTTAATTCCACGACTGTATATATCGGTATAGGTTGATATCGGTAATTAAGAGTTGGACATTATCGGATATCGGCAAAAAAGCCGTTATCGGACATCTCTATCAATAATCATCTTTTACATTGTGGCAAATAGCGTACACGTATATAATCACTGGAGGACTAGTGGAAAAAGCTAAACATGTTACACACCAAGTAAGAACAAGCAGGAGCGGACAAGAGGGCTGGCTAATTGCTAAGCTAGCCTGAAACACCGGAACAAAATAATAATTAGTGACGTTTAAGAGGTGTAGATTGAAGCACATTACAATAGAAGGTAAGCAGGTATTAACAGGAAATTGGCAAGTAAGAAACAAAAGAAAAGGGGTGTCCAACAAAATTATACAGGAGCAAGGTGTTGGGAGGTCTGTTTCTGCTGTAGTTCAATCCATTTGGCGAGCCGGGGGTACTTTCCAGAGTTCAAGAGTTATGGAGAGAATAATATAATGATGTCTGTTGCTGTGTAGCAGCCAGGAGTACAAGCAAGAGGAGAGCGGATCCATTCATATATCAGTACTGTGAATACCAATGGTAGGATCAGTATATGATCGACATTAGATTGATTTTGACCTATATTTTTATATCATTGTTGACAAATTCAGTGAATAATTCCCTAGATACAGGAAGACTTTGAGTGTAAAAATGTTTAAAAAAGTAGTAGGTATTAGCTTTTACCTCTGTTCAGTTATTGTGTACTATTGACTTTGTTTTGATCAAACAATTATATGTTGTAAAATAACATTAGGAAGTAGTTTAAATAATGTGTTATTGTTACATTGTCAATAACACTCAACATTAATACATAAAATAATTTACAGTTAATGCATGTGATTGGAATCAGCAACATAAAACTGATCAGTATGAAGTATTATACTTACAAAACATGCAGTTACACAACATCACCTCTTATCCAAGCAGTTTCCTGCTGAAGAAATGATGTGAAACAGCACCCTCTGCTGGATTAATAGCTGCAGCACTTGTTTACCCCTCTTTTGTTCTTTGTTACCCAAAAAAAACAAAAAACTAGGGCTGTCAAAATTAATCTGATTAATCAAGTAATACCATCATATTGACTCTGACTAAACACTTAACTGAATTATTGCTTCTGCTGTTCAGAATGATTCTAAATCTGCGAATCGTCACTGGCAATGCATCCGAGGAGTTTGTTCAAGTACAGTATAAATGTACAGTTTATATAATATAACTAGTATTGGTGTATAAATGTACAGTTTATACAAGTCATGTTAGTGTACTTGTATGCTGCACATTTTAGTGAATTATTGAATGTATGTTAACATATAAATAACTACATTAAATTACTTTTTAATTAATGTAAATAACATACAAATAAATTAATGTGTGTAAACATTAAAATAGATCTATGAATGTAAACATAAACTAATGTATGTAAGCATACAAATAAATAAACAAATGTAAATAAACATTTAAGTATATTAACATCCAAAAAATTAAATTAATGTAAATAAACATATACTTAAATCAATTTATGTAAACATACAATTAGATAGATTAATGTAAAGGTCGCTGGTCGGCCTACCTGCGTGAGGCTGGTGGTCCCTGGTGCCATGGGCACCTGACCTGCTGTTTTGGGTTGGGCTTGCAGGGTGGTTAGGACCGTACTTTGACTTCCGCACATACTGGAAGACAAATATGTTGTACCTGCAAACATACATACAAACGCACATACACACGTACATTCATACATACATAAGCACATACTGTACATAGATACACACTGTATATGCGCACAAATACTGTACACACGCCCATTCAATGTACATACATACATATTGTACATATATTACCGTTGTTCTCCCCTTCTTGGTAGAAACACTCCACACTGCTAAAGCTTAACCTATTTTACCATAACAATCTATAAGGTTAATATGGTCCTCTCCTGTTTCTTTCCCCCCTCGTTATATGCTTTATTTTGTAATTCTAGCATTCATTACATTTATGTATTGTTGCATTTGAAGCAATTGTAATGTTGATAATAGAGGTGATTGTTATTATTCCTTATCAATAGTGTTGTTTTTATTGGTATTTGTATTCTTCCATTTGTAGTGCAATAATGTCCATTGTTATTTCTGTGTTATTGCTATGTACTTCATTAACTGCTTCTTTTTGCTATAATTTTTGGTATAATATTTGCACATACCGAATTTGCTGATGTACTGTTGTTGATATTGTTTTGTTGTTGTTGTCTCTCTTTCTTATCCATCTTTTGGCCCCGCAATTTCTCTCTCTGTCTTCTTTTTTCCTTCTTTCTATTCTAGTCCAGCCGCGCCAAACATTAAATACATCCATTTAATAAAGTCAAATACAAATAAGGCAACAAGAAAAGTATCCCACACTTCTCTTTTGTAAAGCAAATCCGTACAGCAAATACGGGCATCTACATCAACAATATAATTTGCCTTAGTAGCTGCACAGGACATGTTAGAAAAAAAACAAAAACATATAAATAAATTGTTGATTGTAAACATACTAATAAATAATAAAAAGTCTATTACAAATGATTGACTTGTTAATAAATAAATAAAAAATAATACACACATTAAGGCTGGGTGATATGGCCTTTTTTTAATATCTCGATATTTTAGGCCATATTGCGATACACGATATATATCTCGATATTTTGCCTTAGCCTTGAATGAACACTTGATACATATAATCACAGCAGTATGATGATTATATGTGTCTACATTAAAACATTCTTGTTCATACTGCATTAATATATGCTCATTTTAAACTTTCATGCAGAGAGGGAAATCACAACTAAGTCAATTTAGCAAAACTGTATTTATCCATCCATCCATTTTCTACCGCTTATTCCCTTCGGGATCGCGGGGGGTGCTGGAGCCTATCTCAGCTACCGGTACAATCGGGCGGAAGGCGGGGTACACCCTGGACAAGTCGCCACCTCATCGCGGGGCCAACACAGATAGACAGACAACATTCACACTCACATTCACACACTAGGGCCAATTTAGTGTTGTTATTAAGCAGTGGCACAAACATTCATGTCATTTCCAAAACAGAAAGTGCAAGATTGTCAGAGACATTTTAAAACAAGTTATAAGTGCACTTTTGTGCATGATGACACACAAGATATTTCAATAAATGTCACATAAAAATGAGCTGCATATCAAATAGTATATGTCCTAAGGTGTTGATGTGGAAATAGTTGCTTCTGCATTTAGTTGGTGTGGCACCGAACGGAGATGTTGACATGATGTAAAGACATATTCCCGCTTGAAGCCAAACCACCGTCAGACGATGGACCCCCGTGCTGTTTTTCTGGGGAATTAATTATTCCTCCATTTGTTACCAGATTCTCACCTTCCTTCTCTCGTATTACCACTCAAACCACACCGTTAGCTGTTAGCATCACAGCTAACGTTACCATGTCGCTACCTCTCGCTCCGCGACAGTGACAGTATGTGACGTATGTAAGAAGGTGCGCTTGTTTTAAAGTCTCTGTGAGAAGGAGAGACAGGAAAGAGTGAGAAACGCATGCAGTTTAATGCCCCGCAGCTAAAAGCAACTGCGTGAGAACGTCCATCCATCCATCCATCTTCTTCCGCTTATCCGAGGTCGGGTCCCGGGGGCAGCAGCCTAAGCAGGGAAGCCCAGACTTCCCTCTCCCCAGCCACTTCGTCCAGCTCCTCCCGGGGGATCCCGAGGCGTTCCCAGGCCAGCCGGGAGACATAGTCTTCCCAACGTGTCCTGGGTCTTCCCCGTGGCCTCCTACCGGTCGGACATGCCCTAAACACCTCCTTAGGGAGGCGCTCAGGTGGCATCCTGACCAGATGACCGAACCACCTCATCTGGCTCCTCTCGATGCGGAGGAGCAGCGGCTTCACTTTGAGCTCCCCCCGGATGACAGAGCTTCTCACCCTATCTCTAAGGGAGAGCCCCGCCACCCGGCGGAGGAAACTCATTTCGGCCGCTTGTACCCGTGATCTTGTCCTTTCGGTCATAACCCAAAGCTCATGACCATAGGTGAGGATGGGAACGTAGATCGACCGGTAAATTGAGAGCTTTGCCTTCCGGCTCAGCTCCTTCTTCACCACAACGGATCGATACAGCGTCCGCATTACTGAAGACGCCGCACCGATCCGCCTGTCGATCTCACGATACACTCTTCCCTCACTCGTGAACAAGACTCCGAGGTACTTGAACTCCTCCACTTGGGGCAAGATCTCCTCCCCAACCCGGAGATGGCACTCCACCCTTTTCCGGGCGAGAACCATGGACTCGGACTTGGAGGTGCTGATTCTCATCCCAGTCGCTTCACACTCAGCTGCGAACCGATCCAGTGAGAGCTGAAGATCCTGGCCAGATGAAGCCATCAGGACCAAATCATCTGCAAAAAGCAGAGACCTAATCCTGCAGCCACCAAACCGGATCCCCTCAACGCCTTGACTGCGCCTAGAAATTCTGTCCATAAAAGTTATGAACAGAATCGGTGACAAAGGGCAGCCTTGGCGGAGTCCAACCCTCACCGGAAACGTGTCCGACTTACTGCCGGCAATGCGAACCAAGCTCTGACACTGATCATACAGGGAGCGGACCGCCACAATCAGACAGTCCGAAACCCCATACTCTCTGAGCACTCCCCACAGGACTTCCCGAGGGACACGGTCGAATGCCTTCTCCAAGTCCACAAAGCACATGTAGACTGGTTGGGCAAACTCCCATGCACCCTCAAGGACCCTGCCGAGAGTATAGAGCTGGTCCACAGTTCCACGACCAGGACGAAAACCACACTGTTCCTCCTGAATCCGAGGTTCGACTATCCGGCGTAGCCTCCTCTCCAGTACACCTGAATAGACCTTACCGGGAAGGCTGAGGAGTGTGATCCCACGATAGTTAGAACACACCCTCCGGTTCCCCTTTTTAAAGAGAGGAACCACTACCCCGGTCTGCCAATCCAGAGGTACTGCCCCCGATGTCCACGCGATGCTGCAGAGTCTTGTCAACCAAGACAGCCCTACAGCATCCAGAGCCTTAAGGAACTCCGGGCGGATCTCATCCACCCCCGGGGCCTTGCCACCGAGGAGCTTTTTAACTACCTCAGCAACCTCAGCCCCAGAAATAGGAGAGCCCACCACAGATTCCTCAGGCACTGCTTCCTCATAGGAAGACGTGTTGGTGGGATTGAGGAGGTCTTCGAAGTATTCCCTCCACCGATCCACAACTTCCGCAGTCGAGGTCAGCAGAACACCATCCGCACCATACACGGTGTTGGTAGTGCACTGCTTCCCCTTCCTGAGGCGGTGGATGGTGGTCCAGAATCGCTTCGAAGCCGTCCGGAAGTCGTTTTCCATGGCTTCCCCGAACTCCTCCCATGTCCGAGTTTTTGCCTCCGCGACCCCTGAAGCCGCACACCGCTTGGCCTGTCGGTACCTGCCCGCTGCCTCAGGAGTCCCATGAGCCAAAAGAACCCGATAGGACTCCTTCTTCAGCTTGACGGCATCCCTCACCGCCGGTGTCCACCAACGGGTTCTAGGATTACCGCCACGACAGGCACCAACTACCTTGCGGCCACAGCTCCAATCAGCCGCCTCGACAATAGAGGTGCGGAACATGGTCCACTCGGACTCAATGTCCAGCACCTCCCTCGTGACATGTTCAAAGTTCTTCCGGAGGTGGGAATTGAAACTCTCTCTGACAGGAGACTCTGCCAGACGTTCCCAGCAAACCCTCACAATGCGTTTGGGCCTGCCAGGTCTGTCCGGCATCCTCCCCCACCATCGCAGCCAACTCACCACCAGGTGGTGATCGGTAGAAAGCTCCGCCCCTCTCTTCACCCGAGTGTCCAAAACATGAGGCCGCAAATCCGATGACACAACTACAAAGTCGATCATAGAACTGCGGCCTAGGGTGTCCTGGTGCCAAGTGCACATATGGACACCCTTATGCTTGAACATGGTGTTCGTTATGGACAATCCGTGACGGGCACAAAAGTCCAATAACAAAACACCACTTGGGTTCAGATCCGGGCGGCCATTCTTCCCAATCACGCCTCTCCAGGTTTCACTGTCGTTGCCAATATGAGCGTTGAAGTCCCCCAGTAGAACGAGGGAATCATCCGGGGGAGCACTCTCAAGTACTCCCTCGAGTGAATCCAAAAAGGGTGGGTACTCTGAGCTGCTGTTTGGCGCGTAAGCGCAAACAACAGTCAGGACCCGTCCCCCCACCCGAAGGCGGAGGGAAGCTACCCTCTCGTCCACCGGGTTGAACTCCAACATGCAGGCTCTGAGCCGGGGGGCAACAAGAATTGCCACCCCAGCCCGTCGCCTCTCACTGCTGGCAACGCCAGAATGGAAGAGAGTCCAGCCCCTCTCGAGAGAACTGGTTCCAGAGCCCTTGCTGTGCGTCGAGGTGAGTCCGACTATATCCAACCGGAACTTCTCTACCTCGCGCACTAGCTCAGGCTCCTTCCCCCCCAGCGAGGTGACGTTCCACGTCCCAAGAGCTAGCTTCTGTAGCCGAGGATCGGACCGCCAAGTGCCCTGCCTTCGGCTACCGCCCAGCTCACATTGCACCCGACCTCTATGGCCCCTGCTATGGGTGGTGAGCCCATTGGAGGGGGGACCCATGTTGCCTCTTCGGGCTGTGCCCGGCCGGGCCCCATGGGGACAGGCCCGGCCACCAGGCGCTCGCCATCGTGCCCCAACTCCGGGCCTGGCTCCGGAGGGGGGCCCCGGTGACCCGCGTCCGGGCGAGGGAAATCTGAGTCTCGGTTCTTGCATTTCCATAGAAGTCTTCGAGCTGCTCTTTGTCTGATCCCTCACCTAGGACCTGTTTGTCTTGGGAGACCCTACCAGGGGGCATGGAAGCCCCCGGACAACATAGCTCCTAGGATCATTGGGACACGCAAACTCCTCTACCACGTTAAGGTGGCAGCTCAGAGAGGAGTGCGTGAGAACGTATACTCGAATATCACGATATAGTCATTTTCTATATCGCACAGAGACAAACCCGCGATATATCGAGTGTGTCGATATATCGCCCAGCCCTAACACACATACTACCTGACGAACTTCTGTTTTTTTGTATGCTTTTTATTCCCATTCAGACTCGATTGACCTCAACTCAGCCAATGATGCTTGGTATGGCAGTGTGAAAGATTCAATCCGAGAGCAGCAGGATAGAGCTGTGTGGGTGTGTGAGGGCAAGGTGAGTCTGACTGTATTTACAACATCCATACTACATTTAGGGATGTCCCGATCCAGGTTTTTGCACTTGCGATCCGATACCGATATTGTTTTTGCATTTCCGATCCGATACCGATACTGACCGATACTGATACTGACCGATACTGGCCTATCCGAGCATGTATTAAAGTTTAAAGTTATTTAGCCTACTTAGTTGTCAGAATCATGTTGAAAAGGGTTTTAGTACTCTTGATAACAACTACCCAGCTGAATTAGGGGAGTTTGAATAATACACAATGGTTGGTAACAAGAAACTGACCTGTTTATTCAAGGATAAACACAAAATAGACACAATTATACATGACAAACAGAAATGGCATCATTGAACTAGGGCTGGGCGATATGGCCTTTTTTTAATATTGCCATATTTTAAGGCCATACACAATATATATCTCGATATTTTGCCTTAGCCTTGAATGAACACTTGATGCATATAATCACAGCAGTATGATGATTCTATGTGTTTTGATTGATTGATTGAGACTTTTATTAGTAGGTTGCACAGTGAAGTACATATTCCGTACAATTGACCACTAAATGGTAACACCCAAAGTTTTTCAACTTGTTTAAGTCAGGGTCCACTTAAATTGATTCATGATACAGATATATATACTATCAGATATATACTATCATCATAATACAGTCATCACACAAGATAATCACATTGAATTATTTACATTATTTATAATCCAGGGTGTGGAGGGGGGCGCCTGATGTAAGTGTCAAAAAGACAGCCAAAAGAGTTTGATATGAGAATAAATCTAAAGTTAAAATATAGGGTAGAAATGCACCCATTTGCAGGAAATGTAGTCTTGATTTTCAAAATGTTCTTTCAAGGCTTGCATGTCTACATTAAAACATTCTTCTTCATACTGCATTAATATATGCTACTTTTAAACTTTCATGCAGAGAAGGAAATCACAACTAAAAAAATCACTAATTTTTTTCATACGGTGTTGATGTGGAAATTTTTGCCTCTGCATTTTGATGGTGTGGGCGTGTGGCACCGAATGGAGATAAGCGTCTCGACAGACGTCACAATATTTGAACAATGATGACGAAAACTGTCGTGTCCGTGTGTCGAAAATTGTTATGCGCTTATTTTTTTATTTGATTTTGTGCGTGGCATAGATTTGCTATGCGCAGAGGACGCTTAAACAGTGCGCAATTGCACAGGCGAGCACCTTAGAGGGAGCATTGCTCGCACGGCTGCGCTAGCATCACAGCTAACGTTAGCCATGCTGCTACCTCTCTGCTCGGGGAGGACGTATACGTATGTGACGTATGACGTGACAGTATGTGACGTGTGTCGTGACAGCATGTGATGTGTGTAAGAAGGTGCACTTGCTGTCTGTGAGAGGGAGACACAGGAAAGAGTGAGAAGAGCTTGTCGTGTAATGCCAGCAGCTAAAAGCAACTGCGTGAGAATTGTGGATGTGTTGAAGGTGTGCTGGAAAATGCGGAACGGAAGATACGGAGCAGCAGAAAAGTGGAATGTATTATTTAAATCGGTGCGTTGGAAAACACGGACCGGAGTTTTTTTTTTTAAACTGGATCTGGATCGGCATTTTCCCATGCCTTGCCGATACGCAATTTTTGGCAAATATCGGCAGCCGATCCGATCCAAATATCGGATCGGGACATCCCTAACTACATTACTTGCAATATTTATTGTTTTGCTTACATTATTTCATGGTTTTCCTTACAGTATATCATTGTTTACTTTACATACACTATTTCATTATTTTACATAAACTATTTCATTGTTTTATCTACATTTTTTTTTTTTTTTTTTACATACTGTTTTTAATTGTTTTACTTACAGTGTTGTATTGTTTAACTTACAATACTATATTGCTTGACTCACATTATTGTATTGTTTTACTTGCATCATTCGGTGTCATTTTCATGTGCTGTTTTTGCTTTGTCTCACAGTTGGACGGTTCAGAGGAGGATCTAGATCTCCATGACGACCGCATGTCCTACCTGTCTACCATGAGCGCGGACTATTTGAGCATGGACAGCCGGCTCACCAGTGACTATGATGACACAGCTGATGAGGGCGGGGCTTACACGGACAACGAGCTGGAGGAGCCGATGGATGAACCCCAGCCTGTGTCAGCCATCAGTCGTTCATCAGAACCCGTGCTACCAGATGAGGTGTGTGACGTAAAAAACCCTTAAGATTACTGTAGTGCACATAGTTTGTAGTGCCCAACCCTCCTGTATTGTGTGTGTTTGTCTGTTTGTACGTGTATGTGGTGTGTGTGTGTGTGTGTGTGTGTGTGTGTGTGTGTGTGTGTGTGTGTGTGTGTGTGTGTGTAGAAGCCCCATCCTGAGCCCCGGGCTCGTACGAGAAGCACAAGCAACAGAGAAGCACTAAACAGACAGCCAAGTCCTCCTCCTGCTTTTGTCCCAGTACCTCCAAAGGTGAGAGAATCTCTTCGCAAGTTTTATTAAATGTATCGTATTTTTCGGAGTATAAGTCGCACCGGCCGAAAATGCATAATAAAGAAGGAAAAAAACATATATAAGTCACATTTTTGGGATGAATTTATTTGATAAAACCCAACACCAAGAATAGACATTTGAAAGGCAATTTAAAATAAATAAAGAATAGTGAACAACAGGCTGAATAAGTGTACGTTATATGACGCATAAATAACCAAGTGAGAACGTGCCTGGTATGTTAACGTAACATATTATGGTAAGAGTCATTCAAATAACTATAACATGTAGAACATGCTATACGTTTACCAAACAATCTGTCACTCCTAATCGCTAAATCCCATGAAATCTTATACGTCTAGTCTCTTACGTGAATGAGCTAAATAATATTATTTGATATTTTACGGTAATGTGTTAATTTCACACATAAGTCGCTCCTGAGTATAAGTTGCACCCCCGGTCAAACTATGAAAAAAAACTGCGAATTATAGTCCGAAAAATATGAACATGTACATTATTTTATATGCCTTTCAAATGAAGAGGAATTAGAAAGAGCTGCATCTGAATAGAAACATTTTGCTCGAAAGACAGAGTATGAAGTCATTTATGATGAGCCAGATCCAACATTGGTCACACGACTGTCACATTACACCCACTTCAAAATGTTTCCTATACATCAATTAGGAACTATCTAATAATAGAAAAGCGCGATATAAAATCTAATCCATTATTATTATTATAAGGGCCTGATGTACTGAAGGTGTGTGTGTATTGAAACATGTGCAAACTTGATAGCACAGTAGGATTGCCCCGTTACCAATATTTTGGTACCAGTACCGAAATGTATTTCGATACTTTTCTAAATAAAGGAGACCACAAAAAATTGCATTATTGGCTTTATTTTAACCAAAAATATTATGGTACATTAAACATATGTTTCTTATTGCAATTTTGTCTTTAAATAAAATAGTGAACATACAAGACAACATGTCTTTTACAAACCCTGTTTCCATATGAGTTGGGAAATTGTGTTAGATGTAAATATAAACGGAATACAATGATTTGCAGAACCTTTTCAACCCATATTCAAGTGAATGCACTACAAAGACAAGATATTTGATGTTCAAACTCATAAACTTTTTTTTTTTTTTGCAAATAATAATTAACTTAGAATTTCATGGCTGCAACACGTGCCAAAGTAGTTGGGAAAGGGCATGTTCACCACTGTGTTACATGGCCTTTCCTTTTAACAACACTCAGTAAACGTTTGGGAACTGAGGAGACACATTTTTTAAGCTTCTCAGGTGGAATTATTTCCCATTCTTGCTTGATGTACAGCTTAAGTTGTTCAACAGTCCGGGGGTCTCTAAAGTGGGATTTTAGGCTTCATAATGGGCCACACATTTTCAATGGGAGACAGGTCTGGACTACAGGCAGGCCAGTCTAGTACCTGCACTCTTTTACTATGAAGCCACGTTGATGTAACACGTGGCTTGGCATTGTCTTGCTGAAATAAGCAGGGGCGTCCATGGTAACGTTGCTTGGATGGCAACATATGCTGCTCCAAAATCTGTATGTACCTTTCAGCATTAATGGAGCCTTCACAGATGTGTAAGTTACCCATGTCTTGGGCACTAATACACACCCCCATACCATCACAGATGCTAGATTTTCAACTTTGTGCCTATAACAATCCGGATGGTTCTTTTCCTCTTTGGTCCGGAGGACACAACGTCCACAGTTTCCAAAAACAATTTGAAATGTGGACTCGTCAGACCACAGAACACTTTTCTACTTTGTATCAGTCCATCTTAGATGAGCTCAGGCCCAGCGAAGCCGACGGCGTTTCTGGGTGTTGTTGATAAACGGTTTTCACCTTGCATAGGAGAGTTTTAACTTGCACTTACAGATGTAGCGACCAACTGTAGTTACTGACAGTGGGTTTCTGAAGTGTTCCTGAGCCCATGTGGTGATATCCTTTACACACTGATGTCGCTTGTTGATGCTGTACAGCCTGAGGGATCGAAGGTCACGGGCTTAGCTGCTTATGTGCAGTGATTTCTCCAGATTCTCTGAACCCTTTGATGATATTACAGAGCGTAGATGGTGAAATTCCTAAATTCCTTGCAATAGCTGCTTGAGAAAGGTTTTTCTTAAACTGTTCAAAAATTTGCTCACGCAATTGTTGACAAAGTGGTGACCCTCGCCCCATCCTTGTTTGTGAATGACTGAGCATTTCATGGAATCTACTTTTATACCCAATCATGGCACCCACCTGTTCCCAATTTTCCTGTTCATCTGTGGGATGTTCCAAATAAGTGTTTGATGAGCATTCCTCAACTTTATCAGTATTTATTGTCACCTTTCCCAACTTTTTTGTCACGTGTTGCTGGCATCAAATTCTAAAGTTAATGATTATTTGCAAAAAAAAAAAAGTTTATCAGTTTGAACATCAAATATGTTGTCTTTGTAGCATATTCAACTGAATATGGGTTGAAAATGATTGGCAAATCAATGTATTCCGTTTATATGTACATCTAACACAATTTCCCAACTCATATGGAAACGGGGTTTGTATTAGTAAGTAAGCAAACAAAGGCTCCTAATTTAGTCTACTGACATATGCAGTAACATATTGTGTCATTTTCCATTCTATTATTTTGTCAAAATTATGAGGGACAAGTGGTAGAAAATGTATTATTAATGTACTTGTTCATTAATTGTTAATATCTGCTTACTTTCTCTTTTAGCATGTTCTATCTACACTTCTGTTAAAATGTAATAATCACTTATTCTTCTGTTGTTTGGATACTTTACATTAGTTTTGGATGAGACCACAAATTTGGGTAGATTGCATCTCTTAAGTGAGCGGAATAAGGAGTGCAATCTATTTAGCATGTCTGTCTGAGTATGCAGAATACTGTACCGTTCGAGTCGCGAAAGGGATTAAAAAAATGTTGAAAGTTCCTCGAGCGGTAATCAAGATGCGGAAGATGTCAAGATTTTTCAAAGCGACGACGAGAAAAGTGTCTTTCGGATATAGTACTCCAGTCCAAGGGAGCAGAGTCGAAAAACGCGCAAGTTTTGCAGTGATTACTTTGTTAAAGTTTTGTTTGATATACTTTTAACGTTTACCGTATTTTCTGGACCATAGGGCGCACCGGATTATAAGGCACACTGCCTATTTGTTTTATCTTTTTTCATATATTAGGCGCATGGGTTACAGGGCGCATTAAAGGAGTGATATATATTTTTTTTTTCTAATTTGAAAACACTTTCTTGTGGGGGTGGTGTATATTGTAGCGTCCCGGAAGAGTTAGTGCTGCAAGGGGTTCTGGGTATTTGTTCTGTTGTGTTTATGTTGTGTTACGGTGCGGATGTTCTCCCGAAATGTGTTTGTCATTCTTGTTTGTTGTGGGTTCACAGTGTGGCGCATATTTGTAACAGTGTTAAAGTTGTTTATACGGCCACCCTCAGTGTGACCTGTATGGCTGTTGACCAAGTATGCATTGCATTCTCTTGTGTGTGTGAAAAGCCGTAGATATTACGTGATTGGGCCGGCACGAAAAGGCAGTGCCTTTAAGGTTTATTGACGCTCTGCACTTCTCCCTACGTCCGTGTACCGGTACCACTCCGTACAGCCGCGTTTTAAAAAGTCATACATTTTACTTTTTGAAACCGATACCGATAATTTCCGATATTACATTTTAAAGCATTTATCGGCCGATAATATCGGCAGTCCGATATTATCGGACATCTCTATTGATTAGTATTGGAACCGGCTCGCAGGCCACAGCCGCCTGCTGCTGTTTTGCACGCACCAATACTCCCATCAGTGTTGGCGCTAGGAATTTTCAAAATGGGGTCCCAGGGACCCCATCAAGTCATAAAAATGGGGTCACACAATACATTTTTGGGGTACCACTTTTTTGGAACCGTTTTGAAAACAAATGATAAATTATCCTGTTATATCTCACATTCTATATTGTGTATTGGAAAAAGGTTGATGTAGCTGTTGCTGAGAGTTTGCATGCTTTAAATATGTGTCATAAATAAATAAATGTTAATAAATAAGTTAATGATGCAGAGTATAAAATATTATTAGAAAATGTGTGATTGTAAAATCTTCTGAGCAAAATGTAAATGTATTGTGTTAATTGTGTTGCAAAGCGGAACGATTGTTGTGATGTTGCGACCCCACGGACAGTAAACAAGGAAGAACAGGCAAGGGGGAGGGTGCTTGAGCACGTTGTCTTCAGCTCCTCGAAAGCTCTAAGTGTATTCGATGATTTGTGTAAAACTTCAAGCAAGTGATTATTAGAACCTCTTTTCGTTACAAGCAGCCAACGAGGTATTGTATTTTTGTAATTTAATTTATTTCCGAGTGTTTATTGATGTGAAATCAAAGTCTGATGTACTGTATTGTACTGTATTTTGTAAGTTCTCACGGCGTGTTGGCGTGTTGGTGTATACAGCAAGAAGGAGTCGTCAAACGCCCGTTTTACAAAAAAGAACTTTCCTGTGTTGCCGTGTATCGAAAGGAGCTACAGTTGTCATAAACGATACTTAATTCATTAAAAAGATAATACAAAAGAAAACACATTTTTATGCATTCAGTTATAAACATTCATTTACTTTCTTCTTTCCTTTATGGATCTAAACTTTACTACTGCCGGTATTTTTTTCGACATATTTATTGTAATATTTTCAGAATGTGTTTGTTCTATTTTTGGCCAAAGTAAGACAGAGCAAACAATCTGAAGTTGTCTTTATTTTTCAGTTTCAATGCCATGATTTTAATAGTCCGGCCCGCGTGTGCACAGATTTTACTCCATGAGGCCCCTGAGCTAAAATTAGTTTGACACCCCTGTTTATCATACGTTTCAGAATAAGAGCACCTGTGCTACTCATGATGTTTCAGAAAAAGAGCATCTGTGTTTTTAATGATCCCTCAGAATAAAAGCATGTGTGTTTCCACTGATGTCTCAGAATAAGAGCGTATGTGCTTCTGTCTGACAGGTACGGGCTCACACCCTGGCTGAGCCGTCACGTAGTTACGACTCACAGTCCAGCAGCACCATCAGCAGCGATGCGGCGGGCGTGAACAAGCCACTTCCTCCTCCACTGGCCCTGAAGCCGACTCGCCTCAGCCAAACATCGGAGGAGCAGAGCACAGAGAAGGAAGAGGACGACCCTGCTAACAAATCCTTCATGGGCAAGGTTGCTTTTTTCTTCTCATGTCATTCTCATACGGAATATATTAATATGTTTATGTGACGTTCCTGACTAAGCTGAAACATGTTCTTTGTGTGCTTGCTCTCTTAATGCGTCGACTTCACCCTTTTTTTTTACCCTTTGCTTTTTCTTTACTTATTTTTTTTTCATATTTTCTTCTTATTTTCTTCGTCTTTACTTCCTTAATTGTTATTTTCTCTACTTTGTTTTTGCTTGTTTTTCTTTTTTTTCTACTTCCTGACTTCTTTCGTGGCTTCCGTGTGACAGCAATCCAGGCAGCAGGTAATTTAATGTAACATCAGCCTTCAGCTGGGAATTCCACTCATGACTTCCATGTCTTGCTCTTCCTTTCCATTCCACTCGCTCCATTCATATGCTTGTTCCATACATAGATGCCTCACTTGTGGATATTATTTTTCAAAACGGATGTTCTCAACATTTTTCTTTTGTCGAAGATCAAAGCCTTTGAGAAAATGGACCACTTGGCAAAAGCTCAGAGGATCCTTGAACTGCAGGAAGCAGAAAATGCCCGAGTAAGTATTGTTTTCTCCACTTATTGGGAGTCGACTCTGACGTAAGTCAGGTTTTGTTAGTCATCCTTCCATCTTAAACCCAAAAGTGATGTTTTGAAAAAGACTGTAATGTATAGGGCAATCACTTACTGGAATCGACTTCCACAATATCTGGTATCAATCACCAGCATAGTGGGTTTTAAAGGGTAACATTATCACAATTTCAGAAGGGTTAAAACCATTAAAAATCAGTTCCCAGTGGCTTATTTTATTTTTCGAAGTTTTTTTCAAAATGTTACCCATCACGCAATATCCCTAAAAAAAGCTTCAAAGTGCCTGATTTTAACCATCGTTATATACACCCGTCCATTTTTCTGTGACGTCACACAGTGATGCCAACACAAACAAACATGGCGCATAGAACAGCAAGATATAGCGACATTATCTCGGATTCAGACTCGGATTTCAGCGGCTTAAGCGATTCAACAGATTATGCATGTATTGAAACGGATGGTTGTAGTGTGGAGGCAGGTAGCGAAAACGAAATTGAAGAAGAAACTGAAGCTATTGAGCCATATCGGTTTGAACCGTATGCAAGCGAAACCGACGAAAACGACACGACAGCCAGCGACACGGGAGAAAGCGAGGACGAATTCGGCGATCGCCTTCTAACCAACGATTGGTATGTGTTTGTTTGGCATTAAAGGAAACTAACAACTGTGAACTAGGTTTATAGCATATGAAATACATTTGGCAACAACATGCACTTTGAGAGTGCAGACAGCCCAGTTTTCATCAATTAATATATTCTGTAGACATACCCTCATCCGCTATCTTTTCCTGAAAGCTGATCTGTCCTGTCCAGTTGGAAATGCATCTGCTTTGAGTGTCGCAGGATATCCACACATTCTTGCCATCTCTGTCGTAGCATAGCTTTCGTCGGTAAAGTGTGCGGAACAAACGTCCAATTTCTTGCCACTTTCGCATCTTTGGGCCACTGGTGCAACTTGAATCTGTCCCTGTTCGTGTTGTTACACCCTCCGACAACACACCGACGAGGCATGATGTCTCCAAGGTAGGGAAAACAGTCGAAAAAACGGAAAATAACAGAGCTGATTTGACTCGGTGTTTGTAATGTGTTTGAGAAAATGGCAGATTGCTTCCTGATGTGACGTCACAAATTCGAGAGCGAATAATAGAAAGGCGTTTAATTCGCCAAAATTCACCCATTTAGAGTTCGGAAATCGGTTAAAAAAATATATGGTCTTTTTTCTGCTACATCAAGGTATATATTGACGCTTACATAGGTCTGGTGATAATGTTCCCCTTTAAGAATAGACTAAGAGGAGAAGTATTGCGGAAAGAGATTATTCTAGATTGTACCTAATGTCAAGACTGGTTTTATTGATTGTTGACTATTTTATTGATTATGAGACAAGCAGTAGAAAATTGATGGATGGTACTTTTTTGTCACGTATTGTTTGTCTTTGGTACACTAATGTGTATATTTTAGGCCAGTGGTCCCCAACCATCGGGCCGCGGCCCGGTACCGGTCCGTGGATCGATTGGTACCGGGCCGCAAAAGAAAAAAAAAAAAGAAGAAAAAAATATGTTTTTATTTTATTTTTATTTTTTTTATTAAATCAACATAAAAAACACAAGATACACTTACAATTAGTGCACCAACCCCAAAAACCTCCCTCCCCCATTTACACTCATTCACACTCATTCGCACAAAAGGGTTGTTTCTTTCTGTTATTAATATTTCTGGTTCCTACATTATATATCAATATAGCTCAATAAAGTCTGCAGGGATACAGTCCGTAAGCACACATGATTGTATGTTTTTATGACAAAAGAATACAATCATTAGTCCCCACGGACTAATTTTCAAGCGTTGACCGGTCCGCAGTTACAAAAAGGTTGGGGACCAATGTTTTAGGCCATTGGTTATTTTGTTTTATTTTTGCAAAAATATATACATATATTTTTATATTGCTCTTTTTATCTTTGGTATGAACATTATTATGTAAACTCGAAGTTAATTTTTTTTTCTTTTCTTTGTTGTTGCTATTTTTGTATTACAACATTTTATTATTTGATCATGTTGTACTGCATTGTAATCTTTTGTTTTGTGATTGTGTGATGTTTTTGCCTGGACCCCAGGAAGAATAGTCTACACTGACATGTACAATAAAATTGAAGCAATTTTTCGTTTTTTCATTGAGAAGAATGATTTTAATGAGCATAATATGCATAGAACGATGATAAATACAAATAATTCATGGCTGTATAGATAAATATTTAATATCTGTTTTCATTTTTATTAAACAATCTTGTTTGCTACGATGGTAATTAGCAAAGAGGGAGAAGAACCACACGAATGCCATTTTTATACTTTACAATGACTTCTTTCTTGAGTTCAACAGTGTTTCTCACCTTCTTACTACTTTATCTGGCCCATGGTGGATTATTTCACAGAGAGAATGAGTCTCTAATACAGGGTTCCCCAACCTTTTTTTTCACCAGGGATCGGTTTAATGTATGCATTACTTTCACGGACCAGCTTTCTAGGTGTGGCAGATAAAAACAGCAAAAAAATGGGACTTTGGCTACAATCTGAAAGTTAAGTCGGAGAAAATGCGGTAGTTTATAAATTAACTAGATGAGGCAATTCCTGAAGGAATTGCGTGTGAATGCTCCAATGCTGACAGAATGAAGTATGAATGTGAGAAAAGTTTGAATGTTGGAATGTTTTGAATGTAGAAGCATTTGAATTTCCAGGAAAACCAGAATTTGGTTTGGAACTTCGGAAAGACTTAGTTTGAATGTCCAGGATGAGTGGAATATGTTGAAGGTGGAATATTTTGAATAGGTTGAAAGATGTTGGAATTGTGAAAGAGTGCAAAATGGATAATTCATTTGGAATGGGGACAATGTCCCTAAAAACTGAGAATTCTTGGAAATCCGGGGGGAAAAAAAGTGAAATATGGACTTGTCAGACCACAGAACACTTTTACAGTTTGCATCAGTTCATCTTAGATGAGCTCGGGCCCAGCGATTCTGGGTGTTGTTGATAAATGGCTTTGGCTTTGCATAGTAGAGTTTTAACTTGCACTTACAGATGTAGCGACGAACTATAGCTACTGACAGTGGTTTTCTGAAGTGTTCCTGAGCCCATGTGGTGATATCCTTTACACACCGATGTCGCTTTTTCATGCAGTACTGCCTGAAGGATCAAAAGTCACGGGCATTTAATGTTGGTTTTCGGCCTTGCTGCATACGAGCAGTGATTTTTCCAGATTCTCCGAACCTTTTGATATTACGGACTGTAGATGGTGAAATCCCTAATAGCTCGTTGAGAAATGACAAATGTTGTTCTTAAACTGTTCGACAATTTGCTCACGCGTTTGTTCACAAAGTGTTGACCCTCGCCCCATCCTTGTTTGTGAATGGCTGAGCATTTCATGGGAGCTGCTTTTATACCCAATCATGGCACCCACTTGTTACTAATTAACCTGTTCACCCGTGGGATGTTCCAAATAAGCATTCTTCAACTTTCTCAGTCTTTTTTGCCACGTGTGCCAGCTTTTTTTAAACATGTTGCCGGCATCAAATTCCAAATGAGCTAATATTTGCAAAAAATAACAAAGTTTACCAGTTCAAATGTTAAGTATCTTGTCTTTGCAGTCTATTCAATTGAATATAGGTTGAAAAGGATTTGCGATTCATTGTATTCTGTTTTTATTTACGATTTCAACTTCACTGGTTTTGGGTTTTGTACTATCATATGTAATTGTGCAAGTTAAAACGGAGCCTATGACTCCATGCAGAAGTGGTGTTTAATTTTTACTTCGAGTTGTTCTGACATATTTGGGTCTGTTTGCTTCTCGCTATACAGTTGGAAATCGCTCAGAAGCATCCGGACATCTACGCCATCCCCATGAAATTACCCAAACCAAATCTCAACCGTCCTCAGCCTATAGGGTGAGAGTTTGTGTTCATTGTCAGAAATGTGTAGCTCTTTCCTTTTACTTACGCTGTGATTTGTGTGTGTGTGTGTGTTATATCGCAGTTCCAGCTCCAATCCTGAGCCACAGGCTCCATCCAGGCAGCAGTACTCTGAGAACAGACATGATGAAGATGAGGCAGAGTACCGCAGACAGCTGGCTGACAGCAACAAGAGAGGATACTACAACACTCAGAAATACAAGGACACAGAGTTGTAGTAAAAACAAAAAAAACACATGACATCATCATTACATCATTACACAATAACATATTAGATATATATGTAGGTATATATATATATATATATATATATATATATATATATATATATATATATATATATATATATATATATATATATGTGTGTGTGTGTATATATTTATGTATTTATACGTATGTATGTATACATGTACATATATTTGCGTATGTATGTACTTATATATGTGTATGTATGTATGTACACATGTATATATGTATATGTATGCATATATATGTGTGTGTATATATATATATATATATATATATATATATATATTTATATACATACACGCATATATATATGTGTATCGTAATTTTTTTCATGTTCTTTTCAAACATTTAGTTAAGAGTCAAACATCTGTTTTGTGTTTTTTTTTGGGTAGTCATCTCCTCTTACACACACAAAATCACGTTGCTCTTTGTGCTCAGTTTTTTTTTAGATAGAAAATGTAAATATATGTATTTTATACGAACATCAAATTTGGGAATTTCCAAGTCAGTTCAAAGTAATTAAGGTTTTTGTTCACGATTTTGTCGCGCGTTTGATTTGATATGTAGAACGTGTTGTGTTTTGTGTGTACTTTTACTTCTCTGTGAAGCACATGTTTAAGTGCCTTTGTCATAAAAATCACGAATTATTCATAATGTGACTGAACCTCAGCCGCTTCAAAATGATCCAATTTGAGTCATTTTAATTTACTGGAACTTCTATTATTGGTCCTGTAATTAATTAAAAATCAACGGCTAAGGGGGATGCAATTAAAATATGCAGAATCTACTGAATAAATGCATATGTTTTTTTTTTGTTGGAATGCACAGAACTAAGTCAACATGGAAGATCTTTAGGTTGAATTATTGGGCATAAAGTATATTTTCTTATCTGCCTGCTTATCTGCTGTTTTTATAACAAAGAACAATATTCTGTTAAGGTTATCAACTGTATATGTTATGAGACAATCATGGTAGTTTTATCTTAAATGTATGTTTGATGGGGGATTTCAAATAAACGTTTTTTTTTTTCTACATATTGTGTTGCTGTGTTTCCATTCGCGCACTTTGCATTTTGAGTGCATAAGTGTAACTATCACGCCTAAACGCAGTGCACTGCCAGTACCCGGATGCTGCACTCACCACACCCCAAATATCCGTGTCTGCGTATGCGTATGCGTAAACAACTTTCTGACGTGCTGCTACAGATTTGCGACTAAGTTATTAAATATATTACGGAGGTTAATTTGTGTCTTCATTACGAAAGTTTTTTTTTCTTTTACACTGAATTTTTAAACCCAGATTTTTTTTATACTGAATTTGTATACGTTGCATTTTTCAACAATGACGTTTTATACAATTCATTTTAAAACGCTTAATTTTTAAACACATGCATGATTTGATGTAAAGGAAAAAAAAAATCAGTGATGTAAAAAAAAAAATTAAAACGCAAAAAAAAATTCAGTTACATAAACTCAGTGTAAAAAAAAAAAAAAGCTTTCGTAATAAAGACTCACAATAACCTCCATACTATATTACAAAAAATAACTTCGTATGTGCATTAAACGTTAAACGTATTTATACAGCAAAATATTTTTCGACAAATTAAACCGCGACCCCAAACGGGACAAGCGGTAGAAAATGGATGGTTGATAAACGCTTAAACGCTTCAATTATTAGCGTGTAATGTTTTGTTTTTTTTAGTTACTGCCATGTGACCACCTACTCTTAGCTAAGATGAAAGGCGTCACATTTGAATAATATATATATATATATATATATTTGATATCATTTGATAATAAAGGAAACGGAAACGGAAGTGGCTAAAACTTCGCGCATGCGCAAACGAACCAAGCAGTGGCGAAATATTGACAAGGCGGTATTAAGCCCCGCCATCTTTATCTTGGCAACGTAAGTGAAATAACATACTCTTTTTCTTCGCGTGGATTGACTCAGTGGTTTTAACACACAACTAAAAAGAAGACACTGCGTGTATATAAGTACAACTGTCATTTCGGTCCGTGTGCGACGGCAATATCTGTTTGGAGCAGCGAAAGCAGGTAAGTTAACAATGTGAAAAGAGGCAAGTAACCATTAGTCTAAATTCAGTAAAAAGGCGTGTTTGTACGACTAGTTTATGACTCACACTTCTCTAAATGTGTCACCCTTTGATTTTAGAATTGACTGCAATGCAGCTTTAGTTCGTGAATAAATATTTATTTGTGCTACAACAACAAGGAAACATGATCCTTTCTTCCAACAGCTCGATTCGATTTTAACATCGCCGCAGGGTGGCAGCACTTTGACGGTAGTGGATGCTTCGCTGTAGTAAAACCTCCAACGAAGAAGAAAACTGCTGACGTTCGAAAACATTGAGCTTGTTTTCCGCCGCATGATCTGTGAGAATGTTGAAAGAGTTCATAAGAGAGAGGCTGATGTCTGCAGCTGATGAAATATTCAGGCTGTTCGAAGGAACGATTGCGTCGTACGAGGAGGAACTTTCTCGAACGAGAGAGGCGAACGAGCGACATCGACAACAACGGGAAGCTGTTTGCAGTACACAAGTTGCGACCCATGTCGAAGGTATGTTGTTCATCTTTTACTGCACCGTTTCTATATTTATACACAGAACCTGGGAGACAACATTAAGAAGTTTTATCTATTACATCAAAAACGTGTTCTCTCATCATAATATTTCTCTTCTTAGAAGTATCATCAATGTACAAAACCAGTGAAGTTGGCACGTCGTTTAAATCGTATATAAAAACAGAATACAATGATTTGCAAAACCTTATATTCAATTGAATAGACTGCAAAGACAAGATATTTAATGTTCGGACTGAGAAACTTTATTTTTTTGTTGCAAATAATCATTAAAGGGGAACATTATCACCAGACCTTTGTAAGCGTCAATATATACCTAGATGTTGCAGAAAAAAGACCATATATTTTTTAACCGATTTCCGAACTCTAAATGGGTGAATTTTGGCGAATTAAACGCCTTTCTATTATTCGCTCTCGGAGCAATGACGTCACATCGGGACGCAATCCGCCATTTTCTCAAACACATTACAAACACCGAGTCAAATCAGCTCTGTTATTTTCCGTTTTTTCGACTGTTTTCCGTACCTTGGAGACATCATGCCTCGTCGGTGTGTTGTCTGAGGGTGTAACAACATGAACAGGGAGGGATTTAAGTTGCACCAGTGGCCCAAAGATGCGAAAGTGGAAAGAAATTGGACGTTTGTTCCGCACACTTTACCGACGAAAGCTATGCTACGACCGAGATGGCAAGAATGTGTGGATATCCTGCGACACTCAAAGCAGATGCATTTCCAACTGGACTGGACAGATCAGCTTTCAGGAAAAGAGAGCGGATGAGTGTATGTCTACAGAATATATTAATTGATGAAAACTGGGCTGTCTGCACTCTCAAAGTGCATGTTGTTGCCAAATGTATTTCATATGCTGTAAACCTACGGTAGTTCATAGTTGTTAGTTTCTTTTAATGCCAAACAAACACATACCAATCGTTGGTTAGAAGGCGATCGCCAAATTCGTCCTCGCTTTCTCCCGTGTCGCTGGCTGTCGTGTCGTTTTCGTCGGTTTCGCTTGCATACGGTTTAAACCGATATGGCTCAATAGCTTCAGTTTCTTCTTCAATTTCGTTTTCGCTACCTGCCTCCACACTACAACCATCCGTTTCAATACATGCGTAATCTGTTGAATCGCTTAAGCCGCTGAAATCCGAGTCTGAATCCGAGCTAATGTCACTATATCTTGCTGTTCTATCCGCCATGTTTGTTTGTATTGGCATCACTGTGTGACGTCACAGGAAAATGGACCAGTGTATATAACGATGGTTAAAATCAGGCACTTTGAAGCTTTTTTAGGGATATTGCGTGATGGGTAAAATTTTGAAAAAAATAAAATAAGCCACTGGGAACTGATTTTTAATGGTTTTAACCCTTCTGAAATTGTGATAATGTTCCCCTTTAACTGAAATAAGCTGACATAATGATTCTTGTTTGTGTTCTGCAGAATTCAATGAGCTGATTGGTTGTCAAGAAGAATGTCCACCTGAGCTGCTGGAGGCTTTACAGCCTCCCAACATTAAAAAAGAGGATGAACTCTGTATCGCCCAGGAGGAAGAGCGTCTCCTTGAGTCGGAGGAGGCTTTTGTCACTAAGTTGCCACTGACTGCTGTCTCTGTGAAGTCTGAAGACCAAGAAAACAAACCACAGACCCACAACTTCTTAGCTCCACTATCAGACAGTGACGACACAATGTTACACTTTCCTGACAGTGAAGACAGGTGCGACACCCAGGAACTTTTGAGCAGCGATCCAGACTATGAAGCCGATATGAGGACTCACATGGACAGCAAACAACCTGAACTCTTAAAACAAAAGACAGGTAAAGAATGTCTGACCTGTTCTGTTTGTGGTAAAAGATTTAGCTCTGAGAGTTATTTTACTCGACACATGCGGACACACACGGGAGAAAAGCCTTTTAGTTGCTTGGTTTGTAGTAGACAGTTCTCTCATAAGGCAAATATGTTATCACACATGAGAACACACACAGGAGAAAAACCCTTTGTTTGCTCCGTTTGTCCTAAAACCTTTTGTAAAAAGCCTCAATTGGCTCAACACATGCTGACACACACAGGAGAAAAGCCTTTTTGCTGTTCAGTTTGCAGTGAAAGATTCTCTCAAAAATCAAACATGGTATCACACATGAGGATACACACTGGAGAAAAACCCTTTAGTTGCTCATACTGCAGTAAAAGATTCTCTCACAAGGCAAATATGCTTTCACACATGCGAACACACACAGGGGAAAAACCTTTTAGCTGTTTAATTTGTGGTGAGCATTACACTCAAAAGTCAAATATGGTAACACACATGAGAACACACACAGGAGAAAAACCCTTTAGTTGTCCAGTTTGTGGTAAAAGATTCTCTGGGAAAACTAACATGGTAACACACATGAGAACACACACAGGAGAAAAACCTCCAAATTGTTCAGTTTGTGGTGTAAGATTCTCTGAAATAACGGACATGGAATCACATATGAGAACACACATTGGAGAAAAACCTTTTGGTTGTCCTATTTGTGGTAAAAAATTCTCTGTTAATGCAACTTTGCTGTCACACATGAGAATACACACAAACGTAGGGATGTGTACTGAATTCAGTACTTTTACAGGTGCTGACCAAATTCAATTCATGTAAAATCAGATGGTACCATATGTCTAGTTGTAGACAAACAATGACATTCATAGCGGACTGTCTCTAGGTAATGTCATTTTCCATGCCAACAAAGCAAGTATGCCTGATAACAAGCACTCAATAGTAAGGTTCCACTCTTAAAAAGACATGAGTCGATGCTAATTTACATTGGATGTGCCGTATACATGCTACTGGTTAGCATTAGTGATTTTACATGGCAATTTCAACACCTCCAAATCTGGTAATGGAAAGTACAACTAAGACGTATGTTACAATTAAACAGCTGGTTTGTGATAAGTACAATATCTACAGTATGATCACTTTGTTGGACTCAACAAAAGACAAGACTGACACATTTAACTTAATGACAAAGACTACTTTCAGACTATGGCATCACACTGAGGTCAAACTGAAATGAATGCGCACTTGCAAAAGATACACAGAAATTTAAAAACTGGACAACACAATAATCATCAGCTCACCGTTGATTATTAAATTTAAAAAAAACATTTTATTATGAAACAAATTGAGATTTATCAGCACATGAACACACATCGAACATTGGCACAATAGAGAACCGGTATCAATTCCAATGTAACAGGAGTTGGTACTGTATCAGTTCAAATGTAAAAGGTACTCATCACAAAAATTATTTTTTAGTTGCTTTTAGTGCTTAAAGCTCACAAAGGCTCATTATGTCTTCATGTTAAATATACTCTGCAGTTTCTTCCAGTCAGATCAGATTTTGATACGATAGTTGGACTATTTTACTTTGACATTTTTCAACTGTCTTCCTCAGAGGAGTTACTGTATCGGTCAGGTGTCCGATAGTTTATTGCTGCAGCAATGATGCTACTTTTTTAAGTCTCTTAAAAAAAACTTTACTGCGGGAGCATGTATATCAACAATGTAGCAGAGACAGAAAGCACAATGTAAGCTAAAGCAGCTTTTTTGTTTGGATTAAAAAACCGACCAAACAAACGGTTATCTACAAACCGGGCCACTCAAGTGGAAAAGTTGGACCCCTGGGTCAAAAAGGTTTTAATATTTATTTTGTCTTTTTGTCTCTCATAATGATTGTGAACGATAGGCAAAATTCTGAAATAATAAGTGCAGTTCCCCTTTAAAAACCCTTATCTAGTATTATTACTAGATTTTAGTATTATTATATTATTATACTAGATTATTATTATTGTCTATTGTGAGCGAACTGTGGTGCTGAATTTCCCCCAGGGATCAATAAAGTATTTTCTATTCTATTCTGTCTATTCTAGTATAAACTGTCTAAAACCAAAAATTCATGTTTTTTGGTATTTAGTTGTCTTGTCCTTTTTGTATATGAAATGTGTGTTTTAGGAATAAAATATGAGAAAATATTTGAGAATCAACATTCATTTAAGGTGGGTATATGTACTTTTTTTTGTTGTTGGTTTTTTTAGAAGAAAAAAATATATATAGTGATATATATTGTTATTGGGATATAAAATTACTAGCATTGTCAAATGATTAACTTTTTTAATTCGATTATTCATACTGTTGAATTTGGATTAATAATGCTTCGTCACAGGTTATTACTCACTTGTATATTTTAAATTAACTTCAAAAAAACAATATTTAGACACAAAGCCTATTTCATTGTCAGAATGTTATCCAGGAACATTTTTTAAATGTTTTACTTAAATGCACGTCACTCTTTCGCCCCAAAATTGGTAACATTTTTATATAATAGCCTTCCAAGACCCAATCTCTTGTGTGGCATGCATTTTTTTTAATCTTGGAAATTTGGGCTCTTTGGAGTATAAAAACACAAAAAAGTCTGAACTTTTGTATTTTTTTTTTCTAACATGGGACGTGGTGTACTCTTCCTCTGCTCTTAGGTAGAAACCAGGGTCTTGTTGGGGAAAAAGTTGAATTCTGGTCTACAAAATTAAAAATGTGATGCACATATGTGCACGGAAGGTCCGTCTAGGAGATTAAGTTTGCCAGCAAGTGCACCAGTCCAAGTCTCCTCACTCATCTTTGCACTGGTGTATGCATTGACCCGGTAACTGACTGTATGATAAATAACCTTTCCGTTAACCACCCGCGGTTGAGGTAAAGTAGCCAGTACGGTCAAAATAAATTGTGTGGTTAATCAGCATATATTTACAAACCCTGTTTCCATATGAGTTGGGAAATTGTGTTAGATGTAAATATAAACGGAATACAATGATTTGCAAATCCTTTTCAACCCATATTCAATTGAATGCACTACAAAGACAAGATATTTGATGTTCAAACTCATAAACTTTTTTTTTTTTTTTGCAAATAATAATTAACTTAGAATTTCATGGCTACAACACGTGGCAAAGTAGTTGGGAAAAGGCATGTTTACCACTGTGTTACATGGCCTTTCCTTTTAACAACACTCAGTAAACGTTTGGGAACTGAGGAGACACATTTTTTAAGCTTCTCAGGTGGAATTCTTTCCCATTCTTGCTTGATGTACAGCTTAAGTTGTTCAACAGTCCGGGGGTCTCCGTTGTGGTATTTTAGGCTTCATAATGCGCCACACATTTTCAATGGGAGACAGGTCTGGACTACAGGCAGGCCAGTCTAGTACCCGCACTCTTTTACTATGAAGCCAAGTTGATATAACATGTGGCTTGGCATTGTCTTGCTGAAATAAGCAGGGGCGTCCATGGTAACGTTGCTTGGATGGCAACATATGTTGCTCCAAAACCTGTATGTACCTTTCAGCATTAATGGCGCATTCACAGATGTGTAAGTTACCCATGTCTTGGCCACTAATACACCCCCATACCATCACAGATGCTGGCTTTTCAACTTTGCGCCTATAACAATCCGGATGGTTCTTTTCCTCTTTTTGTCCGAAGGACATGACGTCCACAGTTTCCAAAAACAATTTGAAATGTCGACTCGTCAGACCACAGAACATTTTTCCACTTTGTATCAGTCCATCTTAGATGAGCTCAGGCCCAGCGAAGCCGACGGCGTTTCTGGGTGTTGTTGATAAACGGTTTTCGCCTTGCATAGGAGAGTTTTAACTTGCACTTACAGATGTAGCGACCAACTGTAGTTACTGACAGTGGGTTTCTGAAGTGTTCCTGAGCCCATGCGGTGATATCCTTTACACACTGATGTCGCTTTTTGATGCAGTACAGCCTGAGCGATCGAAGGTCACGTGCTTAGCTGCTTACGTGCAGTGATTTCTCCAGATTCTCTGAACCCTTTGATGATATTACGAACCGTAGATGGTGAAATCTCTAAATTCCTTGCAATAGCTGGTTGAGAAAGGTTGTTCTTAAACTGTTCAACAATTTGCTCACGCATTTGTTGACAAAGTGGTGACCCTCGCCCCATCCTTGTTTGTGAATGACTGAGCATTTCATGGAATCTACTTTTATACCCAATCATGGCACCCACCTGTTCCCAATTTGCCTGTTTACCTGTGGGATGTTCCAAATAAGTGTTTGATGAGCATTCCTCAACTTTATCAGTATTTATTGCCACCTTTCCCAACTTCTTTGTCACGTGTTGCTGGCATCAAATTCTAAAGTTAATGATTATTTGCAAAAAAAAAAATGTTTATCAGTTTGAACATCAAATATGTTGTCTTTGTAGCATTTTCAACTGAATATGGGTTGAAAATGATTTGCAAATCATTGTATTCCGTTTATATTTACATCTAACACCATTTCCCAACTCATATGGAAACGGGGTTTGTATGATGAATGCAATATATATTTGTTAGTGATTATTACATACTCACATGAGTTAACTCATTAATTTTGACAGCTCTAAAAAATATCTATAAGAGGAGAGTATATATTATATATATATATATATATATATATATATATATATATATATATATATATATACACAGCAGTACCTCCAGTAAGAAGCTGTCTCAATTCACTTTCCATTGTATTATTTTTTTCTCATTCTTACTGCATATTTATTGTGTGACTGCTCCAAAGCATTCACACACATGTTTTTTTACGCCAAGATTCATCTATGTATTATTATTATTATTCTTCTCCACCTGCCACATTTTTCATCCGCTTCAAAGTGTTCCAACTTCAAACTGTTTAGCCTATTCGGGAATCGTGGTCTTTCCCTTGACACATTCCAAAAAAATTCCCAGAATTCCAGGTTTTCCGGGACATTTTTCTCATTTAAAATGAATTGGCCATTTTTTTCAAATTGCCACTATTTCCACATTTTTCAACCGATTCAAACCATACCACCTTCAACACATTCCACCATCCTGGAAATTCAAACTACCCTTTTTTACAAGTTAAAAAAAATTCCAGGATTTTCCAGAATTCCTGGTTTTCCAAAGCCCTTTTTTCTGGCGACTACTTCTCCCACATTTTTTAACGCATTTCAACCGTTCCACCGTCAAAACATTCCTCTTACATAGGATAAAAAACGAATTCCTGGAAAAATTCCAGGAATTCCGTAATACCATTTCTCAAATTCAACATGTTACTACTTCAACATTTCTTGACCGATCTATACAATTCCAACAGAAACCAATTCAGCTCGTTCAGAACATTCATGCTGCTAATCACTTTCCCCAAATTCTCAAATTTCCAGGAAGTTCCTTTTGAAATGAATGGGACATTTTTCAACCTGTTGAAACCATTCCAACATCAACATATTCCACTCATTCTGGACATTCAAACTAACACTTTCCCAAGTTCCAAACCAAATTCCGTTTTTTCTGGAAATTCAAACACTCCAACATTCAAACTATTCTTACATTCATACTATATTCTGTCAGCATTTCAGTTCAACTTCAACATTGGAGCATTCACACGCAATTCCATTTGCCTCGAGTTGTCATGTTATTTTTTTTATTTTTACTCATAATCTTAAGCATATCAGTTTTGAAGTAATCATGGGCGACAAAAAAAAGCAGCGAGGTGATGAAAATAACAGTTTTGCATTCTTTTATCTACACTGTGTGTGTAGAAATAGACTCAGGTTCCTTGGTGACGTCACACCAGGAGGGGGCGTCATATCGAGTATGGAAATAACTCCTAACCCTGTTTTTGTACTTATTTTGATTATTATTGTTTCTCGATTGTTTGTAAATGTTGCAGTTTATAAATAAAGGTTTATAAATAAATAAAAAAAAAGAAGTGAAAATTAAAAGGGGGCGTTTCCAGTACTATTACTATCAATTGCCGTAAAATTAATTTATATTTTGGGAAATGGACATTGTATGTTTTGGTCATTGAATTTAAGTTTCATGAAGAGGAGTAAAAAAACCTGTATGAAAAAAACGAAATTCCGATTTAAAAAAAAAAAATTTTTTAATTCCCGTTCATTTCAGCTAAAACATGATTGCCAATTTTATTTTCTGGGGCGAAAAATAAACTGACGACGCTGTCCACTACGTCATAAATCACATGTTATCTTTCTGTTGAACTTGCACACATTATTTTACAGTTATGACCGCAATGCAGTTCTTTCTCGGATTTTTTTTATAAACCTTTACTTATAAATTTCGACATTTACAAACAATTGAAAATAATAATCAAAGTAAGTACAAAACAGTATAAAAACGGTACAAAACAGCGCCAGGGGGTTGTACATTCAAAGTAACTAAAATAGAATGCAAATTTATATATATATAATAAACAAAGCGCAAATAGCCATAGGCTCACTCAATCTCAGTAAATTACTTAATTTTGGAACACAGCATCATAATTTTCACAGCTTTTTGGTTGTAAAGGTAGAGAGTGTTTTAATGTAGAGTTTTAAATCTTTTTTAAAGGCACAAAAAAAAGGTCGGGTATTGAGAAACTTACATTTATGAATATAAAACTTAGCCAATAGCATAATGAGGTTGCAAAAGTAAAATTCCTTTTCAAATTTTTTTTCATACAGTGTAAAACCAAATATCACATCTTTAAAACAAAGCACACATTTGTCATGAATATTGTCCAGGATGAAGCGACAGATGCCTTCTTTCTCGGATTTCCTATTCAATACTGCCGCAAAATGACAGCAGTGTGACGTCATTTGGGATCGTAGAAGAAGAACAAATAATAGCAGAAGAAGAAGAAGAAGAGGCGGAAGTCGAGGCTTTTTCAGCTACGTGCAAAAAAGGCGATGCTAAGCTAGTTGGGGCAAACTAAAAAAACTCAACTCAACAACAACAACAAGAAGCAGGATGCCTGCACATTGTGCTGCATACGGTTGTAAAGTACGTCGTACGGCGGAATCGAAAAAACTGGGAATAACTTTTCATAGGTAAGAATAGTTGGTGGCTCTTTTTCGTCTTTAAGTCATGTTGAGAGCTTCAGGATTTGTGCTAACAAGCTAGCAGCTTCACAAGCATACAGACGATTAATAGCTGCTGCTAATAATATACCTTATAAACTGTCGTAGTATTAAAAGTACACGCGGCCGTAGTAGAGAAAACAATAAATAATATATGTACTATTTACATAATTGAAAAGTTTGTAAGAAATATTTTTGTTAAAGCCGACCGGATTTGCTAATAAAACTAATGTTATTTAATATTATTTGTCTCGCGAGACTTTAAATAGGAGCTATCATTTTCTTATAGGCAGATACTACATTATTTTTGTCACTACATTTTAAAGTCACTTTTTGCACCATTTTAAACTTATCACACCGATAATATTGTAGGTGTATTTTGGTTGTGAACCCCGCCTTCCGCCCATTTGCAGCTGGGATAGGACCCCCCCAAAGGGGACAAGCGGTACAAAATGGATGGATGGATGATTTAATTTCTTAATACAACGATTTTCAATCCATGTAGAGGTGGTATACTTTTAAATGTATTTTTATAGGGTATCTTCAAATATCATTTGAGTATGTCATTTTCCCAATGCATGTACTTGTGTTAGGCATACTTGCCAACCTTGAGACCTCCGATTTCGGGGGGTGGGGGGCGTGGTCGTGGGTGGGGCGAGGTGTGGGTGGGGGCGTGGTTAAAAGGGTAGGAGTATATTGACAGCTAGAATTCACCAAGTCAAGTATTTGATACACACATATATATATATATATTATCTACATCCTGAAAATATGCAAACAAAACTGTGTTTAGATAATTCAAACTTGCATGAATATAACATAACTTGGCTTCTGAGAGCTTCAAAATGTAATGAAGAAAATGCTAAAGTTGTTGATAAACAAGCAATTATTTTAATAATTAAATATGGTCATTTTAAATGAATTATTATGATAATTTAAATTAATTATTTCAAATATGTTTATTTTAATGTATAATTCTATGGCTGGATGTAATAAGGAGTCAGAAAAAATACAAATAAAAATACAATTAATTTTGATGTTTTTAGCAAAATATAGTAAAAATTTATTTAGTTTTTTTTTTTTTTTTAAATTAATAAATACATTTATTTTTAGGTAAGATAAACATAATAATACAATGTATCTCTAGTCTGGATGATTTAGTTCTTGTCACCCTGTTGTCCTCCTGTTGTGAAAAAAGGCTATCCTCACTCAGGTCCACATGGAGCTGGAGGGGGCGTGGCCTTCAGCTCCGGCTGAAAATCGGGAGATTTTCGGGAGAATATTTGTCCCGGGAGGTTTTCGGGTGATGCGCTGAATTTCGGGAGTCTCCCGGAAAATCCGGGAGGGTTGGCAAGTATGGTGTTAGGTCATGTAAATATTGTAGTAGAAGGCTAATGAAAGTGTGCATTTTGATGGTTTTAAACTTGCACAAACAAATAAGATTTTAACACAAACAAATGACATAAAACATCAAATGTATTTCTATCTATATACATATATTCACCAAACTCTGTCGAAAGGGATATTGATGTTAACTATGTACTACTAGGCGAGTCTGTTCAACTGCACTGTGTGTTGACTAACTACGGAAGCCTGTTCCTCAGATCTCAAACTTTAAGTTTAAAACAATAACATAGTTCATGTTTTGTGGAACATAATGGCACATTTCACCAACATCTGTATTATTGTTTTTTTGTTTGTTTGTTTTAACTTGTGGCAATCCTAAATCCCGGGCCTTATGTATCCAGATGACCTTTTATGTTCTTCCTCCCAATATAACAAACGTGTCTAATGTTGTGTACAGTCATGTAAGTGATATCAAATAGTCTCAAGTGCTGTTGGAGTCAGACATTTTACAAGTAATTCATACAAAGTGTTTTTCTATGGAGCACTCACAGTATTTATAAATACTGGGTTTACATGCAGTTCTTAAGTACTGCTTTCAAATTAATTACATTATATTTAACAATGTTATACTTATCAATTTAAATACATTTGGTCTCCAGGATATTAGCTAATTAGATTGTTTATCCATAGTTTCTTTATAGATAATATTTTACAGACTTCCTTTTTCTAATTGTTGTACTCTCTGTAGGTTTCAGTACTACAGAGGGGCTAAAAATAAGAAAATATTTTTTATGATTTATTTTTCAACTTCCGTCCCGCACTGTGCGATTCAAGAACTCCTTCATTCCACACTCCATCCAGCTGTATAATCACTCGCCATACAGCAATAGATGACATTTGCCTATTACCTGACACCTGACATGTTAGCTACTTCTCTTTGTTTATAATGTCTATTTTCTATTTCCTGCTGCATCTACTCTCTATTTTATGCTGCTGCTGTCACATATACTGTATATACTGTAATATTGTACATGTGTTGTATATATTGTATACCGGTATATGTTATAGACATAATATAATATATCTGTATATATATTATTCTGTACACATATTATGTATATATTCGTATATATGTTAGATTTTTTGTCGCTATATTAGTCTATTTATACCTGCATTGTCCTTTCCATCCTTACACTTTCCATCATTGTAACTGAGCTACTGTGTTGAACAATTTCCCTTGTGGATCATTAAAGTTTGTCTAAGTCTAAAATAGGTCGTGTACAAATGAATTGAATTTTGTCTACTTGTCATACTCTTTGTAGGTTTCCCAAAGACGATGACGTAAGAAGGAGGTGGGAAGTGGCTGTGAGGAGAAAGAGTTTTGCTGCTAAAGAGCAGACCGTGTTGTGCAGCAAACATTTTAATCCAGAAGACTTTGACAAGACTGGAGGGTTATGTCGGATCAGACAAGGAGTTATTCCATCAGTGTTTAACTTCTCGCTGCTTTGTGAAACAGTAAGTCAACTTTTTTTGATTTGATTTTCATTACAACTTACCGTATTTTTCGGAGTATAAGTCGCACCGGAGTATAAGTCGCACCTGTCGAAAAAGCATAATAAAGAATGAAAAAAAAAATACATATATAAAAACATATATAAGTCGCATTTTTGGGGGAAATGTATTTGATAAAACCCAACACCAAGAATTGACATTTGAAAGGCAATTTAAAATAAATAAAGAATAGTGAACAACAGGCTGAATAAGTGTACGTTATATGAGGCATAAATAACCAACTGAGAACATGCCTGGTATGTTAACGTAACATATTATGGTAAGAGTCATTCAAATAACTATAACATATAGAACATGCTATATGTTTACCAAACAATCTGTCACTCCTAATCGCTAAATCCCATGAAATCTTATACGTCTAGTCTCTTACGTGAATGAGCTAAATAATATTATTTGATATTTTACGGTAATGTGTTAATAATTTCACACATAAGTCGCTCCAGAGTATAAGTCGCACCCCTGGCCAAACTATGAAAAAAACTGCGACTTATAGTCCAAAAAATACGGTACACTTTTTATGCTACTTTCAAGTAGGGCTGGCAAAAAATTACACAATTAATTTATAATTAATTCATCCTTACTCCTCATTGTTCTGATTACTTTTTTTTTTAGAAAATCAATAAATGTCAGGCGATGCAGTTTGGGCATCTACTTAGGAGTTTAATTGTTCTGGGACATAGAGCTCATAACTCAAATTGAAATAAATTGAAATGACCATTTTTTAACATGTTATATGCTTTTAAAAAATAAATATGAACTTGTAGTTAAGGAATATTACACCTAAAACAATAAAATAATAATAATAGATTTTATTTGTAAAAAGCATTTTACATTGAGGAAACAACCTCAAAGTGCTACAGTGTATTAAAAAAATAAAAAGATAATGAAAAATAAATAAAAATAAAAACTAGAACAGCCAAATAGCTAGAACTAGTATGCATATATCTTAGGCTTTTTTAAAAAAGAAGGGTTTTTAAGCCTTTTTTAAAAGCATCCACAGTCTGCGGTGCCCTCAGGTGGTCAGGGAGAGCGTTCCACAGACTGGGAGACATATAGACAGGCGACAGATGCAATACCATTGTTATTTCATATGTATCATATCTATCTGGGAAACTCAGAATCATTTTTAACTTTGCATATGCTGTTGATTCATATAATGATTTAAATACCGATTTATATAATGATTTATTATTAACAGCTGTTTTTACACAACAAAAGAGCGAAACCATTCTTGTCTGGGCATGTCCCCTCTTTTTAGAGGATAAATAATTTGGGTTTTGGCACCTAGCACTCGGCCTACATCTGACTAATCTAGCATGAACTGATGAAGTCTGCTCTTGTAAGGAGTGAAACATCTAAAACAGACTGAACAATCCAGCTGTGATCCATTGAATGTACTGAGAATAACACACTCAAGTATTGCAGTTTAATGAAGTAATGTAATAATAATATGCAACATTTAGCTTGGTGAGTGGACTTCTACAGTATGGCGTGTTTATAACCTTTTATCTACTCATTCTGCTTCAGAAGTAGTGCTACGCTCGTAGTGTTACGCTAAATCGGGTGTCAAACTAGACCTGGGCCAGATCTGGCTCGCCATATCTTTTTTCTTTTCATCTTGGCAAAAAAAAAAAAAAACGTATTCATGCAATTGCATATCTTTTCAACTTTAATAGTATCTAATTATGCAACAATATATTTCAAGCATTTATATAATAAATATCTGCTTTTTACCATGACTTATTATCTCAAAGCAAATTATACATCAATATGTTAGTAAAAAAAAATACAATAATCAACTGCATAGGCAATGGTGTAATAAAATAAAGCGACAATATTCAGAAACGTAATCTAATTGTGTTCTTCTCTGAGTCTGATGAGCTCATTTAAACCAAATTTAAGGACTTTAATTGAAAATAAATATTGAAATATTCTATTTCATTGTGACCCTCAATGTCAACACCAAGTTTCACAACCTTAACTGCACGCACACATCATGTTTTTGAAGATTTCTTTCTTTAATTTAATGACTGTCATCAACTTCTTTCTTCACACACATTCTTAAAAAAACAGTTTTGTCTCGCTAGCTATAACCTAACGCTCGCGAGTAAGACACTGAATGTTTTGGTTGGATCTTAATGGGTTCACTAGCAGCCAAATAGTGGTGAGAAGGCGTATAACCTGAATATTTGCTGGTAATCTAAACCATAGTAATTAGCTGAGAGACATCCAGTATCGTTAAAAAAAAATTAGCTGGTGTATATGTATTCCGATGTTACTTTACTATTTATGGTTATTATATTCTTTGTTTTAAGACATTTTAATAAACATTTTTAAGAATTAAAAAAAATAGTCATCGTACACTTGTCTTGCTGAACCCCTACAGACAAAAGCAGAAAGACAGTTATTAGTTTTTTCTGTTAATAAAGCCTACATGAACTCCATGGTGTTCAGGGATGAATAGTCTCTCCTATTGCTATTGTACTATTTTTTCAGCTATAGTTACATTAATCATTAGTAATGCAGCAGCCTAGTTTTGAATGGCAGGGTCCCTGCTATCACATGTTAATAAAAATATAACATCTACATAATAATAATCAAAGACAGGCTTCCCAAATGCTGTAATAAATTAAGCATGATGAGTTGACTTGAAACTGTTTAATGTTGCACTTTTTATATGTAGAAGAAAAGTTTTGTCATTTTATTTAATCTGAGCAACAACTTGAGGCAGTTTAATGTTGATTAACGTGGGCAGAATTATTATAGTGTTCCCAATGTTAAAAGGATTGTTTACAAATTTGGTAAATAAATAACCAAAAAAATGTATATTTTGTTGTTTTCTTACTGTACCGAAAATGAACCGAACCGTGACCTCCAAACCGAGGTACGTACCGAACCAACATTTTTGTGTACCGTTACACCCCTAGTTACTGTGTGTAAAAACCTGCACTGCAACCATATAAGTTCCCTAATGTGGGATGAATAAAAGTCTAATCCATCTAAAATGTTTAATCGCTTAACAGCACTACTGGTACTTTGAAAGAGAACTGCTTATGTTAGACAAGAACACATTCTTTTGTTTTTTTTATGCATTCTAACTTGTAAATGAACGCAAGCAAACGTCAGCTAACAATGGAGCCTATGGGAGCTGCTCTATTCTGCCTATAAAGCGCTTTAAAAAACATCCAAACAACAGCTGATCAAACAAAACAGAAGTCGTCGTCATGGACCCACTAGCTGCAGAAACTAGCTCTCCAATCAGCTAAACAGACTCAATAACTCCCATGGTGACGACTGGATGAATCTACTGAGTCATTTGTGAAACTGGAATAGTACAAAAAGATTGCCATATAAGTTAATAATAATAATAATAATACCAATAATAATACTAACACAGACACTCGTATACTTGTTAACATATTCACCAATGCTAACGAAGCACGTACAAATATGCATGACAACACTCTTACAGACATTCCACATGGGACGGTTTAGTAAGTAAGAGTTGTTTTAGTTATATTGTAAAACTTACAAACATTGCTTGGAGTGATAAATGAAGAATCCATACGAGTAGAGATGCTACGGGCGATTACAAGACAGAACGACACTTCTACTTCCGGTTCAAAAGTCTAAACAGTAGGAAACACTTGTCGGCATTCACCAAACTGCACCTGCACTGAGCAATCTTGTCTGAAAGATGGTGCCATAACACAAACAATAACACGCCATTTAAGTGTCTTTGCATATGTTAAATGAAAACAATTTGCTTAACCGCCGTTAGCAAAGAAAAATCCTTCAATTAGCCGCACCATTTTATAACCCACAGGGTTCAAAGCGTTTGAAAAAAGGCTTTTAGTCCGGAATTTACGGTACAAACTACGAACACAATAAAACAAACACTTACTGTACAATATCTGCTCTCACTGGGATGCCGACTGATGGGATGTGGATATCTTCCCATCTAGATGAAGCATTAAACGTTATGTTCATGCAGGTAAAACAAAAAAACAAAGCGTATTTTCATGTCATCTCAGGGTCTAAGTTGAATGTCAAAGTGGACCAACTCCTCAGTTTATGGCCACCACCTTCTAGCATACAAGTGAGAGGCATTATTTATAGTCTAGCACATGGGCGTCAAACTATGGCCCGCGGGCCAAATTTGGCCCGCCGTGTAATTTCACTTGGCCCTTGAGGCGATATCAAATTAACACGAGAGCTGGCCCGCCGATTATATACAGCGGCGGTGCCGCGGTAACACCGCATTCACCGCTAATACTCATACTTGCCAACCCTCCCGGGGGAGTCCCAAATTTCAGTGCCCCTCCCGAAAATCGTCACGTCCGCTTTTCATCCAGTCCAACGAGTGCTGGCCCAGTCACAAGATATGTGCGGCTTCTGCACGCACATAAGTGAATGCAATGCATACTTGATCAACAGCGATACAGGTTACACTGAGGGTGGCTGTATAAACAACTTTAACACTGTTAGAAATATACGCCACACTGTGCACCCACACCAAACAAGAATGACAAACACATTTTGGGAGAACATCCGCACCGTAACACAACATAAACATAACAGAACAAATACCCAGAATCCTTTGCAGCACTAACTCTTCCGGGACGCAACAAGGTGTGTGTGTGTGTGGGGGGGGGGGGTGTATTTTGTAGCGTCCCCTCAGCTCAAAGCCTGAGCCCTGATATTAATGAACTAGCATCCAAGAAAAGATGCCAGGTATCTGGCTTGGGCACATCAGATTAGATCAGTGTGTTGCAAACTGAGCAGTTTAAAGTCCTGAATGGTTGGTTTATTCATTGTTATTTTATTTTCAAATTTATTAGCCTGTGGAAAAAGTTAATGTTGATATTTACCTCAGAAGGCTGCAAATAGAAAAGAGGCATTCAATTTGTATTTAAATTGTATTTGATATGCCATTGATATTTTTTAATTATTATTATTATTATTATTTGAAACTCAATTTTGCACGTCACTATAAAGTTGTATAAGCCTTTACTGCCGTGTTACAGAAACCGTTTGAAAACAATTAAGGTATATAAATAAACATTTACAAAATCAAAAAACAAACAAAAAAAAAAAAGTTATATAAGCCTTGCTTGTTCAATATTCAATGCAAAACTTGTTTGGATCCCTATTAAAAGGTTAATTTGTTCAACCTTGGCCCGCGGCTTTTTTCAGTTTTAAATTTTGTCCCACTCTGTATTTGAGTTTGACACCCCTGGTCTAGCACAATGTTTTACCGACTCAGAGACGATGTGGCAGCTCACTGGCTCTGTATGTCAATAGCTGCATAGGCTAGTTACCTTTCTGTGATCAAGGTGCCGCTAAAAGTAGTTCCTCGGCGGTATAATAACAATATCGCAAATACTTGGTTAATATTCAGGTCACGAAATGTAAATGGAGTATTATTGTCGATTACTCCCATCCACTTCATTATTAACCACCTTTTACATGCCTTATTTTACGGATTTGAATACGTAAAAAAAGAAACATTTGTTCATGTCTCTCATAGGGATTGTGAGTAATAGACAAAATTCGCCAAAAAGTGTATTTCCCCTTTAAAGATTGTCAGGTTCAAACACTGATGACATCTATTAAACAAGACAAGAAGCAAATAATCAAACAAGAGACAGAATTACATTTGGACTCAATTTTGAGGAGAGACGCGGCAACTGTACTCTGTACAGTCTTGCACCACGCTCTGACGAAAAAGGTTTACGTCTCCTCCTTTATTTGGACACTCCCTGTTTACACAACAACATTTGCTTCCAAAGGAATGGGGGGTATGTAAACAGCTCTTGTTTTTGGTCACATTGAAAACAAAAGAAGAAGATGCCTCGGGCTTGGGTTAGTCCTGGATTCAGCTTGGGCAGGTCTTCGATGACAATAGATAACCCCTCCCGTCTCATCCCATCGTACACAATGGAATTTTCCAAGCCTTTGCTTGGTGCAACAAAGACAGCCTCTTGTCTGTTCATTGGGAACTCAGAATGGAAAGTTTTTTGATAATTTAAATACAAATTTTCTGACAAAGATAAACGTCTGTGACCCAATGCACGCTTTTTTGTGGTTGTATGTTAATAATATTTAAATGCCCTTTGTATGTCAATCATGTGTAAGTGTCTGAAAGTAGTTTTTCATATGAATTATTCATGCTGTGCGATGCTATAGTCTCTGTATTTATTTTATACACCTAAGATCAATCTAAATATGTATTTTTTTCTTTAGTCTAAAGGGAAAAGGGTCGCAACAATCTCAAGGAAACCCAAGGAGTGTCTACCATTACTAGTGTGTACCACTGAAAAGGTATTTTAGTCTTATATAATATTTGATGTTCAAAATGCAAACACTTCTTATTGTGTTTGTACTCTTGTCTGTGGAAAATCTACAAAGTATCACTTTGGTGTAGACTTACAGTATGTATCATTCTTGTTTGGTCACGCCTGAGTGAGTGAATATTGAATGAGCAAGTAGTGAGTGAGTTAGTGAGAACTAGTTTGATTTAGAATGGAGAATTGTCACTCCTGAGTGAGTCAGTGAATGAGCAAGTGAGTGATCTAGTAAATGAGTAGGGATGATGTTTGATAAGAAATTATCGAGTTCGAGCCCATTATCGAATCCTCTTATCGAACCGATTCCTTATCGAATCCAGATAGGTTGTTGTATATGGAAAAAAACACAATATTTGGTTTAAAAAGCTCACTTTTATTTTGTAAGAAAAAATAAATAAATAAATATTGACTGTTGTTACCCCCCTAAAAAATATATATATATTGACTGTTGTATGGTATTTTTTTTTTTTTGTCATAAAAAATACAATCATGTGTGCTTACGGACTGTATCCCTGCAGACTGTATTGATGTATATTGATATATAATGTAGGAACCAGAATATTAATAACAGAAAGAAACAACCCTTTTGTGCGAATTAGTGTGAATGAGTGTAAATGGGAGAGGGAGGTTTTTTGGGTTGGTGCACTAATTGTAAGTGTATCTTGTGTTTTTTATGTTGATTTAATTAAAAAAAAAATTCAATCAATTTTAATTTAAATTTAAAAAATATATATATATTTTTTTATTTGTTTTATTTCTTGTGCGGCCCGGTACCAATCGATCCACGGACCGGTACCGGTGGTTGGGGACCACTGGTGTAGGCTACAAGATAACGTTAACGTTATCAGACACATACAAAAATGACTGAGCTGCGTCATTTCCTGGGACGTGCCATAGGGCATTTCCTGTGGGATTCGAATAAAGAACCAACTCTTTTTCTTTACTATAGTGGCCTCGATAACGGGAACCGGTTCTCAAAAAGGGATTCGAGTCCATGGAATCGGTTCTTTTCTTATCGAACAACCGGGAGAACCGGTTTCGAACATCATCCCTATAAATGAGTGAGTGATTGAACGAGAGTGAGCGAGCAATGCAGTGAAATTGATTTTTATTCTCGGGGTGAAAATTCGATGAATTGATTCTTGATTTAAATTGATTCTTACAATATAGTATTCTTTTGTAAAAAAAAATACATATACAGTATATTACAATACATCACTGTGGTATGAATAAATAAAGATGTATCTTTTATTTATGTTCCTCAGCCTAAAGCCAAAAGGAGCACAATTACATCAAAGAAGGCCGAGGAGAGTCTTCTATTAAATATTTCTCAGCGTGTTATTGAAAATGAACATCAGTCTAATGTTGACCTTGTGAGTATTTGAACTTGATGATGTCAACAAGGTGAAAGTGTTAATTACTGAATGGCATATGTGGACTATTAAATTACACATTTGTCATATTTTCCTGAAGCAGGAGCACAACTATTCGTTGCCCAGTTGCCCGTCTGCTCTGAAGGTGAGATTCATTAAAACGGCAGCTCGGGTGGTAACGCTGGAGAAGGAGAAGAGAAATGCACAAGTTCGAGAAAGGAGAGCAAAGGCCACCATCAACGCTCTCCTGCTCGTTCTGACCGAGAAGAAGCTGCTGAACGAGGAACTGTGTGACAAGCTGCAAATATATTTGGGTAAGAAGAAAATATTGTGTATAATGTGATTAATGTTTCGCACCGCCGACTCTTTGTCAAATTTACGTTCAGATCTTCCTTTGGAGCTTTTTAAAAAGAGGAAACAAAACGAGTATTCAGCAGAAGAGAGAGAGTTTGCCAACAATTTACACCTTCATGGTCGTAAAGCCTACAAGTTCTTCAGAGACACTCTGAATCTTCCTCTCCCTCACCCGCGATCACTTCAAAGGTAATATTCATGTTTTATTCTTGGCTTGTAAGAAAATAAACATTTGCAAATGTTACTTATACTCAGAGATGGGTAGTAACTAGGGGTGTAACGGTACACAACAATTTTGGTTCTGTACTACCTCGGTTTAGAGGTCACGGTTCGGTTCAATTTCGGTACAGTAAGAAAACAACAAAATATACATTTTTTGGTTATTTATTTACCAAATTTGTAAACAATGGCTTTATCCTTTTAACATTGGGAACACTATAATAATTCTGCCCACGTTAATCAACATTAAACTGCCTCAAGTTGTTGCTCGGATTAAATACAATGACAAAACTTTTCTTCTACATATAAAAAGTGCAACATTAAACAGTTTCAAGTCAACTCATCATGCTTAATTTATTACAGCATTTGGGAAGCCTGTGGTTGGTTTTTATTATGTAAATGTTATATTTTTATCATCATGTGATAGCAGGGACCCTGCCATTCCAAAACTAGGATGCCGCATTACTAATGATTAATGTAACTATAGCTGAAAAAATGGTACAATAGCAATAGGAGAGACTATTCATCCCTGAACACCATGGAGTTCATGTAGGCTTAATGATGCAGTTACCGTATTTTCCGCACTATAAGCCGCCCCGGGTTATTAGCCGCACCTTCAATGAATGGCATATTTCAAAACTTTGTCCACCTATAAGCCTCCCCGGGTTATAAGCCGTGCCTACGCTGCGCTAAAGGGAATGTCAAAAAAACAGTCAGATAGGTCAGTCAAACTTTAATAATATATTACAAACCAGCGTTCTAACAACTCTGTTCACCCCCAAAATGTAATGTGCAAATGTGCAATCACAAAAATAGTAACACTCAAATTAGTGCAGAGCATCAATAACTCAACGTTGCTCGAACGTTAATGTCACACAACACACAAAATAAACATTTAAAGCCCACTTTCTGAAGTTATTCCTCATCCATAAATCCCTCAAATTCTTCTTCAGTGTCTGAATTAAAAAGTTGGGCGAATACGGCATCCAAAATGGACGGCTCCGTCTCGTCGAAGTCATCAGAGTCAATGTTGCTGTTGTTGTCCAGCAGTTCCGTGAATCCTGCCTTCCGGAAAGCTCGGACCACAGTTGAGACCGATATATCCGCCCAGGCATTTACGATCCTCTGGCAGATGTTGGCGTATGTCGTCCGGCGCTGTCTCCCTGTCTTAGTGGCGCAGGTCATCTTGTTGCTTCCTCTACCTACGCACCATTGATTCATTTATGTTAAATTCTCTTGCTGCTGCTCTATTTCCGTGTTCTACTGCGTGACTTATTGCCTTGAGTTTGAATTCTGCGTTGTACGCGTGTCTCTTAATAGAAGCCATTTGTGGTCTTTACAGATGTAAACACACAAATTAAATGAAACGTAATATCCGCGCGCTTCTTCTTCTACGGGGGCGGGTGGTTGCTTACAGTAGAAGAAGAAGCGCTTCCTCTTCTATGGGGGCGGGTGCTTACCTTGGCGGTTGCTTACCGTAGAAGAAGAAGCGCTTCCTCTTCTATGGGGAAAAAAGATGGCGGCTGTTTACCGGAGTTGCGAGACCTAAACTTTATGAAAATGAATATTAATATTAATCCATATATAAGGCGCACCGGGTTATAAGCCGCACGTCAGCTTTTGAGAAAATTTGTAGTTTTTAGGCGCGGCTTATAGTGCGGAAAATACGGTACATTATTATATCAACTATCAGAGGCAGAAACTCTTCATTTAACATAATGTCCTTTTTTGCTGCTTCAACACAGCTCAATCAACGCAGAAAAAGGTAAAGTGAAATAACAGACAGACAGGGCTTTGCTGTCCGTAACACACACACACGGCAAAATGAGCTAACGTTATGCTAAAAGCGAATTAGCCTTCACCTCAAGCCAGGACTGCGAGCGGGCTGAGCTGCCTTTTATATTTCTAGAAGGTCAACGGGCTCATAGTGATGTTACTAGTAGTTGACTGGGAGGTGTTTATTATAATTTAGGGAGAGTCCGCTGCCTGATGCTTACCTGCTAAACGCTAAGCACTGACTACATGCGCTCTGAATACGCACTGCTGATTGGCTGTTACCGCTCTGTTTGTAACCAATCAGGTGGTTGTGTGGGTGGGACAATGCTGGGTGCTGTGTAGAGTACTGACAGAGACAGAGGCAGAAGGAAGCGGAGGCGGCTACTTAATATATTTGTGTGGAAACTCGTTCGGTACACCTCCGAACCGAACCGAAACCCCCGTACCGAAACGGTTCAATACAAATACACGTACCGTTACACCCCTAGTAGTAACTCATTACTTGTAGGACGACTTTTAGCGGGAACCAAAAAAGGGAGCAAATCACCTCAATTCTTGCCTCCCTGCATTGACATGCTGTTCGTTTCAGGATTGATTCTTAAATTTTACAGTTTGTTTTTAACACTTGGAATGGACTGGCCCCAAAGTACATCACAGGCCTCAGCCAAATTTATGCTTCAGCTCAGGCGTTGAGGTCTGAGGGCCAGTTTCAACTCGTGGGGCCTAAAACACGGCTTAAGACTAGGGGAGACAGGTCCTCTGCGTCCTAAACTTTGGAATGTTCTGCTCCCTCATGTCAAAATGGCCCCCACTGTTGAATGTTTTAAGTGTTGTCTTAAAACCCACTTTTATTCTCTGGCTTTTAAATTGGCGTGAGTCTTGCGGTCACCATTGTTTACTACAAGTTTACAACCACTTCTACACACAGGAAGCTTTCTCTCTTGGGAAGATAGTCAGCAAGAGTTCTGGTTGCTTACACAGTAAAACACTTTCCCTTAGGGTTTTGGAAGAGAATTACAAGTCATGTGCCACCTGTGGAAGGATGCATATATGTTTAAGAGTTCTTTCTTTTTACATAGCCATGTTTAGATCATTGGTACTTTTCCTTTGTGTATTCTACCAGTCTCTCTTTGTCTTCAGATTGTCTGTTTGGTGTCTTAAACCATCAGGAATGTGAAATACAACACCCACTGGTTTCAAATCAGTGATGCGAGGGGGAGATGGGGGTTTTCTTTGCGTGAGAAGAAGTTGTTTTTTCCCTTGGAATGCCAGATCATCCAGAGTAGCCGATATGAATGTATTGGTTAAGTTGAACTCCTAAAGCTTTAGTAAAACTTGAAAATATTCCAATTCTGTCTTGATGGTCCTTCTTACTCGGCATATATGTCATCGAAAGAACTTGGGATTGACCAGTAACTTAGATTCCCTTGGAGGAAGAACTGGTCTGACGCAACACAACCCAGTGGAATAGCTTTGAAGGAAACAATAAGCCGACAGAGTACCGCAAACTATGTGACGCAAGAGTATCCCAAGGCTTAACTTCCTTTGCAAAGGAAATCAAGTTTGCTCTTTTTGCTTCAGACTTTGTCACTCTTGAAATCTGCTGTGTTGTGATCTTGTTCGTACGCTCTTACTTTAGTTTTTGAAATGAAACAAGTTTTTTGAAGCAATTGTGATCAACTTTAACCTTCTTTTTTTTTTTTAAAGGTGGCTCCCTTGTTCGGAGAATCCTGAGGAAGCCGTCCTGTGATGCGTGCCAGGGAAACCTTGTTTCTGCTCTATAAAAATCATCGTTCACAAGCGCTACCACCTGAAGAAAATGGCCTGAAAAAAAACTATCGGGTTACTGGTTTTTTTATTGGTGACGTTTATGTGCTGAGAGCTGCTCAGTGGGCCATTTGCTGTAATCCTGGATGAAGACCACAAGAGTCTGTGGGTACACATTTTGTCCAAGAAGGACGACATTGCCACAACGACAAAAGTTTGTTGTACAAATGTATATATTTTAAAAAAAACCTCTCTTGATTGCTTTCAATGTGTATGTTTTCTTACAAATAAAGCTGCATTACATGTTTTACATTTACATTCTTAAATTTCCAAGGGGCAAGTACAAAGAAATCACACATAACCATTGGCGTTGTTTGGCCTAAAATATTCTTAAGCCCCCGTAATTAATTTAGTGTGATTTATTTTTTATTTTTTTAACAAACAATTGCCTACAAATTTACCGGTAATATAACTATGCAGGAATGTGAGTTCAAACAAATAATAATATAACCTGTCATTATTCACTAGGAATCTAAATCAGGGGTCCCCAACCTTTTTTGCACCAGGGACCGGTTTAATGTACGGTAGGCATTATTATCACGTGTGGCGGATAAATACATGTATAGCAAAAAAGTGCATGAAAAATGAATACATGAAAAAACTCACCATAACGTTGAATTGGTGGGAGCCCCTTGCCTTTTGCCTTTTGCCTTTGCAAAACAAATCTCTCCATAGACTTTGGTTTTGTACTCATTTTTGCTAGTCGTAGGCTTTTTTTTTGGCTTTAGTATCTGATGGGTTATAGGTGATACATCACATTCAAAGACAAGAGCATGGATGTATAATAAAGCTACAAATACTTGCCATTAGTTACAATAGATTCCTGTCTATTTCCATTCTAAAAGTTATGTATTGATATTTTGTGCAATATTTCATACGTAAATACACGGTTAGCTTTTTTTGCTCCAATTTTCTATGCGTAAATATATGTGTTATTGCTAACTACTTGTGTAATAGGAATGTGTGAAATCATAACAGCACTTTACCTTATGTGGAGGAGGCATATGTGATTAAGAGTTCTTTCTTTTTACATAGCCATGTTTAGAGTATCTAGTACTTTTCCTTCGTGTATTCTATCAGTCTCTCTTTGTCTGAAGATGTCTGTGTAGTGTTTTAGGCATTAGAATGTGAGAAAGATGCATCCCCCTCCTTATCAGTGTTGGGGAAGGGGGAGGCATTCCTTTCTGAGGGGGGGGGGGCTGTTTTCCTATTCAAGAAGTAGGCTCTTTCCGTTTAAATGTTCGATTAACTACTGTAGCCAATATGGTCTCCCAAAGATTTGGTATAAATTTAAAATATTCCAATTCTGTCTTGATGGTCCTTCTTACTCAGCATATATGTCATCGAAAGAACTTGGGACTGACCAGTGACTTAGATTCCCTTGGAGGAAGAAGTGGTCTGACGCAACACTTACTAGGCCAAAGGAGGTGTGTATTTTCTTCCTTCAGCACAATTATTTTATGCAACAATTTAGCACTTCTCCATCTTTTAACTACTATGGTCACTTTGTTCCTGATCTGCCCTGATCTTCGGTCATCAACTTGCCACGGACTGCAGATGGAGCCTAGCTTTTGGCTACGATTTGACACCTTTACGTGTGTATTAATGTGCATTGTCCCATGTAAGAAATATGTAACAAATCTAGCAAATGGCGACTTCCTATCAGGAGTTGTATAATACATCTATGCATACTTGCCAACCTTGAGACCTCCGATTTCGGGAGGTGGGGGGTGGGGGGCGTGGTCGGGGTGGGGCGGGGGCGTGGCTAAGAGGGGAGGAGTATATTTACAGCTAGAATTCACCAAGTCAAGCGATTGTAGCTGAGATAGGCTCCAGCGCCCCCCGCGACCCCGAAGGGAATAAGCGGTAGAAAATGGATGGATGGATGGAAGTATTTCATATATATACATATATTATATATATCTATATCAAGAGGGACAGAGACAGCGCACAGTGCATGTGGATCACATGTTACCATGGCGAGAAAACATGGAGAGACTGCCAGTTATCTAGTCTCCACCAGTTGCAAAAAATGTGCAATCAGTACAACTGCTGTTTTAGTTCCATCACCAGGACCATCAGTGAGTCAGACACAAACTAGTCATCATTGAACCAGATTCAAGGGCTGCTGAGTTGCCATCATCACAACCCAGATCACCCACAACAAAAACCCCACCAGTGATCCGCAGGTACCCAGAAAGGTTTCGAGTACCACCAAAAAAACTGAATCTCTGAAGACAGTATAAAAATCTGTGTTAAAGATGTACAAATACTGTTTGTATAATAAGCATGTTATTGTTTACAAATGAGGGTTAAGAGTTCAGTACTAAAAAAAAGAAAAAAAGAATGTGGCTAAAGTACAGTTTTTTAATTGAGCTGCTGCATTTTTTGGTTGGGTTGTTTGGGTGATCTATGTTTGTCTATTGCCATCTACTGGTGAATGTTGGTTATAGCGTACTGGGGTTACTTTTTGGTTGGCCAACGATTTACGTGGTGTTGCGCACCTGACGTCAAGTGTGTGAGTCTGTTCTGAAGTCTACAGTAAAGAGACGTACTTCATCACCTCGCCTGTTTATTGCCTCCAACTCAATATATTACAACAACATTGCTCCATGCAGACCCTCCAGGTCCTCATGGAGCTGGAGGGGGCGTGGCCTCCAGGTCCGCCTGAATTTCGGGAGATTTTCGGGAGAAAATTTGTCCCGGGAGGTTTTCGGGAGAGGCGCTGAATTTCGGGAGTCTCCCGGAAAATCCGGGAGGGTTGGCAAGTATGCATCTATGAACAAGCTAATTGGTGTGTCTGCTGGGACTGATGAAAGTTAAGGAGAAAATGTGGTCGTTTATAAATTATTTAATGTTTATGTGCAGCCCGGTAGCAAATGCGTCATGGACCATTGTACTTTCAAGTACAACAATGAGTAGATGAGTGTTATGTGTGTGTATATGTGTAAATAAATGAACACTGCAATTCAAGTATTTCTTTTATTTATATATATAATAAAATAAATATATATATATATATATATAGCTAGAATTCACTGAATGTCAAGTATTTCATACATATATATATGTATATATATATGTATATGAAATACTCGAGTTGGTGAATTCTAGCTGTAAATATACTCCTCCCCTCGTAACCACGCCCCCCGCCCCACCCCAGACCACGCCCCCAGCCCCCACCTCCCGAAATCGGAGGTCTCAAGATTGGCAAGTATGCCCTCAATTCCCCCCAAAAATGGATTAACTCGCTGGAATATAAAGACAATATAACATACATCCATAAATGTGGACGCATGTGAAAAAGTGCAATATATTTATCTGTACAGTAATCTATTTATTTATTTATTTATATATATTCATTTATTTTATATATATATATATCATATATATTATTTATGTGTATTTATTTATTTATATATGCACCTTATTGCTTTTTTTATCCTGCACTACCATGAGCTGATGTAACGAAATTTCGTTTTTATCTGTGCTGTAAAGTTCAAATTTGAATGACAATAAAAAGGAAGTCGAAGTCGAAGTCTAAGCGTAGTATTGTCATAACGCCACAAGGTGGCAGTAAGAGTCTACAATCAAATGGGCATAACCATTTACGTTATTGGATTTCTTGAATGTCTGTACGCGACTGTTATCAAAATAAAGTTTTAAGGAGAAAAAAAACATTCGTTGTGTCAGCCATTTTGAATCACGTTACAAATTTACACTCTCGCGTTGTCACCACCACGGTGGGCGTTCTCTTACAGACCTTTCTCGGCTTTTGACCAATCAGAGAGCGTATCAGCCAGAGCCGCCAGATGATCTCCTTAATGATTGGTCCAAAAAAAACAAAAACATTCGACAACTCCCCCTAGTGGCGAAAGAGATACAACTCCCAACATGAATGACGTGAAAAGGCTTTTGCATACAAATATAGCGTGCAAAAATACAGAGTCATTATTTGACGTGAACACATATCACATTGTGTGACATTAAATATTATACTTTTCTTAAAATATGACCATTTAAAGCTTTTGGTGTGTTTTTGTGCTTTTTTTCTTTATTCTGAGTGCATACTCTAAATCAGGGGTGGGCAATTAATTTTTACCGGGGGCCGCAAGAGCAACCCGAGCACTGCTGGAGGGCCACGCCGACAATATTTCAATTAAATTTTGCTCAAATTATTTTCGATGTACCGTAAGATAAATAATCATACTTGCCAACCTTGAGACCTCCGATTTCGGGATGCGGGGGGCGGGGGGCCGTGGTTGGGGGCGTGGTTAAGAGGGGAGGAGTATATTTACAGCTAGAATTCACCAGGTCAAGTATTTCATATATATATATATATATGTATATATCCATCCATTTTCTACCGCTTATTCCCTTTGGGGTCGCGGGGGGCGCTGGAGCCTATCTCAGCTACAATCGGGCGGAAGGCGGGGTACACCCTGGACAAGTCGCCACCTCATCGCAGGGCCAACACAGATAGACAGACAACATTCACACTCACATCCACACACTAGGGCCAATTTAGTGTTGCCAATCAACTTATCCCCAGGTGCATGTCTTTGGAAGTGGGAGGAAGCCGGAGTACCCGGAGGGAACCCACGCAGTCACGGGGAGGACATGCAAACTCCACACAGAAAGATCCCGAGCCCGGGATTGAACCCAAGACTACTCAGGACCTTCGTATTGTGAGGCAGATGCACTAACCCCTCTGCCACCGTGAAGCCCATATATGTATATATATTAAATATTAAATATATATATATATATATATATATATATATATATATATATATATATATATATATATATATAAGAAATACTTGACTTTCAGTGAATTCTAGCTATAAATGTATATTTATTTTATTATATATATATATATATATATATATACAGGTAAAAGCCAGTAAATTAGAATATTTTGAAAAACTTGATTTATTTCAGTAATTGCATTCAAAAGGTGTAACTTGTACATTATATTTATTCATTGCACACAGACTGATGCATTCAAATGTTTATTTCATTTAATTTTGATGATTTGAAGTGGCAACAAATGAAAATCCAAAATTCCGTGTGTCACAAAATTAGAATATTGTGTAAGGCTAATACAAAAAAGGGATTTTTAGAAATGTTGGCCAACTGAAAAGTATGAAAATGAAAAATATGAGCATGTACAATACTCAATACTTGGTTGGAGCTCCTTTTGCCTCAATTACTGCGTTAATGCGGCGTGGCATGGAGTCGATGAGTTTCTGGCACTGCTCAGGTGTTATGAGAGCCCAGGTTGCTCTGATAGTGGCCTTCAACTCTTCTGCGTTTTTGGGTCTGGCATTCTGCATCTTCCTTTTCACAATACCCCACAGATTTTCTATGGGGCTAAGGTCAGGGGAGTTGGCGGGCCAATTTAGAACAGAAATACCATGGTCCGTAAACCAGGCACGGGTAGATTTTGCGCTGTGTGCAGGCGCCAAGTCCTGTTGGAACTTGAAATCTCCATCTCCATAGAGCAGGTCAGCAGCAGGAAGCATGAAGTGCTCTAAAACTTGCTGGTAGACGGCTGCGTTGACCCTGGATCTCAGGAAACAGAGTGGACCGACACCAGCAGATGACATGGCACCCCAAACCATCACCCAACCATGCAAATTTTGCATTTCCTTTGGAAATCGAGGTCCCAGAGTCTGGAGGAAGACAGGAGAGGCACAGGATCCACGTTGCCTGAAGTCTAGTGTAAAGTTTCCACCATCAGTGATGGTTTGGGGTGCCATGTCATCTGCTGGTGTCGGTCCACTCTGTTTCCTGAGATCCAGGGTCAACGCAGCCGTCTACCAGGAAGTTTTAGAGCACTTCATGCTTCCCGCTGCTGACCTGCTCTATGGAGATGGAGATTTCAAGTTCCAACAGGACTTGGCGCCTGCACACAGCGCAAAATCTACCCGTGCCTGGTTTACGGACCATGGTATTTCTGTTCTAAATTGGCCCGCCAACTCCCCTGACCTTAGCCCCATAGAAAATCTGTGGGGTATTGTGAAAAGGAAGATGCAGAATGCCAGACCCAAAAACGCAGAAGAGTTGAAGGCCACTATCAGAGCAACCTGGGCTCTCATAACACCTGAGCAGTGCCAGAAACTCATCGACTCCATGCCACGCCGCATTAACGCAGTAATTGAGGCAAAAGGAGCTCCAACCAAGTATTGAGTATTGTACATGCTCATATTTTTCATTTTCATACTTTTCAGTTGGCCAACATTTCTAAAAATCCCTTTTTTGTATTAGCCTTAAGTAATATTCTAATTTTGTGACACACGGAATTTTGGATTTTCATTTGTTGCCACTTCAAATCATCAAAATTAAATGAAATAAACATTTGAATGCATCAGTCTGTGTGCAATGAATAAATATAATGTACAAGTTACACCTTTTGAATGCAATTACTGAAATAAATCAAGTTTTTCAAAATATTCTAATTTACTGGCTTTTACCTGTATATATATATATATATATATATATATATATATATATATATATATATATATATATATACATATATATATATATACATATATATATATATATATATATATATATATATATATATATATACAATAAATACTTGAATTTCAGTGTTCATTTATTTACACATATACACACACATAACACTCATCTACTCATTGTTGAGTTAAGGGTTGAATTGTCCATCCTTGTTCTATTCTCTGTCACTATTTTTCGAACCATGCTGAACACCCTCTCTGATGATGCATTGCTGTGTGGCACACACAAAAGTGCTTTCATCAAATGCACTAGATGGCAGTATTGTCCTGTTTAAGAGTGTCACAACATTGCTGTTTACGGTAGACAAACTGCTTTACGGTAGACAAAAACGTGACTGCTGTTGTTGTGTGTTGTTGCCGCGCTGGGAGGACGTTAATGAAACTGCCCAACAATAAACCCACATAAGAAACCAAGAACTCGCCCTCCATCATTCTACAGTTATAACGTGATTGGGCAGGTACGCTGTTTATATTGTGGGTTAGCGGACTCAGGTCCGCATGGACCTGAGTCCGCCTGAATTTCGGGAGAAAATTTGTCCCGGGAGGTTTTCGGGAGAGGCGCTGAATTTCGGGAGTCTCCCGGAAAATCCGGGAGGGTTGGCAAGTATGTAAATAATAATAATAATAATAATTTCATTTAACCTAACTTAACTTTATACAAAAGCAGATTGCTTTTGATGGTTTTATTTTTAAGACTGTCTTACACAACACTTCCTGATGTATAATACAATGCAAAAATGTCAATTTCTGTCACTTTATCCTGCATCCTCTTTAAAAGTCCAACATTTTTCCCCATCAGATTTGGACAACCATCTGTTGTCACACCTGCCAGCTTGTCCCATTTCAGTCCTAACATGTCCAAACACGCATTTACCTATGTGAACACGATGTGGTTGTCTCTTTAATTGACTGCATGGCTGCCAGCTCCTCCGTGATTTGAAAGTCTGCAGTTATCCCACGTAAGAAGATGAGCAGCTGGGCGGTGCCACGTACATCGCAGCTCTCATCCAAAGCCAGCGAAAAACAGTCAAAGTCGGCCGTTCTGTTCTTCAGCTGAAGCTCCAAGTTTGCAGCGATGGTCTCGACCCGCCTCGTTACAGTGCGTCGGGAGAGTGACACGTTCTCAAATGCGCCCCTCTTCTCCGGGCATATCAGTGCAACAGAGTCCAATAAGCACTCCTTAATAAACTCTCCGTCAGAACACGCCTTACTTTTTCTGGCGATTTTGTGAGAAATGACGAAACTTGTCCTGACAGCTGCATCTCTGGGGTGTGAAATTTGGCAAAAAGTCCTTGTTGGGTTTGCAGTTTTACCATCAAATCAGACAGATTCCGGTATTTTTCCTCGTGCTTCGTCATGTAGTGGCGATACAAATTATATTCTTTAAACACAGCAACCTGTGTACCACAAATTATGCACATGGCTTTACCTTTAATTTCTGTAAAGAAATACTTGGCAGTCCATCTCTTGTTGAAAACACGCCATTCGTCATCAACTTTTCTCTTTTTAGCGTCTCGGGGGGATAACCGGGCATCACTTGTCGCTGTGCACCTTCACTCACAGGTTACACACGGACATACGCCCATAAATAACACTTTTCAAAATAAAAGCAGCACAGTTGTATTGCACGCACGACATAGATGTTTTGATGAGGATGGTGTTCTGCTGACCTCGACTGCGGATGTTGTGGATCGGTGGAAGGAATACTTCGAAGACCTCCTCAATCCCACCAACACGTCTTCCTATGAGGAAGCAGTGCCTGAGGAATCTGTGGTGGGCTCTTCTATTTCTGGGGCTGAGGTTGCTGAGGTAGTTAAAAAGCTCCTCGGTGGCAGGGTCCCGGGGGTGGATGAGATCCGCCCGGAGTTCCTTAAGGCTCTGGATGCTGTGGGGCTGTCTTGGTTGACAAGACTCTGCAGCATCGCGTGGACATCGGGGGCGGTACCTCTGGATTGGCAGACCGGGGTGGTGGTTCCTCTCTTTAAGAAGGGGAACCGGAGGGTGTGTTCTAACTATCGTGGGATCACACTCCTCAGCCTTCCCGGTAAGGTCTATTCAGGTGTACTGGAGAGGAGGCTACGCCGGATAGTTGAACCTCGGATTCAGGAGGAACAGTGTGGTTTTCGTCCTGGTCGTGGAACTGTGGACCAGCTCTATACTCTCGGCAGGGTCCTTGAGGGTGCATGGGAGTTTGCCCAACCAGTCTACATGTGCTTTGTGGACTTGGAGAAGGCATTCGACCGTGTCCCTCGGGAAGTCCTGTGGGGAGTGCTCAGAGAGTATGGGGTATCGGACTGTCTGATTTTGGCGGTCCGCTCCCTGTATGATCAGTGTCAGAGCTTGGTCCGCATTGCTGGCAGTAAGTCGGACACGTTTCCAGTGAGGGTTGGACTCCGCCAAGGCTGCCCTTTGTCACCAATTCTGTTCATAACTTTTATGGACAGAATTTCTAGGCACAGTCAAGGCGTTGAGGGGTTCCGGTTTGGTGGCTGCAGGATTAGGTCTCTGCTTTTTGCAGATGATGTGGTCCTGATGGCTTCATCTGGCCAGGATCTTCAGCTCTCGCTGGATCGGTTCGCAGCCGAGTGTGAAGCGACTGGGATGAGAATCAGCACCTCCAAGTCCGAGTCCATGGTTCTCGCCCGGAAAAGGGTGGAGTGCCATCTCCGGGTTGGGGAGGAGACCCTGTCCCAAGTGGAGGAGTTCAAGTACCTCGGAGTCTTGTTCACGAGTGAAGGAAGAGTGGATCGTGAGATCAACAGGCGGATCGGTGCGGCATCTTCAGTAATGCGGACGCTGTATCGATCCTTTGTGGTGAAGAAGGAGCTGAGCCGGAAGGCAAAGCTCTCAATTTACCGGTCGATCTACGTTCCCATCCTCACCTATGGTCATGAGCTTTGGGTTATGACCGAAAGGACAAGATCACGGGTACAAGCGGCCGAAATGAGTTTCCTCCGCCGGGTGGCAGGGCTCTCCCTTAGAGATAGGGTGAGAAGCTCTGTCATCCGGGGGGAGCTCAAAGTAAAGCCGCTGCTCCTCCACTTCGAGAGGAGCCAGATGAGGTGGTTCGGGCATCTGGTCAGGATGCCACCCGATCGCCTCCCTCGGGAGGTGTTTAGGGCACGTCCGACCAGTAGGAGGCCACGGGGAAGACCCAGGACACGTTGGGAAGACTATGTCTCCCGGCTGGCCTGGGAACGCCTTGGGATCCCCCGGGAGGAGCTGGACGAAGTGACTGGGGCGAGGGAAGTCTGGGCTTCCCTGCTTAGGCTGCTGCCCCCGCGACCCGACCTCGGATAAGCGGAAGAAGATGGATGGATGGATGGCATAGATGTTTTTTTTTAATTTATTTTGTAATTTGTGATTGCCGCTGTTCACATTCACTCACAATCGCGCACGAGCATACGTCCACACGGAAGTAATACAAATAACGCTTTTCAAAACAAAAGCAGCACCGTTGTATTGCACACTCGACATAGATACTTTTTAAAATGTATTTTGTAATTTATGATTGGCCTCACGCGGGCCGGACAGGGACGCACTAAAGGCCGCAGAATGCCCAGGTCTGCTCTAAATTAAACAGAAGAGTAATGCGACAGTAGTCGCCGTCTTGAAAGAGGCGTGACTAATTTGAAAAAATACATTACTGTTTATCCATCCATCCATTTTCTACCGCTTTATATTTATTTTATATTCCTACCGCTTTTTGACATGTGTAACTGACAAGACAAAAACACATTTATACTGCAGTGGACGCTGCTTCTCACGAGGATATATTATAAAAATGACAAATGTCATTTTATTGTGTAATTATAACACACCAACTTGTGTGCGCTGCTTAAAATACAAAACAGAATGTGTTTCTTCAGTTTATTCAGTGTAATTGTGTGACAACATCCAGGTCCAACATATTCCGTGTACATTCACATATGACGGATATTTCTAATTTATGAAGTGATATTTCATTTGCTTTGTTGCCTCAATGAAGCACAACGAGACCTTTGATAGATCTTTGGTCCAGAGTGCTGTGCGACAAGGAACATGCGGGTCAAAGGTCAGAAAACAAAGTCCACGTTGTTGTGCGCGATACACAATAAGGCCGTTTGCGTGATATCAAACAGGATGCGGAGAGAAGAAAAGTTACTGAAGGAGTGAAAGTTGGAAGAAGAAGAAGGTCAGATGAAGACCGGCTGCTCCTGCGCTGTCAGCAGGCGATACATGGCTGCTGGCATTGTCTTCATGTGGATCTGAAACACCAAACATGATCTTATCACACCAAACATTATCTTTGTGCAGAGGAATCTTTCCATAATTGACATAACTATTGCAGATTTTGAAAGAACCATATTTCATTTTATATCATGCAATGATATGTGGGATAATTGTTGCTCCTTCCAAATATTATACGGTTGCAGCTGATGATAAAATGATGTGTCAGAAAATACAAACACACACACACACACACACACACACACACACACACACACACACACACACACACACACACACACACACACACACACACACACACACATCAGGAATTTCACCGTGGGGTCCAATACACACACTGCAGTGCCTATGTTGGATCACTTGTCATAGACCAGTGGTCCCCAAACGTTTTGACTCGGGGGCCGCATTGGGTTAAAACAATTTGGCCAGGGGCCGGTCTGTGTATATATATATATATATATATATATATATATATATATATATATATATTAGGGCTGCAACAACCAATCAATTAAATCGATTAAAATCGATTATAAAAATAGTTGGCGATTAATTTAGTCATCGATTCATTGGATCTATGATGCGCATGCGCAGAGGCTACTTTATTTTTTATTTTTTAATATAAACCTTTATTTATAAACTGCAACATTTACAAACAGCTGAGAAACAATAATCAAAATAAGTATGGTGCCAGGATGCTGTTTTTTTCCAATAAAATACTGGAAAAGATAGAAATGTAGTTTGTCTCTTTTATCCAATTATTAATCGATTAATCGAAGTAATAATCGACAAATTAATTGTTAGTTGCAGCCCTAATATATATATATATATATATATATATATATATATATATATATATATATATATATATATATATATACATACATATATATATTAGGGCTGCAACAATATATATATATATATATATATATATATATATATAGTTGCAGCCCTAATATATATATATATATATATATATATATATACACATACATATATATATATATATATATATATATATATATATATATATATATATATACATACATATATATATAAGGGCTGCAACTATATATATATATATATATATATCCTAATATATATATATATATATATATATATATATATATATCCTAATATATATATATATATATATATATATATATATATATATATATATATATATATATATATATATATATATCCTAATATATATATATATATATATATATATATATATATATATATATGTATATATATATATATATATATTAGGGCTGCAACTATATATATATATATATATATATATATATATATATATATATATAGTTGCAGCCCTTATATATATATATGTATGTATATATATATATATATATATATATATATATATATATATATATATATATATATATATATATATATTAGGGCTGGGCGATATGACCTGTTTTTAATATCGCGATATTTTAAGGCCATATTGCGATACACGATATATCTCTCGATATTTTGCCTTAGCCTTGAATGAACACTTGATGCATATAATCACAGCAGTATGATGATTCTATGTCTCTACATTAAAACATTCTTCTTCATACTGCATTAATATATGCTACTTTTAAACTTTCATGCAGAGAAGGAAATCACAACTAAAAAAATCACTATTTTTTTCATACAGTGTTGATCTGGAAATGTTTGCCTCGGCATTTTGATGGTGTGGGCGTGTGACACCAAACGGAGATATTGACGTGCGGAGTAAGCCCTCTTCATTGTCTAGCGGGTGACTTTTCAAATAATGCTACATGTTAGCAGTGTAGCCGAGTGTCCTGGGTTCGCCTATACAGTGTACTTATCTAATAAAATGATAAACGGGAGACAATAGAGCAGGTTCGGTAGCCACCGCTTCTTTAATGTCAACATCACACACCTCCTTCCACAACCACACACACCTTACGTCACAGCCCTACGGGAACAAGGCTGGAGGGACAAAACTCCTCCTCCTTACCTAACACACTCCGGTAACTTTTGTAACGTTTGTTACAGCAGTAATGCTACTTTTGCCCCACACTTGACAAATTACGGTTGTCTGTTCGACATGGACATCGATGGACCCCCTGCTGTTTTTTGGGGGAACTAATTCTTCCTCCATTTGTTACCAGATTCGCACCTTATTTATCTTGTATTACCACTAGTACCACTCCGCTAGCATCACAGCTAACGTTAGCCATGCTGCTACCTCTCTGCTCGGAGAGGGCGTATACGTATGTGACTATGACGTGACAGTATGTTACGTATGTAAGAAGGTGCGCTTGCTGTCTGTGAGAAGGAGACACAAGAAGGAGTGGGAAGAGCCTGTAGTGTAATGCCAGCAGCTAAAAGCAACTGCGTGAGAACGTATACTCGATATCACAATATAGTCATTTTCTATATCGCACAGAGACAAACCCGCGATGTATCGCGTGTATCGCCCAGCCCTAATCTATATATATATATATATATATATATATATATATATATATATATATATATATATATATATATATATACACATATACAGTACAGGCCAAAAGTTTGGACACACCTTCAATCAATCAATCAATCAATCAATCTTTATTTATATAGCCCTAAATCACAAGTGTCTCAAAGGGCTGCACAAGCCACAACGACATCCTCGGTACAAAGCCCACATACGGGCAAGGAAAAACTCACCCCAGTGGGACGTCGATGTGAATGACTATGAGAAACCTTGGAGAGGACCGCATATGTGGGTAACCCCCCCCCCCCCTCTAGGGGAGACCGAAAGCAATGGATGTCGAGTGGGTCTGACATAATATTGTGAGAGTCCAGTCCATAGTGGATCCAACATAATAGTAAGAGTCCAGTCCATAGTGGGGCCAGCAGGACACCATCCCGAGCGGAGACGGGTCAGCAATGTGTTTTCTTTACTTTCATGACTATCAAAACTATGAATGAACCCATGTGGAGTTATGTACTTAACAAAAAAAGGTGCAATAACTGAAAACATGTTTTATATTCTAGTTTCTTCAAAATAGCCACCCTTTGCTCTGATTACTGCTTTGCACACTCTTGGCATTCTCTCGATGAGCTTCAAGAGGTAGTCACCTGAAAGGGTTTTCACTTCACAGGTGTCATAGTTTTGATGCCTTCAGTGACAATCTAGAATGTAAATAGTTATGAAAATAAAGAAAACGCATTGAAATGAGAAGGTGTGTCCAAACGTTTGGCCCGTACTGTGTATATATATATTTATTTATTTATTTTTATTGTATTTTTTTTTTAAATATATTTTTTATTTGTATTTAAAAAAAAAAAAAGTTCTATTTTATTTTTTTATTTTTGTTTTATTTTCTTTTATTAGATTTTTTTTTTTTTTTAATTTCTCGCGCAGTAATTGACTGAAAGAGCGCGCACTTGCCGATGTCACATTAGCGATGGGAAAATGCTATATTTAGACAATATGATTTGCCTGGGCGGCTTGGAGATACCGAGAGTAACAAGCAGTAGAAAATGGATTAGAAAGGACAGATTTTTAAAAATAATAATGAAAAAAAATATATACCGTATTTTTCGGAGTATAAGTCGCACCGGAGTATAAGGCGCACCTGCCGAAAATGCATAATAAAGAAGGAAAAAAACCATATATAAGTCGCACTGGAGCCCGGCCAAACTATGAAAAAAACTGCGACTTATAGTCCGAAAAATACGGTATATATATATATTTTTTTAACTTGGGACCGGAGGCCGGATTTTGGACGCTGGCCGTAGTTTGGGGACCCCCGTCATAGACACTTCACAAACTAAAGTCATGAACATTGACCTCCAGGGGACCATTTTTACAAAATGACAAATATTCACAAGGTCTATTAGGAGGCCATTTGTTTGCATTTTAAATGTATCACTGAGCTATGTAGAATATTGTGGTATATAAAATAGATTTGAATAGAACGCTTTACTGTCATCAAACATGAGAGCATGATGAAAATACAGGTGGCTCCTCTGTTAAGTACAGTCAAAATACAAGACAAACAATAAATAACATGTAAAAAATAAATACATAAATGTTCAAACATTACAGTAAATGCCACAAAAGAGGAGTATTTTTGGGGAGTAGTGCTGCTCGGTCATAAACTTTGAGCTTTGTGCGCACAGATCGCCGATCACTTTCAGCTTGCATGTGTCATGACTTGGTCCTGGGTGTTTGCTTTTCCGGAATGCAACGGAAAGTTGGCTTGGGCGAGACGAGAATGTAAATACATGATTTATTTAATATATCCAAAAAAAAAGTACAAACGAAAAGCGCGCACAGTGGCGGATAACAAACTATGAAACCAAAAGACTATAGCATTAATAAACAAAACTTACTTGGCATGGACTAAAAGGAGCAGCATGAACGATGGACATGAAATCAAGTGTCAGAAATGTGCAGAGCATAATTGTGGGATGTCACCAGAAAGACAAACTGAAAACAATGAACTTAAATACTACAGACATGATTAACGAAAACAGGTGCGTGACTCAAAACGTGAAACAGGTGCGTGACGTGACAGGTGAAAACTAATGGTTGCTATGGTGACAAAACAAAAGTGCACAAGAAGTCCAAAAACAAAACCGAACATGACCAAAACAAAAACATGATCACACAGACATGACAGCATATACCTCTGCGGACTACGTTCCACCCCAGTATGTTTCGGCCTTTACATGTGTGCATTAAACAAATAAATATACACCTCTACACTGTTCTCTGCAGCACTCACACACCACCCATCTAATGTGTGCTCTATCGCAGGGGCCGTGCAAAAACCATATCTTCACGTGTTCATTAAATCAATATAAATCAAGCTTTTTTCTATTCCTACAATACTGTATCATAACGTGACTCAAGTATTGTCATATTGTGAAGTCATTTCCAGCAATGATGGGACACAATATGAGCAAAAAAAGCCATCAACAAATGAAAGATAGTTCATTGTTTAACTATCATACCTCTCCCATGGCGTTGGACAGGATCTGAACAATCCTCTCATGAGGCGTCGCCACGACACTCTGACTGTTGATCTCGATGATGCGGTGACCGACACGTACGCCACCCCGCTCGGCGATTCCTCCCCTCATCAGGCTGCAGATCTGCACACATAATACATGAAATATTATAGATTGTGCATTAAACAGTAACGTAATGTTTAACATAATGAAGTTGCAGGACTGTTGATGGGACTGGTGGCGAGTTCTTGCCACATCGGGTCTTTAAAGACATCTTGTAATGTTTGCTTCGTGGAGTATGTGATAAGCGACGAGAGTTGTAGCAGGACAACTTCACCATGGCAACGTCTGCTCACAAAGGATCATCAGCGTTAGAAGATGTAGAATAGAGAATAGAATAGACAGTACTTTTTTGATCCCTGGGGGGAATTCATCACCACAGTTCGCTCACAATAAACAATAAACACTTAATTATTTTTTTTACATGTGAATAATATAAATACAGTCTATTATACAGCATTATTCACATGTGAATAATATAAATACAGTATATTATACAGCATTATTCACATGTGAATAATATAAATACAGTCTATTATACAGCATTATTTACATGTGAATAATATAAATACAGTCTATTATACAGCATTATTCACATGTGAATAATATAAATACAGTCTATTATATAGCATTATTCGCATGTGAATAATATAAATACAGTCTATTATACAGCATTATTCACATGTGAATAATATAAATACAGTCTATTATACAGCATTATTTACATGTGAATAATATAAATACAGTCTATTATACAGCATTATTCACATGTGAATAATATAAATACAGTCTCTTATACAGCATTATTCACATGTGAATAATATAAATACAGTCTATTATACAGCATTATTCACATGTGAATAATATAAATACAGTCTATTATACATTTAAGTACAGTCAAAAAGGAACATATGCATTATACAGTCTGATGGCTGTCGGTATGAACAAGATTAGACAACATTAAAGTACCAGTAGAGTGGAAAAAAAACACTTTATATGCTTAATTATGTTTCATTGTATCACTTAAACCAGGGGTGGCAAACTCATTTTAGCTCAGGGGCCGCATGGAGGAAAATCTGTGCACACACGAGCCGGACTATTAAAATCATGGCATTAAAACTAAAAAATAAAGACAACTTCAGATGGTTTTCTTTGTCTTACTTTGGCCCAAAAAAAAAAACATACTCTGAAAATATTACAATAAAAATATAGAAAAAAATACCAGTAGAGGTAAAGAACCATGAAAGAAAGAAGAAAGTTAATGAATGTTTGTAACTGAATACATTTACATATTCATAAAAAAATTTGTTTTCTTTTGAATTATTTTTTTTAATTAATTAAGTAACGTTTATGACAACCTTTTTCCAAAATATAGAATGTGAGATATAACAGGATAATGCATACATTTATCATTTGTTTTCAAAACGGTTACAAAAAAGTGGGACCCCAAAAATTGACTGCGGGACCTAATTTTTATGACTTGATGGGGTCCCTGGCAACTCATTTTGAAAATTCCTAGCGCCAACACTGATGGAGGAATTGGTGCGTGCAAAACAGCAGCAGGCGGCTGTGGCCTGCGGGCCGGTTCTAATACTAATCAAATATCATCCCGGGGGCCGTAGATAATTCATTCGTGGGCCGGATCTGGCCGACGGGTCTTGACTTTGACACATAGGCATTAAACCATACCCAATTGTGTTTACATTCCGCAAAGTCTATGAAAATATTGTTTAAACATCACAAAATGCCACAAATTCAGTCAGCCATTTTGAAGATTTTCGGCTATTTCCGGAGATTGACGTCACTGGAGGAACGCTTCTGCACTGGCCATTTTATCAGAACAGTCATACTGGAAATACGCAAATATTTGAAACAGATGTGATGTCTATCATTCACAAATCCCTAATAAGCTATGAACACATACGTATTTTCTTTTTTTATGCATTCTAAGTCGTAAATAAATGAATACATAAAAAGTCCGCGAACGTAACAATTGAGTCAAAGGGGGCTCTCTAAATAACCATCCAAAACCTGCCAACAATACTGTATTTACATCTCATGACCTGAATATTAACCAATTATTTGTAATGTTGTTATTATAAGCGCTAACGCAGACAAAGTATTTTTAGTATTGATAACCGAGCGCTAACAATAGTTTATGCTGCACTGGGCTCAAGGAGAGACTTTAACCTCTTAAGGCCCAAGCTCTTTGTTTACATGCTTTTTTTATTTCTCTTTGCTATTTGGGCTTATTGGACCCTAATTAGAATAAAAACTAAAAATCATCTTTTGATATGATGTACTGTATTTTTCGGCGTATAAGTCGCTCCGGAGTATAAGTCGCCCTGGCCAAAAATGCATAATAAAGAAGAAAAAAAAACATATATAAGTCGCACTGGAGTATAAGTCGCATTTTGGGGGGAAATTTATTTGATAAAACCAAACACCAAGAATAGACATTTGAAAGGCAATTTAAAATAAATAAAGAATAGTGAACAACAGGCTGAATAAGTGTACGTTATATGACGCATAATTAACCAACTGAGAACGTGCCTGGTATTTTAACGTAACATATTATGGTAAGAGTCATTCAAAAAACTATAACATATAGAACATGCTATACGTTTACCAAACAGTCATTCAAAAAACTATAACATATAGAACATGCTATACGTTTACCAAACAATCTGTCACTCCTAATCGCTAAATCCCATGAAATCTTATACGTCTAGTCCCTTACGTGAATGAGCTAAATAATATTATTTGATATTTTACGCTAATGTGTTAATAATTTCACACATAAGTCGCTCCTGAGTATAAGTCGCACCACCGACCAAACTATGAAAAAAACTGCAACTTATAGTCCGAAAAATACGGTACTTAGTCCATAAGTACACAAACGTGTACTTCATGTGTAGTGACATGATAATTTTTATTTTCCAAATTCCATTGTATGTTTTACTCTTCTGACACCACCAGATGACAGTATAAGTGTCCATATGTCAGCATAAAACACCAATTGAGTAGTGTACACAATTTTGGAAATAAAAGCTAAAAGGTGCTGTCCACGCATGTGGCCACTAAGGCCTTTAGAGTAATTATAAAATGAAACTGAAGATGGCAGTAATGCAACATATGTGGATGTAAACGGCTGTAAAACTGTAAAGAAGAAGAATATTATGTTTTGTTTGCTGCCGTTTCTGCTCCCGCTGCATCACGTCTCGACTCGTCAAAGTTATTTTACATTTTAAATCATGCCTCTCATCTGGATATTAGGAGGTTTTTAGCCATGAATCTAGAAGTTGTTCATCTGTGACATTCGATTTATACTATGAGATGGAGACAAACACACAGAACCGAAGACAGTGTCAGCAGGAACTTTTTTAACCCTTTGCCGTGTGGATTAAAATGAATTATTCATCGAAACGAGAAGCTATGGACCTCCTGTCAGTCGCCATCGAAGTAAGAGCAGACATTGTACAGTAGGCAATTGTTTTATTATGTTTGTAGTTTGTATTTCTTGTTAAACTGCTACATGATGCTGAGAGGTTCACTAAAGCTGGCTCTGTTTAGCAGAGCTTCTAAAACTTGGAGCTCATCCTCATTATATTCAGGTTAAAAAATGTGAGGTTCTGGACCATCATTTGACCCAATGGTCAGTAAATAAAAACTTAGAAAAGGGACATCCAAATTGTGATTTTTATTTATTCAGATTCTATATCAATTCATAATTTTTGAGAATCAATTTAAGAAAAAAAAGGTTTATTGTTTTTTTTTCAATAATAAATGTTTGGCATAAACAACTATTACTAATATTATTATTATTATTGATAATGTTGCTTTTTATTCATGTTAGTTTTTGTATTTATTAGGGACCGTAATTTCCCTTTGGGACAGAGGACCCTATTGTAATTGTAAGGTTTTATTATTTTTATACCGGCCGCCTCTTTGAGCTGTAATTTTACCCCCTTAACATGCTTCAAAACTCACCAAATTGGACACACACATCAGGACTGGCGAAAATTGCCATCTAATGAAAAAAACCTAACCCCAAAACTCAAAATTGCGCTATAGCGCACCCTAGGAAAAAACACAGACAAAACTGTCTATAACTTCAAGTAGGAATGTCGTAGAGACATAAAACAAAAATCTCTATGTAGGTCTCACTTAGACCTAGATTTCATACACTGACATCCTTCAGCAAAAATCAACAGGAAGTTGGCAATTTGCCCTTCAAAACAAAAGTTTTGTAAAAACGGTCACTTTTGCCTCTTTGAGCTGTAATTTGACCCCCTTAGCATGCTTCAAAACTCACCAAACTGGACACACACATCAGGACTGGTGAAAATCGCAACCTAATAAAAACACCAAACCCCAAAACTCAAAATTGTGCTCTAGCGCCTCCTAGGAAGAAAACACAGACAAAACTGCTCCTATGAAGAAAACAGACAAAACTGCCTGCAACTTCCAGTAGGAATGTCAGAGACATGAAACAAAAACCTCTATGCAGGTCTCACTTAGACCTACATTTCTAAAATTGACGACCCACAGCAAAAATCAACAAAGTTTGCAATTCCCCCTTCAAAACAAAAGTTTTGTAAAAAACGGTCACCTTTTTTCAAACATTATCTCCTCTGAGCGCGTTTGTCGTGTCGGCTTCAAACTAGCACAGGAGAGAGATTGAACCCTTCTGATTAAAAGTTGACAAAAGAGTTTTAATTTAGTATTGTGTTTTATGTCTTCTAAATTGTTTTGTACATTTTGTATCCTAAATATTGTAAAACTGGGATTGGGTTGGAGTTGCTCTATTTTCATTTATTAGATTGACTGATATTCTGTGACTTTTGTAAATACATTTTTAAAAACAAGTTTTTTTTAGGACAACACTGCGCGTTTAAGTTGCACGTCAGCCGTCAAGCTTTGGTAACCTGTAACCTGTTTTGAAAAGTTTTTATCATAATTTAAATCATACTTACCAACCTTGAGATCTCCGAATTCGCATTATCCTGGTAGCGGGGGTGTATATTGTAACGTCCCGGAAGAGTTAGTGCTGCAAGGGGTTCTGGGTATTTGTTCTGTTGTGTTTATGTTGTGTTACGGTGCGGATGTTCTCCCGAAATGTGTTTGTCATTCTTGTTTGGTGTGGGTTCACTGTGTGGCGCATATTTGTAACAGTGTTAAAGTTGTTTATACGGCCACCCTCAGTGTGACCTGTATGGCTGTTGACCAAGTATGCGTGGATTCACTCATGTGTGTGTAAAAGCCGCATATGTAATGTGGCTGGGCCGGCACGCTGTTTGTATGGAGGAAAAGCGGATGTGACGACAGGTTGTAGAGGACGCTAAAGGCGGTGCCTTTAAGGCACGCCCCCAATATTGTTGCCCGGGTGGAAATCGGGAGAAATTCGGGAAAAAGGTTGCCCCGGGAGATTTTCGGGAGGGGCACTGAAGTTCGGGAGTCTCCCGGGAAAATCAGGAGGGTTGGCAAGTATGATTTAAATACCCAATAATATACTGTAGTACGAGAATCATGTTGAATCGAGAATTGATTCTGAATGGAATCGTGAGGTGCCCAAAGATTCCCACCTCTAATGGTCAGTAAATAAAAACATAAAAAAAGTGACACAATTATCAGTAAAAACTCACAATGCCGTTCTGGACGCTGAAGCCCAGCTGGTATCTGAGGTCCGGCCTGCGAATCAGCACCATAGTGACAGGTGGGCAGCGGACTATGTTCATCTTGATCCTGCACTGACATTTCAGTCCCTGGAGGAAGAACAAGACTGATTGGCCACAAAACACTCAGCAAGTTCCGACATGCGTGGAGAAAGCCGCCGTACTTTAATGATGCTTTGGCAGGTGCTGAGCGGCAAACCGACCAAGCTGGTCCCGTTGATCGTCATGATTTGGTCGCCGATGTTGAGTCGGCCGGACTTCTCGGCAGGACCGCCGTGCATCAGGCTGGCGATGATGACGGTGGGGAGGATGGATCCCCAACCCGACTCCACGATGACCACGCCCACAAGCTCTCCTTTCTGTTTCTCAATGTAAACCTAACAAGAAAAGATCTGATGACCTCATCAGTTAAATTGCATTAAGAAACAAGCAAAACAAATGTTTACAAATACCAATAAACTTAAACAGCTGGACTTGTTGCTCGATAAAAAAAGCAATTCAAACATTGATCTCATAAAGTGGGCAATAAGACTAATCTAGAAGAGTCTGAATTCAAGGTGCAGCTGTAGAGCGGTTATCCAGAAACTTGAGGGTTCCTGGTTTTATTTCAGTTTCCGCTAATGTAGTCATTGCCTTTGTGTCCTTGGGCAGGACACTAAACCCACATTGCCCTCTTGGATGCCCACACATTTAAGCTTAACCTACCGAGAAGCCGAACCATGAGGAGCCAGATACGGTCCCCGGGCGCTACACAATGGCTGCCCACTGTTCCGGTCATGCTTAAAATGACCAAAATACGGTAAATATTGTACATATTTCTCCGTAATATTACATATTATATTACGGACAATACCCAGGACATTTTTGGGGGGACTATGTGTTAGAGTAATTGTTTCTAAATTATCACAAAAGCTTTGTATTACATTGAGTTCCTGGCAGGGAGACGGGAGCTGTCTTTGGGGCCTACCCGGAGGAAGGCTGGTAAAACTCCACTGTGATTTCAAAGCGGACAGATGGCAGGATCTGCCCAATTTCCAGACGAACTCTTTTTGAAGAATTTTACGAACTCTCTTTGAACTATTTTATGGAACTCTTTTTGAACTATTTTACGACCTCTTCTTTTGAACTGTTCGGTAACCAAAGGCAACGCTGTTTACGACCCACTTCCCTCTGGAAGCAGCTGTGGTCAGGTGGGGCGAGACAGTCAAATAAAGAAGGAGGAGTGCAATATTTTGGCAGAGCGTGGTGCAAGACTGTACAGAGAGTACAGCGGCCGCGTCTCTCCTCAAAATTGAGTCCAAATGTAATTCTGTCTCTGTTTGATTCTTTGCTTCTTGTCTTGTTTAATAGATGTCATCAGTGTTTGAACCTGACACTATGTCTCCCAGCTGGTATGGAAACGCCTCGGGATACCATGGGTGGAGCTGGACAAAGTGGCCGGGGAGAGGGAAGTCTGGGCTCCTCTGCTGCCCCCATGACCCGACCCCGGATAAGCGGAAGAAGATGGATGGATGGATGGATGGATCGTATGACAGCGCCAGTTAAAACACATGTTTAGAAGGTCATAATCAGACTACGAAAATATTCAATTAACAATTCCTACTTCGCAGGAATTAATTTACCATTGTCAAGCCTGGGACCAATTCACAGCAGTAAAATAAGGGTTTACTGCATCCCAAAGTCCTCCGCTGCCACCTGCTGGTGCACTTACATCTCTACAGTTCTCTGATTTGGAGAAGTGGATGAGGTCGTCGTTGTACATGTCCTGAGTGTTGAGCAGGTCGCTGTACTCCCTCTGACTCAGATCCTCTGGGTCGATGCCGTTGGCCCTGAGAAACTCCTGGTAGGCCACGCTGAAGGATTGACCGATGGACTGAGCAATCAGCTGAGCCTGGAGGAAAGATGACGCACAAAAACAGTACCTGAACTTAACAATAACTTTTAACAGCAGCACATATAAAAACATGATTTGATTGTATTTCTTATTTTCATCATTACCTTCATTTGCTTATTGGCTAGGAAAAAGTAAGCAAATACAAACCCCGTTTCCATATGAGTTGGGAAATTGTGTTAGATGTAAATATAAACAGAATACAATGATTTGCAAATCATTTTCAACCCATATTCAGTTGAATATGCTACAAAGACAACATATTTGATGTTCAAACTGATAAACCTTTTTTTTTTTTTTTTGCAAATAATCATTAACTTTAGAATTTGATGCCAGCAACACGTGACAAAGAAGTTGGGAAAGGTGGCAATAAATACTGATAAAGTTGAGGAATGCTCATCAAACACTTATATGGAACATCCCACAGATGTGCAGGCTAATTGGGAACAGGTGGGTGCCATGATTGGGTATAAAAACAGCTTCCCAAAAAATGCTCAGTCTTTCACAAGAAAGGATGGGGCGAGGTACACCCCTTTGTCCACAACTGCGTGAGCAAATAGTCAAACAGTTTAAGAACAACGTTTCTCAAAGTGCAATTGTAAGAAATGTAGGGATTTCAACATCTACGGTCCATAATATCATCAAAAGGTTCAGAGAATCTGGAGAAATCACTCCACGTAAGCGGCATGGCCGTAAACCAACATTGAATGACCGTGACCTTCGATCCCTCAGACGGCACTGTATCAAAAACCGACATCAATCTCTAAAGGATATCACCACATGGACTCAGGAACACTTCAGAAAACCACTGTCACTAAATACAGTTGGTCGCTACATCTGTAAGTGCAAGTTAAAGCTCTCCAATGCAAAGCGAAAGCCATTTATCAACAACATCCAGAAACGCCGCCGGCTTCTCTAGGCCCGAGATCATCTAAGATGGACTCATGCAAAGTGGAAAAGTGTTCTGTGGTCTGACGAGTCCACATTTCAAATTGTTTTTGGAAATATTCGACATCCTGTCATCCGGACCAAAGGGGAAGCGAACCATCCAGACTGTTATCGACGCAAAGTTCAAAAGCCAGCATCTGTGATGGTATGGGGGTGCATTAGTGCCCAAGGCATGGGTAACTTAAACATCTGTGAAGGCACCATTAATGCTGAAAGGTACATACAGGTTTTGGAACAACATATGCTACCATCTAAGCGCCGTCTTTTTCATGGACGCCCCTGCTTATTTCAGCAAGACAATGCCAAGCCACATTCAGCACGTGTTACAACAGCGTGGCTTCGTAAAAAAAGAGTGCGGGTACTTTCTTGGCCCGTCTGCAGTCCAGACCTGTCTCCCATCGAAAATGTGTGGCGCATTATGAAGCGTAAAATACGACAGCGGAGACCCCGTACTGTTGAACGACTGAAGCTCTACATAAAACAAGAATGGGAAAGAATTCCACTTTCAAAGCTTCAACAATTAGTTTCCTCACTTCCCAATCGCTTATTGGGGGATGTAACACAGTGGTGAATATGCCCTTTCCCAACTACTTTGGCACGTGTTGCAGCCATGAAATTCTAAGTTAATTATTATTTGCAAAAAAAAAAATAAAGTTTATGAGTTTGAACATCAAATATCTTGTCTTTGTAGTGCATTCAATTGAATATGGGTTGAAAAGGATTTGCAAATCATTGTATTCCGTTTATATTTACATCTAACACAATTTCCCAACTCATATGGAAACGGGGTTTGTAAAAAAAACAGCAGCAGAAAATAACATTATAATAAGTAATAAAACTCACATCCTCAGACTCAAAGACGTGACAAATCATTCTGTAGACGCGTCTGTCATCATTGGACATGGAGCTTTGCTCAGCTGTGTTGTTCAGGCTTTCCTGAGCGCTGCGAGAACGAACCATCTTCCCTCGGGCCATCAGAACCACCATGTTGCCAATGTCAGCGATGTAGGAGATGGTCCTTAGCGGCAGATCCATTAAAGACTCCTGGTGGACCACACAACTTTTTCAACAGTGCTTCAAAAGACAACTTACTTTAGGAGTACTTTTTATATAATCTATTGATATTAAATTGATGATTGAATGTGTATTATTGTTTTATACACTATTGTGAAGATGTACTAAAATGTGCATTATTGTTTTTGTATAAACTATTAATAATCAGAATCAGCTTTATTGGCCAAGTAAAAGGAGGTATATAATTGTTTTTGTATTACTATACTGCACTGACGTGCAGTCAGGTGAGGCAGTTGAGGCGAGGCTTCACGTGCCATCATGGAAAGAACAAAAATGTAAAAAGAAAAAAAAGTGATTATACTATAAAGTTATTTTCCATTTAACTTCACCAGTTTTAGATTATTTTTATTCAAAATCGCTGAATTTTCACATTTGCCGTTCAAATACTGAGAAGAGACTTGCGGTGAGTCACCAGCCAGTTGAGCCACGTCACTCAGTGCCTCAACATGGATTGCGCAATGACTCGGCGCACTGCTGGCCTGCTGTGCAGTGAGACCGTATTGCTATATGAATTATATTATACATTTCCATAGTTTAGTTAGCTGAGGTATATAATGTACAGTGTATTTTGTCAACAACTGTATGTGTGTAACGTATTTCTTGTGCTGAGCAATCATAAAACGGCTGCGAAGACGCACTGTGTGAGGCTCGCAGTAATCTCGCCTCCTGGTGGTAGAGGGCGCTAGTGATCCCAGCAATCATTTTTGCGACTACTCGGCTGCAGAATAAGTGACAACAAGCAACAACAGTTAGCGATCGTTTATTTTTTCCTCTCGCCTGGACTTTTAACATGGAGGATTACATATCTAAAATAAAACAGTTTTCTAAACTGGACTTTCAATCGAAGCAGGAGGTAATAATTGAAGGAAGATCTCCATCGAGACAGAGAGACTTTTAAAACTGAAGAAAGATAACGAAGACTTCTATAAACAAGTTATCGATGCTTTTGTTCAGAAGGAGCAACACATGGACTTCATTTATAAGTAAAGGTAAGACCATAAAAACGCTTTTTTTTATTAAATGTGCTTTTTTGTGTGCTACAGTTTGTATGTGTAAAGTTAAAGTTAAGTTAAAGTACCAATGATTGTCACACACACTAGGTGTGGTGAAATGTGTCCTCTGCATTTGACCCATCCCCTTGCTCACCCCCTGGGAGGTGAGGGGAGCAGTGGGCAGCAGCGGCGCCGCACCCGGGAATCATTTTTGGTGATTTAACCCCCAATTCCAACCCTTGATGCTGAGTGCCAAGCAGGGAAGAATGCTGGTATGAGCTTTTAAACATAACCCGTTAACTGCTGCCAATCAAATGGTGAATAAGATACTCTTTAGGGTTCATATGTTTGTAAATCTGACTGTGATGAAGTCAGTGCCTCACCAGCCATCAACCTCACCGCACGTCACTGCTATACTGATAAACAGTATGAAAGAAATTATTTAATTAAAAATTTAATTCATTATTTACCTGAGTGTCTGCATTGAGGACTTTGATTCTTTGCGTGGACATGAAAAGATCCACTTCAGCAGTGGATGGAGTTTCACTGTCAGGACTCTGTTGAGTATAAAAAAAAAAAAGTTTTCAGTTTTCACAGACAACAACTGTAAGGTCTCAAAGAGTTATTACAAACTTTATTTTAACTTCAAAACAAAGTTTGAATAAACAATTTACCTTTTTCCTGTTTTTTGCTTGCTTTTGCGCCGCCTGCAGAGTCAAAAAGCACAACTCAGAATTCAGTTTTTTGGGGCTGGGGGACAGTGTCATTATGTTGTATAAGGAAATCAGGGGAAACATTACTCTTTCCAATGACATAAGGCGACTAATAGATGCATGTAAATCAGTCACCAGAGACATTATAATAGTTGCACATGAAAAACTTTCAGGCATAGACGACTATGATAGTGAGAAAGTGAAGACACGTCTCCATGAGCTGGTTGTACCAGACTATGCTCAATCCATTCATAGTTCATCAGTCACACACTCAAATAATTGTTTCTAAGTTATCACAAAAACTTTGTGTTACACTGAGTGCCTGGTGAGAAGCAAAAGCTGTCTTTGAAACCTACCAAGAATAAGGCTCGTAAAACTCCACTGTGTAGGGGGGAAGCAGCATGAAGGTGTTCTGTTTTCTTTCATGTATTGCAATCAAACAGTAAGATATTGTCTGACCCAAGAACAACAAAAGCGAAGAGGAAGCAGGACCAGACTCCCCTCTAGGCGACCTTTTTTTGAACCTCCTTTTTCAACTGTTTTACGAACCTCTTTTTGGACTCTTTTACAACCTTTTCTGTGAACTGTTTACGACCTTTTCTTTAGAATTGTTGTAATCAAAGGCGATAGCTGTTTACGACCTCAACCCTTAGAAGCAGCTGTTGTCATGTGGTCAGAGAAAGTCCAAATAAAGGGGAAGGCGTGCAATCTTTTGGCAGAGCGTGCTGAGACACTGTGCGGTGGTACAGTGTCCGTGCGTCTCTCCTCAAATTGAGCCAAATTTAATTCTGTCTCTGTTTAATTCTTTGCTTCTTGTCTTGTTTAATAAATGTCATCAGTGTTTGAACCTGATAACTCTTCTGCCAGTACATCATACTCTGCAAGGTCAGTAGTAGCTGGCAAGAGAACAGAGGCTGCAGCAGAACTCCCGACAAAGGAAGTAGAGTATGAAGTGTTACTAGAAGACGAAAAACAAATGGAAAAGATTAAACTTTTAGAGAAAAGGTAAAGAAAGGACAAACATGAGTTAGAGAAACTAAAGGCTAAAAAGGAGTTAAAGGCTGCTCAAGCGATACTAAGGACTTATGATCAAGAAATAAAGAATGAATATAGTGTTCACAGTATTGACATACGCAGAGCAGGTCAGAAGTCTCCTACAGTTTCTGCTCCCATTCAAGACCCTAACAGTAACGTGGTGTTAACCTCATCTCTACAAACAGACGTCCTTTACTTAGCTCAAGCAGTGCAAGACAGTATTGTCATTAACAGACTGCCAATGCCAGAGCCCTCCATTGTCACTGGTGACCCAATCCAGTTCATTGAGTGGAAAGCTTAATTTGCTGCCTTCATTGATAAAAAGAACATTGCACCTGCTGACAAACTGCACTAATTAAGGAGATACTGTACAGGTAAAAGCCAGTAAATTAGAATATTTTGAAAAACTTGATTTATTTCAGTAATTGCATTCAAAAGGTGTAACTTGTACATTATATTTATTCATTGCACACAGACTGATGCATTCAAATGTTTATTTCATTTAATTTTGATGATTTGAAGTGGCAACAAATGAAAATCCAAAATTCCGTGTGTCACAAAATTAGAATATTACTTAAGGCTAATACAAAAAAGGGATTTTTAGAAATGTTGGCCAACTGAAAAGTATGAAAATGAAAAATATGAGCATGTACAATACTCAATACTTGGTTGGAGCTCCTTTTGCCTCAATTACTGCGTTAATGCGGCATGGCATGGAGTCGATGAGTTTCTGGCACTGCTCAGGTGTTATGAGAGCCCAGGTTGCTCTGATAGTGGCCTTCAACTCTTCTGCGTTTTTGGGTCTGGCATTCTGCATCTTCCTTTTCACAATACCCCACAGATTTTCTATGGGGCTAAGGTCAGGGGAGTTGGCGGGCCAATTTAGAACAGAAATACCATGGTCCGTAAACCAGGCACGGGTAGATTTTGCGCTGTGTGCAGGCGCCAAGTCCTGTTGGAACTTGAAATCTCCATCTCCATAGAGCAGGTCAGCAGCAGGAAGCATGAAGTGCTCTAAAACTTGCTGGTAGACGGCTGCGTTGACCCTGGATCTCAGGAAACAGAGTGGACCGACACCAGCAGATGACATGGCACCCCAAACCATCACTGATGGTGGAAACTTTACACTAGACTTCAGGCAACGTGGATCCTGTGCCTCTCCTGTCTTCCTCCAGACTCTGGGACCTCGATTTCCAAAGGAAATGCAAAATTTGCTTTCGTCAGAAAACATGACTTTGGACCACTCAGCAGCAGTCCAGCTCTTTTTTTCCTTAGCCCAGGTGAGACGCTTTTTGCACTGTTTCTTGGTCAACAGTGGCTTGACACGAGGTATGCGGCAGTTGAAACCCATGTCTTTCAAGCGTCTCTTGGTGGTGGATCTTGAAGCACTGACTCCAGCAGCTGTCCACTCCTTCTGAATCTCCCCCACATTTTTGAATGGGTTTTTTTTCACAATCTTGACCAGGGCGCGGTGATCCCTATCGCTTGTACACTTTTTCTGACCACAGTTTTTCCTTCCCTTTGCCTCTCCATTAATTTGTTTGGACACAGAGCTCTGAGAACAGCCAGCCTCTTCAGCAATAGCCTTTTGTGTCTTTCCCTCCTTGTGCAATGTGTCGATGGTTGCCTTTTGGACAGCTGTCAAATCTGAAGTCTTCCCCATGTTTGTGTAGGCTTCAGAACTGGACTGAGAGACCATTTAAAGCCCTTTGCAGGTGTTTTGAGTTAATCAGCTGATTAGTTTGTGGCACCAGGTGTCTTCAAAATTTAACCCTTACACAATATTCTAATTTTGTGACACACGGAATTTTGGATTTTCATTTGTTGCCACTTCAAATCATCAAAATTAAATGAAATAAACATTTGAATGCATCAGTCTGTGTGCAATGAATAAATATAATGTACAAGTTACACCTTTTGAATGCAATTACTGAAATAAATCAAGTTTTTCAAAATATTCTAATTTACTGGCTTTTACCTGTATGTAGGAGGTCCAGTTCGAAAGACACTTGAAGGCATCTTCTACCGAAATGACAGTGACGTATACAAAGATTCATAGGAATGCCTTAACCAAAGGTATGGACATTCATTTGTCATACAAAAGGCATTCAGAGAAAGGCTGGCAAAATGGCCAAAGAGACAAACAAAGGACTCTACAGGATTTAGGCATTTGCTGATTTTATTCAAACATGTTACGAGGCCATGCCCCACGTTGAAGGCTTAAACATTCACAGTCGTTGAGACTGTGAGGAGAACCAAAAACTTGTACAAAAGTAACCTGATTGGCCAGCCGCATAGATGGAAACGTCAAGTAACTCACCACATTAGAGAAAGTGGGAACTTCCTATTTGAAGGATTTTCTGAGTTCGTTTTGTCTGAAGCAGAGATAGTGTGTAACCCCATCACATCATTTCAGGCTCTCCACTCTACAGACTTCTCTACAAGGACAGTCAAGAATTACCAAAGGGAAAAAGACCCACATCCACTGTTCTCCACACGCAATCAGTTGCAGAGACTGACAACACAAAACAAAGGTCAAATGTCAAACCACCCTGCATGCGTTGTCAAGACAGCGGTCACAAACTTCACAGTTGCTTTCAATTTAAAGGCAAATCAATTGAGGAACGGAGACAGTTTATAAAAGAGTAAAAACTCTGTTATGGCTGTCTTAAACCAGACCTCAATGCAAAGGACTGAAGTTTGTAAGAAAAAAACACCCTACCTCTCTGCACGACTTCAACTGTGACAATGATAAATTGGCCACGAACCCAACTCAGAGCACCACAGAAAAGGCTGCAACTACCCTGGCTCTAAATACGGAAACCAACAAACAATGTGTAAACACATCTATGGTTGTACCAGTATGAGTTTCTTCAGAGCCACACCCAGGTAAAGAAAATATAGTTTATGCACTCTTAAGACACTGAAAGTGACTCTGTATTTATTGACCAAGATGTGTCAAATAGTCTTAATGCTAAGTCTACACCAGGGGTCGGCAACCTTTACCAGTCAAAGAGCCATTTTGACCAGTTTCACAAATTATAGAAAACAATGGGAGCCGCAAAATTTTTTTGAAATTTTAAATGAAATAACACAGCACACGAAGTTTTTTTTTGCTTTGTGCTATGTATAACCAGGGGTCTCAGACACGCTGCCCACACCTTTATGTGGAATTTGAAAGCTGGTTCGGCACGCGGGTTTTAAATGAATGGCGCTTGTCAGCGTCATTCGTGCCGTGATGGTACAGCATATAGCACCCAGCGTGCCTGATCAGCCATACGTTGTATGAGGCTTCCGCTTAGCTCACGTAGGTGACAGCAAGGCATACTTGGTCAACAACCACACAGCTCACACTGACGGTGGCGGTATAAAAAAAAACTTTAACACTCTTACTAATAATGCGCCACACTGTGAACCCACACCAAACAAGAATGACAAACAAATTTCGGGAGAACATCTGCACCGTAACACAACATAAACACAACAGGAGAAATACCCAGAATCCCATGCAGCCCTAACTCTTCCGGGATACATTATATACCCCCGCTACCAAACCCCGCCCACCTCAACCGACGCACAGAGAGGGGGGCGGGGGGGCGGGGGGGGGGTTGATGTGTGAGGGAGCAGGGTTAGGGTGGGGGCGGGGTTTGGTGGTAGCAGGGGTGTATAATGTAGCCCGGAAGAGTCAGGGCTGCATGGGATTCTGGGTGTTTGTTCTGTTGTGTTTATGTTGTGTTAAGGTGCAGATGTTCTCCCGAAATGTGTTTGTCATTCTTGTTTGTTTTTGGTTCAAAGTGTGGCGAATTATTAGTAAGAGTGTTAAAGTTGTTTTATATGACCACCGTCAGTGTAACCTGTGTGGCTGTTGACTAAGTATGCCTTGCTGTCACGTACGTGTGCAAGATGAAGATGTATATTGTATAACAAGTGTTGGGCTGGCACGCTGTTAATACAGATTTTAGAGGGCGCCAAATGTTGTACCATCATGGCACGCCCTTATTATAGCCATAAGGGTGAAAATCGGTGAATATTAATCCCGGGAGTTTTCTGCGAGAGGCACTGAAATCCGGAAGTCTCACGGGAAAATTGGGGGGTTCAGCAATTAAGCTGCTGAGCCGCATCAGAGTGATCAAAGAGCCGCATGCGGCTCCGGAGCCGCGGGTTGCCGACCCCTGGTCTACACCAATAAAGTTAAAGCTCTACCACAATGCTTGGTAAATATGCTGTTAAGCCAAGCAAAGGGGTCTCAGGTCTTAAAGTGAGAGGCTATAACTCCTTAGAAACGATAAAACTCCATCCTACGGCAAGGCAATTAAATCCTTTAAAGGTAAGAGTAAATAAAATTCCCCCAGAGTTCGAGTGTGAAGTTAATAGGCTACATTTGCTCAAAGGCCCCGGCTTCAAGGCAGGTAACAGAAGGAGGAGAAAATTAACCTTATGCAGTCCGCACAGCATTGGGCTTGAGTATTGTAGGTGCCACATCATCACACAATAACTCATTAAGCATGTCCACTGTGTGTCACAGAGTTACAGTCAAAGAGTTCCCACTAGTGACTCCAGTTGATGCACTCAAAGTTGTGCTCCAATCTGGTATGCACTTAAATAAACTGAACTGAATCCACTGTAGAGGTCAATGGCCATGACCTTGTTTAGTAAAAAAGTCATATTTGTGAAATACTTTATATAATAACATATTCAACTAGAAATGATGTCCTTACCCTCACTTGGTTCATGGCTTCCTGTGCCTGCTCCATGCGGGCACTCTTTGTAGGCGTCCTCTCCGAAAGAAGGTTGGTACAGCCCAGGTAGGTTGCAGCAAAGATGATGCCATCAATAAGGTCTTCAGGGTCACATGGTCCGGGGACTACACAAATTATATGCACTCATTAGACACACATTTTGCAGTTTCCACTCTTTTGAGATGACTGGTGTGCGTGTTTGAATTTTTGTCAATTAATCCTTCAGAACATTTGTGAGGTTGTAACACAGTATAAAAAAGTACCGTATTTTCTGGACTGTAATACGTAGCATATACTGTCAAAGAAACACGTTCAAGGCTCCCACTAATACAGCGTTGTGGTGATTACTATTTTTCAAGCACTTATTTTTACTATACTCATCTGCCATACGTGGAAAGCCGGATTGTGAAAATAATGCCTGTATTAAACCAGTCCTCAAGGACCCCACTTTAAATTAATATATCATTCATATACTGGAAATCATTAAATACATTGCTTTATACAGTATTTAGATTGCCATGAACCAAATGTACAATTGTAACGTATTATGTAATGTGTGCAAATAAAATCATGGGGGTGGAGGTGAGAAAAAGTGTCTACTCACTATCCACAAATGTGGGAAATGGAGGAAGAGATCTGCGTATCTGTAAAAAGACAAAGAATACCTATCACATGTTGTTTTCTGGTTCCTGTGATTGCTGTATCTTCTTGCTACCCACACAAATATCAAATATATTAATTTTTTTCTGATTCCTGTGATTGCTGTATCTGCTTGCTTGTAGAGGTGGGAATATTTGGCCACCTCACGATCCGATTACGATTACGATTCAAAAGCTACGATTCTATTAAAAATCGATTATTGATTCATCTTTAATTTATGTATATTGATGCAGTTTTACATTTCATTTCACTAAATGAGTGTGTGGAGGGAGGTGTGGCCAGCGCGCCTGCAGGAGCAAAGGTCACCGCCTCTGTCTATGGTGCTGAGGACAAGCACCATTGGATAGGGGCGGGGCATGTGCTGACGGCGAGACACAGATGGCAGGTGATTAGATTTCACAGGTGGTACGTGTTAATCTAATCATCTGTTGTCTTTAACAGTAAGCGGCCGGGAGCAGGAGGGGAGAGAGAATACGGACGTGGCTGAAAAGTCGCGTCCTGCTGGAGAGAAAACTTTTGATAAAATCTACGTACATTAAAACCTGGTTAAAAACTGCACGCTTGGCTCTGGTGCTGTCTAATAGTGGAACTGCTGGGAAGCGACTTCCACAGAGTGTTTATCACTTGCAACTTAAAAAAAACACGCATTTGTAATAAGAAACAGTTAAATTAATTCCCACATTTATTAAATTGATTAAAAATGTGTGCAAAACTGGAACATACCGTATTTTTTGGACTATAAGTCGCAGTTTTTTTCATAGTTTGGCCGGGGGTGCGACTTATACTCAGGAGCGACTTATGTGTGAAATTATTAACACATTACCGTAAAATATCAAATAATATTATTTAGCTCATTCACGTAAGAGACTAGACGTATAAGATTTCATGGGATTTAGCGATTAGGAGTGACAGATTGTTTGGCAAACGTATAGCATGTTCTATATGTTATAGTTATTTGAATGACTCGTACCATAATATGTTACGTTAACATACCAGGCACGTTCTCAGTTGTTTATTTATGCCTCATATACCGTACACTTATTCAGCCTGTTGTTCACTATTCTTTATTTATTTTAAATTGCTTTTCAAATGTCTATTCTTGGTGTTGGGTTTTATCAAATAAATTTCCCCCAAAAATGCAACTTATAGTCCAGTGCGACTTATATATGTTTTTCCTTCTTTATTATGCATTTTCGGCAGGTGCGACTTATACTCCGGTGCGACTTATACTCCGAAAAATACGGTAAGTGCCTTAAAATAAAGCAGCTGCAGTCAGCCAAATTTTAGAACGGTCTGCATTAAATAAATAAATTATCGATTATTGACGTTTACTAATCGATTCTATAATCCTGCATGTCCAAAATGCGATGCATCCAAAAATCGATTATTTCCTCCTCCTCTCCTTGGTATCCACACAAATGTATTGTATATTAAGTTAAAGTACCAATGATTGTCACACACACACTAGGTGTGGCGAAATTGTTCTCTGCATTTGACCCATCACCCTTGGGGGAGGGGAGCAGTGGGCAGCAGCGGCGACCGCGCCCGGGAATCATTTTTGGTGATTTAACCCCCAATTCCAACCCTTGATGCTGAGTGCCAAGCAGGGAGGTAATAGGTCCCATTTTTATAGTCTTTGGTATGACTCGGCCAGGGTTTGAACTCACAACCGACCGATCTCAGGGCGGACACTCTAACCACTAAAATATTGTTTCCTGTAATTGCTGTATTTCCTTGCTATCCACACAAAGGTAAAATACATTAAATATTGTGTAGTTACTGGACTTGTGTGGTCGTCACAGATTGTCCATAACAAACACCATGTTCAAAAATAAGGTTGTCCATACGTGCACCTGGCACAAGGACACCCTGGGCCTTATTTTGATGATCGACTCTGTGGTCGTGTCGTCAGATTTGGGGACCCATGTCTGGGACACTTGGGTGAAGAGAAGGGTGGAGCTGTCAACCAATCACCACTTGGTGGTGAGTTGGCTCCAATGGTGGGGAAGGATGCCAGTCAGACCTGGCAGCCCCAAACATATGTGAGTGTGTGCTAGAAACATCTGGCGCAGTCTCCCGTTGGAAGGAGTTCCAATTCCCACCTGTGGGAAAGCGTTGGCCTTATATATGAGTACAAGTGGGCCATGTTCCGTGCCTCTTTTATTGAGGCGTCCGATCGTAGCTGTGGCCCTTACGCAAGGTGTTTGGTGCCCCCGCCGGTGGACACCAGACCTGAGTTATGTTGTCAAGCTTGAAAAAGGAGTCCTACTAGGCATTATAGACTTCTGACAGGCACCAAAAGGCCAAGCAGTGCGTGGCATTGGTGGTTGCCGAGGCAAAACTCGGAACTGGGAGGACTTTGGCGAAGCCAAGGAAAACAACTTCCAGACGGCTTCGAAGAGATTCTAGACAACCATGCACCGTCTCAGGTAGGGAAAGCAATTAACTGTGAACACCGTGTATAGTGTTGATGGTGTGCGACAGTATATTGACCTACACTGATTTGGTTTTAGTATTTCTAATGCTCTTGTACGGGCACTCACTTCCTGGACTGATGGCTGCTGTGAAGAAGGCTGAACCTGATGTGACTGATGTGGTGGATGTTGATTCTGTTGGTGATACTGCTGTTGGTGTGCAAGTTTTGGCTGCATGTATGGGTGAGGTTGCTTTGTGACATCCCTCTGTTGTGATGGGCGGCCTTGGTGGTGATGGTTGTTGCTTTGGGGCTGATGTTCAGGATGTTGTTGGGAAAGGGGGACTTTGACGGACTCGTCGCTCAGTGGACTGCAAGAGTCCGGATCACACAATGAGGCATGGTGTGATGGAGACCTTGATGCTGACTGGGAGAAGGACTGAGGAGAAGACTGTAGCAAGGAAACAATGAAAAGAAACAGACCGGTAAGTTAGAATAAACACACTCAATCAAAGACTCGAACAAACACTGAGTGCAATCAATCAAGGACCATGTTGACTGATCAATAGAAATGTGCTGACAAAAATTATGTAGTTATATAACAGTTCAATAACAGATTGGAGAGTTTCATAAACAAAAATAGAATACTCGCTGAGAACCAATATGGATACAGAGCTAATATTTCAACTTTGATGGCTTTAATCGAAATAACAGAAGAAATTACCACTGCAATAGATGGTAAAAATGTGCAGCAGCAATGTTTATGGATCTGACTAAAGCATGTGACACAACTAATCACAATATTTTAATTTAAAAATTAGAATGGTATGACATCAGAGGGTTGGTCCTAAACTGGATTAGAAGCTACTTAACTAACAGGAAACAATACGTAAAGCTAAGCGAACAAACGTCTACAACACTAAATATATTCTGTGGTGTACCACAGGGATCAATACTGGGACCAAAATTGTTCAATCTTTATATAAATGACATCTGTAAAGTTACAAAAGACTTAAAGTTAGTATTATTCGCGGACAATACATCAGTGATTAGTTCAGAAGAGAAGACACAAAAGCCAATACAAACAATAACAGAAGAAAAGAACAAATTAAAAAGATGTTTTGACAAAAACAGACTATCTTTAAACCTCAGTAAAACTAAAATAATGCTAATTGGTAACAGTAGAAGATAAAGTCAAACACAATTACAAATAAACATAATAGAAAATGAAAGAGTAAATGAAACCAAATATGTAAGTATAATGATTGATGTTAAAATGAACTGGAAATCTCATATAAACAATATACAACATAAGGTGGCAAGAAACACGCCAATAATGATTGAAGCTAAAAATTAACCAAAAATCACTTCATATTCTCTACTGCTTACTTGTGTTACCATATCGGAGTAGTTGTGCAGAAATATGGAGAAATAACTACAAAGGTACACTTCATTCATTAATGGTGTTACAAAAAAGATCAGTTAGAATAATTCACAATGTTGGTTAAAGAGAACATTCAAACCCTTTATATATTGAATCGAAAATATTGAAATTCCACAACATAGTGAATTTGCAAACAGCTAAAATTATTCACAAAGCGAACTATAACCTGCTACTGAAGAACGTACAACAGTTATTGTCAGCAAAAGAGAAGAAATATAACCCTAGAGAAAAATTTAATTTAAAATGTTTGTATGCATGTACAACACTTAAGACATTTAGTATATCAGTATGTGGAATTAAATTATGAAATGGATTAAGCAAATAAACCCAACAATGTACTAATATGACCCAATTCAAGAAACTCTTCAAACTTAAAGTGTTTACAAAGTACAAAGAAGTGGAATCATGATAAACATTCTGAATGTATTGAGAATCTTATTTATCTCACCATATGAAATACAACTTACTTCACTAATTATTTATTTACAAATTAATTAATGTTATTACTTATGGAGTATATTGCGAATTAAATGAGAACAGCAAGTGAGTAACAGTGTTAGCAACTGCTATGTAAAGGAAAAGGGGTATGATTAAATAAGCTTTGCTTATTCCTACTCCTTTTTGAACATGTTGAAAAGAAAAAACTGGAAATTGTGATGTATCATTTTGTATGGATGCATGTTCGAAATAAACTCAAACTCAAACTCAAATTTCAAGACCATGCCGAGGGGCAATAAAAAATGGCTGTTGGATCAAAAACGGCCCCAGGACTGCACTTTTAACACCTCAGATTTACTCTTATTTTACCAACATTGGGTGCGTGTTTTTTGTGTCACTGAATAAAATGTCTGTTAAATAAATGCAAAAATGATTGGATAATTTTGCCCACTATTCAAATCAAAGCATAACAAACATACCATAACTAGCACAACTGCTGTGAGTTTTTGAAGTAAACGAAAGCACACACAAGGATGCATCAGTTATTTTTTGGTGTTCAAACTATAGTTTTAGAAACTTAGAAAATTCATCATTAACTTGCCAATGATGAATCCAGATGTGTAAAATGCTATAATTTTGGCATCATTGGTTACGTCAATAACAGATATTTTAATCAAATTACGTACATTTCTGCAACTTTCCATTTTAAATAGTAGATTCTGTTTTTCAGTAGCTGATTCCGTGATTCTGCCCACGATTCCATCACAGGCCGTTATCTTTGTTCAAGGAAGAAAACAAACCACTTTTAAAAACACACGCTCATCAAAAAGCTGTAGGTTATCTCAGCTGATTTAAAGTGAGAGGCAGGGTACAACCAGAACAGACCAGAACCACAGACCTGACAAAAAAGCTACCAATATTCACACTCACACATACAGTTTATCGGGAGTTTTTATCGATCTGGCACACGATACATGTTTTTAGACTGTGGTAGGAAACCTCAGTACCCATACAGAGCCCACATGCGCAGCGGGACAGCACATTCACTAGGACCAAACCTTAGTCACGTAACAATGCTCACTATAAACAGTAAGTCTGGTAAGCATGAATGATAAGGTTCACACTCACGTTGCCTGCCATCATCTGTAGTGACTTGACTTCCTCTGTGGGGCTGATTTCCTGCCTCATCACCCAAATGGGCTCCACTGGCTGGTCAGGAGTGTAAGGGGACCGCACAGTCTTGGTCTTAACCTCCTCAATTGCCTCCCTGATGTCTCTTATCACAAGGCTGATGGTGTCTCCGGATACCTCTGCATTCGGACCTACCTCATCCCTGGTCCCGCCTGACCTGCTCTGTCCAGGGGATGAGTGCTTGGTCCGTGTATCTGCTTGTCTAGGTGCATTCCAAAAACTTTTCTGAATAGGGCTATGATTAGCACTGCCCCCCTCTCCATCAGACTGGGCATCATAGTGGTGCAGCCGGCAGCCGACAGAGCTGTCCACATGGGGGAGATGGAAACCTCGGTCCCTGGAGCGCCTTGGTGCATAATGGGTGCCTTTGGTAGGCGAGACTTTTTGTACATTCTCCTGTTTATGGGTGGTAAATAGCTCATTGGGGGGCTCCTTCTGGGCCTCATATGGCTTAGTCATTTGACAAGACTGAATGTGAGGTTCTCTGAGTACCTCAGAATAAGATGCATTAAGGGGTTCTGGAAAAGACTTGAGATGGCAATTTGTCTCTGACTCCTTAACAGGCTGCAGGTAAGACTTTTGGTGGGATTCTGTGTAAAAGTCTGCATAGGTTTTGGGGTAATATTCAGAGGGCGATTCGGAGCACTCCTCTTCATCTTCAGGCAGCAGATCATTGTCTGGCAGAGGGCTCATATTAGCATCCTCACTAAAGTGGTCCAGCATTGGGAAAAATGGAGCATCAGGAGACGATGGCGGAGTTGGGGACTGTAGTGGGGGTGGGCTGTGGAGAGGTCCATCGTTATTGAGAGAAGCAGCACTTTCTGTGTCCGAGCATAGATCAGTGATTTCAAATCCCTGAGCTTCAACATCAAGAACATCATCAATGATTTCTTCCTGATTTTCTACATCCATGTCTGGATTTTCTTCATCCTTCACTGACTGCACGTTGTCATGGCTGAAATCCGAGTAATCTGTGGTTGGTTGATGATCTCCTCCATTTAATGACGGCTCTGGCTTTTCATCCTCCTTAACTTCCTTCACGTCATCTTCACAGACCACATCAATATCCTGGAAATTCTGTTGCAGGTCAAGATGGACTGCCTCTGATGAGAGGTGGGTAGGGGTGACCACAGCAACAGGAGTCTGATAGGGAGATCCTCTGCCCTGTATTTGGTCCTTTGGAGATATATCTGTCATGTCTTCCTCTGTAATGTCTGCCGGACCTTCCCTTGGTTCTGCAACTGATAATGTTTGCAGTATCTCTTTGTTTGCAGGCTTCGGTTTGTGAGCTCTGAGTCTTGGATTTGGGTCACCACGGCGGCGGTAACGGTTAACAGCAGCGCGAGGCTGTTGGACAGGACGTTGATCACTTTCTTGACTTTCATTAAAAGGGACCACCTCTGGTACAGTACCAGAATACTGACCCTGGTTTTGGCTTAGTCCATTTACTGATGACTGACGATTGCGTTGATGTGGTGGATTACGAGCTGCGTGTGGGTGGTAGTGATGAGACAATTGTTGATGATGATGATGATGATGGTGGGAACTCAACTCTCCATCTTGACTAAGCATCTGACACGGCCTCCAGGTTCGGCGTATAGGAGGGTCTCCTGGCACTGATCCATTGTCCTGCCTAGGCCGCTGAGGAACCGAGGCTGCTGGGCGTTCCTTGCCTACTTCCCCAGTCCACCCTTCCGGATACTTATGGCTCATTTTATTGTGTTGATGTGACTCCAATCTTTAGAACTCAGCCTGCAGATTCATAAACAGAAAAGACAAAGAAGTTATCACAAACTGCCCAAGAAGAGGTTTAAAAGTGACCTGCCGAACACGTGTATTGTGTATTTGGGATCTGCATAAGTCCCGAAAATTTGAACTCAAACTAGCGGAGATATTTATAAAACAATCTTGCCTTTCTACATACTTCCTCCAAACGAACATTTGGATTTTGCACAATCTGTGACATTTTCCCCGTCTGTGACGTCACCGGATTATCCATATATGGTAAAAATTTACCCAAAGTGGTTTTGTGCAAGTCCACTGTTGTAGTCCGACGTTGTAGTCAAAAAGCTCCTTCTTTTTCACTATGCTTTTGTTGTGGGGAAGACTGGCTCGTACATGCAAATAAATCCTCTGCTGTTGCCATTTCTAATACAAATTAGCGTATAATTTTAATTTAAATCAGTCAGTAGACTCACTATCGTTGCACTAAAAACTACAATATGGATGACGGCGGAACACGCTGTCGAAGTGGAGGCACATATGTAAAGCGGCGCATCCTGAATAGACGGTCAGAAATCGGCTGTAAAACATAATCGTTGCAAAACGTTGACCACAGAACCACCATTACATGTTATGTAGACCACAAGGAAGTGTTTTAAATGTAGAAAAATAATCAAATGACCCCTCTGTTAAGTAATAATAGTGTCATGATCCGTGGTCCGGATCAGGTTTATGTGTTTTCTGTTAGTTTTGGACTCCTTTATTTCCTGTTTGTGCACCTTCCTGAGTTTGTTTTGGTTGCTATGGTTGTTAATTACGTTCACCTGTCTCTGATTAGTGTTCGGCCGCTCACCTGCTACCCGAGCACTAATCAGAGGCATTATTTAAGCCTGCCATTGCCGGTCAGTCGGGCTGGCGTCATTGTTTCATGCAATGCCATAGTTCATGCTGTTTGTTTGATTCATGCTGTTGCCACGTAAGTCTTGTTAGTTTTCATGCCACAGTTCTCAGAGTATTGCTTGTCCACAGTCCATGCTAAGTGGTAGCTTCTGTTTCCTGCGCTAAGTTTTGTGCTTTAGCTCCAAATGCGATCAGAGCGTTGTGCCTTCACCTTATGTTCAATTTTTGTTTGAACCTCTTTGAGTTTTGGGTAATTAAATCATGTTTTTACCTACACGCCTTGTCCAGAGTAGTCCGTCTGCCTTCCTGTGAGAACGACCCCGCATAAAGATGCGACCCCGCCGGGACAAATAGGACTTTAAAATCGAGCTTGAAGTGGACGGGAAGCCCATTCAGCAACTTTAAAACACCTCATCACCACACATGCAGCTGAGTTTTGTTATAATTGTAGATTTCTAATATTCTTTTTGGAATACCAGAGAGCAGGGCATTATCACCTCCATGCTGGCCTGAGAGAGAAACGGGAAAAACTCTGACTATGTTCTTAATATAATAAAATCAAAAGAGACGTGTAAATCGCGTCATGCATTATAATTCGCTAATTACATCCAAGCAGTCAAGTATTTGCTGCGCGAGTGAGCGTGTAGATCTGCCACCACAAGCCCAGAGAGGAAGCCAGTGGCGATTGCACTAAGACTGCAGCTTCCGCTACGATGAAAACATAGACACACATGTCCTCTCTCAAAAAATGTCACTTTTAATTGAGGTCATGTGTCCCATTTCGCTTCAGTTGGCCCTCAAAGACAAAAAAGTCAGCAAAATCTCTCATTGACTCCAAATTTTAAATGTCAGCTGTGGAAACCCCCAAAACACCAAAATTCACAAGCTTTAACTCGCTCAACCTGGGTTATTTTTCCACTTATCGGAACCTTCCCCAAAGCCTTGAGGCGCTCACGGTATGCTCGAAAAGTCTAGATCTCAAAGCGTCTGGCCACAATCAGACTTCGTTTGGCATGAAGTTTTTCAACAAATCATACAGAAAATGCTGTGTCATTGTTTAATGGCCACTGCATCTAATTAAATAAAGTATATTGAAAACACGTGACAGCCCCTTCACTCATGTGTCTGAGTCTGGTATCTGTACAGTGACGTAACTAAAAGTTCAATGGGCACACAATGGACAGACAACAGGGCAACCCCCAGTAGAAAAATCATAGTTTTTTCAATATGCAGTGGTGTCAGCATACTTGTAAGAATGTTAGCATGCTAGCATTTCTTGCTACATTTATTTCCTCTAATTCCACAGCCATACACCTTAGAGCAGTGGTTCTTAACCTGGGTTCAATCGAACCCTAGGGGTTCGGTGAGTCGGCCTCAGGGGTTCGGCAGAGCCTACGCCACTGAGGTCAAGACACACCCGACTCATCGTGTAAATAAAAACGTCTCCCTATCGGCGTATTACCCCCAAACAATGTTCCTTTGCGTCGAATGAAAAGAGCACAGCTCCCTTCCCCCATTCTCACCACATTCTACAGAGGCACTATAGAGAGCCTACTGACCAACAGCATCTCTGTCTGGACTGGAGCCTGCAGTGCCTCAGACTGGAAGTCTCTGCAGAGAGTGGTGAGGACGGCGGAAAAGATCATCAGGACGGTATAGCTTGGTTGGTAGAGTGGCCGTGCCAGCAACTTGAGGGTTGCAGGTTCGATCCCCGCTTCTGCCATCCTAGTCACTGCCGTTGTGTCCTTGGGCAAGACACTTTACCCACCTGCTCCCAGTGCCACCTACACTGGTTTAAATGTAACTTAGATATTGGGTTTCACTATGTAAAGCACTTTGAGTCATTAGAGAAAAAGCGCTATATAAATATAATTCACTTCACTTCACTCCTCTTCCTCCTATCCAGGAAGTCGCAAAAAGCCGCTGCCTGAACAGGGCTCAGAAAATCTGCAGAGACTCCTCCCACCCCCACCAAGGACTGTTTTCACTGCTGGACTCTAGAAAGAGGTTCCGCAGCCTCCGTAGCGGAACCTCCAGGTTCTCTAACAGCTTCTTCCCTCAGGCCATAAGACTCTTGAACACACCATAATAATCCCCTCAATTCCCCCCAAAAACGGATTAACTGGCTGGAATATAAAGACAATATAACATACATCCATAAACGTGGATGCATATGCAAAAGTGCAATATATTTATCTGTACAGTAATCTATTTATTTATATCTGCACCTTATTGCTCTTTTATCCTGCACTACAACGAGTTAATGCAACGAAATGTCGTTCTTATCTGTACTGTAAAGTTCACATTTGAATGACAATAATAGGAAGTCTAATCTAACTAACTAATTTTCCATCTGATTTGCAGGTGTGTAATTTGTTGTGAGTTCATGCACTGTGTTGGTTTTGTTCTTTGAACAAGGTGATGTTAATGAACGGTTCATTTTGCGCACCAGTAAAAAAAACATTTAACTTTGCCTTGAATTTGAAAAAAAAAAACAACAACATTTTATTTTTCACTAAAGAAGGGTTCAGTGTATGCGGTAGAGATGCGCGGTTTGCGGGCACAACCGCGGAGTCCGCGGATTATCCGCGGATCGGGCGGATGAAATTTAAAAAAATTAGATTTTATCCGCGGGTCGGGTCGGTTCGGGTCGGGCGTTTGAAATAAAAAAAATTATATTTTAAATAGATTCAGGCGGGTGGCAGTTAAACCAATTCGGAAATATATATACATAGTTAAATGTTGTTACCCACATACGAAAAACGAGCAGGCACCTGCTGCATATGCCACAACAGAAGAAAAAAAAAAGAAGAGATGGACACTTTTACGGAGCGGAGAAGGCCCCCGACGCCTCGCCGGGGTCCGGGACCGAGGCCCCTTCCCCCGAGAAGGCCCCACCGGGAGCCGTAGCTAAGGCGATCTGCGAGAAGGGCCCGACGCACGTCCAGGGTCACCACCGCGCCCACCGCACCGACACCCCGCCTCGTCCGCCTTCGCCGCGGCCGGCGTCACGCGCAGCAGGTAAGCAGCTTACCTGCCCGCCACCCCCGGGGCTCGTAACAGGGGTCATTCCGCGCGCTCCGCCCGCGCAGCTTACCTGCCCGCCACCCCTGTTGCCGGGGGCGCGTAACAGGGGTCACTCCGCGCGCAGTGCGCTCACGAAAGGGGTGGGGCTCACCCTGGTTGATATAGACAGCAGCTAGGACGGTGGCCATGGACGTCGGAACCCGCTAAGGAGTGTGTAACAACCCACCTGCCGAATCAACTAGCCCTGAAAATGGATGGCTCTGGAGCGTTGGGCCCATACCCGGCCGTCGCCGGCAGCGAGACGCGCTTGGAGGTGCGCTCAGCGCGGCTCCCATATGATTGCGCACTAGTGTGCGTCTGGGTCGTGACAGCGTGGCACGCGAATGTCTGTGCTGCATTGGATCAGTCTCCTTTCTTTAACAGGCAAAAGCTTTATAACCTCACTAATGCCTTGCATCGTCTATATTAGATATATAACAACGGGCGGGTGCGGGCGGATGGCGGGCGGATGCGGTTCTGGTCAAATGTTAGATCGGGTGGATTGCGGATGGTTGACGACTTTCTGATGCGGTTGCGGATGAAATAATTGCCTATCCGCGCATCTCTAGTATGCGGGTATGAAACTGGTGGGGTTCGGTACCTCCAACAAGGTTAAGAACCACTGCCTTAGAGTAATGCAACTTGGTATGTTACATATGCTAACTCTAAGCATGCTAATGATAGCATGCTGGTTAACGTCTTCAGTACATTTTAAATTTTTTCTCTAATTCCACAGCCACATGTGACACATGCTAACTTTTTGAACAAGTTTTGCAACCGTTTACATCAGAGTAGGGATGTCCCGATCCAGGTTTTTGCACTTCCGATCCGATACTGATATTGTTTTTGCACTTCCGATCCGATACCGATACTGACCGATACTGGCCTATCCGAGCATGTATTAAAGTTTAAAGTTATTTAGCCTATTTAGTTGTCAGAATCATGTTGAAAAGGGTTTTAGTACTCTTGATAACAACTAGCCAGCTGAATTAGGTGAGTTTGAATAATACACAATGGTTGGTATCAAGAAACTGACCTGTTTATTCAAGGATAAACACAAAATAGACAAAATTATACATGACAAACAGAAATGGCATCATTGAACTAGGGCTGGGCGATATGGCCTTTTTTTTAAAATTGCGATATGTTTAGGCCATGTCACGATACACGATATATATGTGGATATTTTGCCTTAGCCTTGAATGAACACTTGACGCATATAATCACAGCAGTATGATGATTCTATGTGTACATTAAAACTTTCTTCTTCATACTGCATTAATATATGCTACTTTTAAACTTTCATGCAGAGAAGGAAATCACAACTAAAAAAATCACTATTTTTTTCATACGGTGTTGCTCTGGAAATGTTTGCCTCTGCATTTTGATGGTGTGGACGTGTGGCACCGAATGGAGATAAGCGTCTCGGCAGACGTTACAATATCTGAACAATGATGACGAAAACTGTTTTCTCTGTCGTGTCCGTGTGTCGAAAATTGTTATGCGCTTATTTTTTTATTTGATTTTGTGCGTGGCATAGATTTGCCGTGCGCAATTGCACAGGCGCGCACCTTAGCGGCTGCACTAGCATCACAGCTAACGTTAGCCATGCTGCTACCTCTCTGCTGGGAGAGGGCGTATACATATGTGACGTATGTCGCGACAGTATGTGACGTGTGTAAGAAGGTGCGCTTGCTGTCTGTGAGAGGGAGACACAGGAAAGAGTGAGAAGAGCCTGTCGTGTAATGCCAGCAGCTAAAAGCAACTGCGTGAGAATCCACAGACCTGTGGATGTGTTGAAGGTGTGCTGGAAAATGCAGAACAGAAATTAGGGAGCAGCAGAAAAGTGGAATGTATTATTTAAATCGGTGCGTTGGAAAACACGGACCGGATCTGGATCGGCATTTTCCCATGCCTTACCGATACGCATTTTTTGGCAAATATCGGCGGCCGATCTGATCCAAATATCGGATCGGGACATCCCTACATCAGAGTCATATAACTTGGTATGTGACACTTGTTAAAGAAGCCATATGTAACAATTTCATGTCAAGTCCTCATTAAATGGCCCTGATATGTCAAAAGGCATTAATAAATCATGTTCTTTTCGAATACCTTTATGACTGATAACGATATGTTCATTTCAAAATTAGATTTAAAGCCCCGAAATCTTGTTATTGTTTTCATTTCGATGTCCCGCCTTCTACCGTTTGACCAATTAGAAAGTCCGTGAGTATGTTACATCCAGGTTGCCAGTTACGCACTGCCCTCTTCGACTGGCTACTGCCACTGGTAAAGTTACTAAACATGTCTGATCTAAAATCTAAAAGGTGTTGTTACGATTCTCAACTTATTCATGACAAAACCAGGGAAAAAAATTAGGATTTGAGAATTTTTGAATGATGAAATCTACAGTAAGTGTGGTCAGCTGTGTCTTTAAGCAACATAAATACATAAAATAGTAGGGACTCCTTGCCAAAAGAAGACATTGATAATTTAGGCTCAAAGTGAAGCGATTGCAATGAATGTATGAACATTGGTCTTGGAGCATTCAGTGTGACAATGCTATCAAAACAGAAGCCAAGAACTTAGTGAAAAACACATCAACCATCAGAATTTAAGTGCTGGACTGAACTGTCATGCTTATATTCTTCCATTTGAATTCATTCAATGACCTAATCTAAACTCCACACATGAAGCTAAGACTGACACCAGAAGACCTTCTTGCTGTGAGGCAGCATCCAAACCACTAATTCAGTAAGTTACGTTTTCAAGGAAGCGAATACTAAATCCCTGGGGAATTATACGGATGCTCGGTGCACTTTCTTCTACTTCCACGCACCCAGCAGCAGCTGGCAGAGCAGAGAAGACAAAAGGTCAAGAGGGGACAGAGTGGGAGGACAAGTAGAGATATTTCTCTGATGTAAGATTAGACTCGACACAGAGCGATGGATAAGCCACTGATCTGAATAATAACTGTACTGGGAGGTACATGGCTGCATTTGATACTGATTAAATGTGACGTGGCTATCAGGGTATCTATCAGTTATAGACCTAGCCATGTATCGCATTGAGAGAGAAGACTCACAACATCAACTTACTGAAGAAAGAAAACCAAAGGACAAACTGTGCAAACTGATAGCAGGAAAGAAAACAACCACCAAAAATGGGCTTGAAATTAGAGGTGCCCTAATACAACCTTTTTAATTCCGATACAATACCAATTTTGGAGCCCAAAGTATTGGCCGATAATAGGGCTGGGCCATATGGACCAAAATTGATACCACTGTATTTTTAGTCATAATACAGGTATACGGTATATAAAGTACCAATGATTGTCACACACACACTAGGTGTGGTGAAATTTGTCCTCTGCATTTGACCCATCCCCTTGTTCACCCCCTGGGAGGTGAGGGGAGCAGTGGGCAGCAGCGGTGCCGCGCCCGGGAATCATTTTTGGTGATTATATACCGGTATCACATACTGTTAGGATCAATGTTCCCTCTAATTTTTCATGTGCGTGAGCAAACGCAAAAACTCCCTGAGCATTCAGTGGAGCCCATGTGAGCAACATCAGACGTGCACACTGTGGCTACACCAGCAGCACACCTGTCCCAAACCTGACTAAATAACAAGTTAAATCTCCATCCATCCATCCATTTTCCACCGCTTGTCCCTTTCGGGGTCACGGGGGGTGCTGGAGCCTATCTCAGCTGCATTCAGGCGGAAGGCGGGGTACACCCTGGACAAGTCCTCACCTCATCGCAGGGACAACACAGATAGACAGACAACATTCTCTTATTATTATAATCAAATGACAGCAGTCATTTCCATGAAATTATTTTCTAATATAAGTGTTTAGGCCCACTTACAATGACAATAACACAAAATATTGTTTTTCATGAACTGTGTACTTGTATTGTTTGTCTGGGTGGAGGTCCTGCTTTGGAAATAATTTGTACCCCTTTCAGACATTGCATTTAGTTTCCATTAAAACATTCACATGTTGTACAATGAGATGTAAGCAGGGGATCGTGTGTACATTCCTGCAACTTCCTGTTTGTAAAAAATATATTTGTATTAGTATTTATTTAATATACTAACAGCATTTCATGATTAGTATTTATAAATTAAGATTCCTAATAAATGACACTAGAATAAGCACACATTTGATTGGTAAATCATAGTGTAACGACCTGGAATGACACTTTATGTGTGGTGTTGGAGTTGTCCGACTTTTTGTGTGGCTGTAAACGCATCACTGCCCAAGTGCCATATGTGCATGTGTTGGCGCAAGTGAGAAAGAGCGAGCGGCTGCCGTTGATATCACAAAGTTGCTTTTGGTCTGGTTAGTACTGCAGAAAATGACCAGTTTTGCTAGATATCACTCTTTTTACTAATGTTTTGGTGATGTGTTTATGGCCGACAATAAAGAGTTTTGCTCAGTAAAGTGATCGATGGAATTAATGTCCTCAAAGCGTCTCGACAGACGTTACAATATTTGAACAATGATGACGAAATCTGTTTTCTCTGTCGTGTCCGTGTATCGAAAATTGTTATGCGCTTATTTTTTCATTTGATTTTGTGCGTGGCATAGATTTGCCGTGCGCAGAGGACGCTTGAGCAGTGCGCAATTGCACAGGCGCACACCTTAGAGGGAACGTTGGTTACGACTTTCACTTCCTCTATTCAATCAAGTTTGATATCTTCTTATCGCAACACCAGAGCTTAGGACCTCACAAACTAAGGCTACGAATCGACCTCAAAGGTTTTATTAATGCGGTAAATAGCCGCAAGAGGCTGAGGTTGTTTGTTTGTTCCACAATCAGAATTGTTTAGCCTAGCGTTTGTTTGTCTCTCGTTTCAAACAGAAAGTAAGACGTCTGACTTTGTGCATAGTACCTGAGCGTGTTTATTTAACAGTGCAATTAACTGAACGGCGTGACCCCTCTTTTCAGTCATTCACAATCTTTGTCTTGGCACAGACTTGAGCGGGGTGCCGCCGCCAACACACTCACAGTACAGACAGCCTCGCGACTCGCCAGTGAGAAGTGCTGCAAAGTAACACAAATTAGAAGAACAAATATAAGATTGTAAGCCCAAAGTTACCGTTGTGGAAACATTTCAGCTTCAAATATGATGAGCGATAGGAGCCTATCAACACGGACGAACGAGCGAAAATGTCGCCGTTATTGCGCGACAGCAATAAAGAAAAAGACAACGTGCGACATCCTTTTTACAACTGGGAAAAAAAATTACTTTAAGATGTTCAGTATTTATAGGGTTTTGTAAGGTTTTGTTTATGTATTTATTAAGGATAACAGTTATTTACCTTCCAGTTACAGTATAATAGTAAAAAAATCCTACAGTAATGAGGAATACAAGTTTATTATAGGCTTTTAAGTGGTTATCATCATCATCATCAACCTTTATGGCAGACCTTAAGATCCATTAAACATATAAAAACACAATACAAAACATTAAAAACAAAACAATAAAACATTAAAAACAAAACAATAAAACATAAAGCCCAAATGTCAGTTTCTGACATTATTATTATATATTATGATTGCATTACCTTATCATCACTGTATAGTTTTTATTATTTCTTCAGTTGAAGAATATGATTTAGACAAAAGCTTTGAGTCTGTCTGCATAAAGCCAAATATTTTTTTAAGTAAATGATTGCATATTGTTTTAATGTGTGGCACCTTGAGACAAGAATACGCTGGCAGTCTAATACCAACATGTCTTTCTTCACTTGTTATTTTCGCAGTTTTATGTATAAAATATAAAAATCCCAAATCAAATCACAATTGCAATTTTGGAGAGAAAAATTTGCAATTAGGTTTTTTCTCAAAATCGTGCAGCCTTGTCACAAACTATTCAATCTCTACCGTCCTGATTTGTTTATCAGAGTCTATGAGCATGAACTGATGAAGCCTACTTGGATGAGACACGAAACGCCTTCTAACAAAACGCAAACAGTCCAGTTGCGATCGATTGAATGCCCTGAGAATACACAATGACCTGGATGAATGACAACATCTATAGACATTTATCAGAGTGATTTAGAACTTTTTCAAACTAGAAAAAGTCACAAATTATATGTGTGTTGTTCTGTTTAATGAAAGACTGTATTCCTTTTATAAGTTTTTGTATTTAACTTTAGAAGAATCCCTGTATAACAGTTAGATCTACATCCATGTGACCTTACTGACACCGTGTCACCAGTCAGTATACATTACTACATTCCATCCCAATCCGTTTATTTCTCTTCTAAAAAACAATGCCATAGATTCGACTGATCAGATTTGACTATGAAAACCCTTAGTCCAAGAAGACAGCCCTACAATATACAGTAAATGGGGTACAACTTGTTCACAGTAAAGAATGGGCAAACTCCAGCACTCCATTCTCTGATTGTAACCGCAAAGTTGGAAGCATTTAGCCCAAAATATCTTGGTAAAAGCAAACATTCAGACTCATTGTCTTGCCATTGAGTGATTAATGAATGAAATCAGTAGGTGGTGTGTTTGCAATTAAATATAGTGAAAAAAAATCTAATCAACAGAGGGCCAAGGTTAATGTTGTCCCCAAAGTCGATCGAGTAATCTGACCACAAAAACCAGCAGGACGAGCAGACGCCGGGCAGCTTGGGAAGAGGCTCATGGAGGAGGGCTTGGCCCAGCTGCAGATGGCCCAGCAGAGCAGTGGTGCGTCTGCAGAGCTAAGTGCAACACTTCCATCTGTCAGGATGCAGTGAAAGCTGCAGGGAGGAGGATTTACTAACCCATTAAGTCGCTAATCCACTAGTGACAAACACCCGCTGACAACAACACACGTGCTGCTTGCACATACAAGTACCCTGAGTCATCAGTAATCGCACTAAATAGAATTTTGAAGGAATTTCACTCCCTTTAACAATCCAATATGTCTATTATCTTAGTTATTTGTTGTTTAACACAAGCAAAGTCTTGTATCCATTCCTGGCACATAACCCCTAAAATAGGGTAACTCTGGCATTTGTATTACTTTTATGAACTAATAACTAACTGGCAAGTCTTTGTAAGTTTGTAATGACAAATGTTTGAATAAATGAAGCTTCATCTCCATTACAACAGTTTATTTTAAGACCAGGCTGGTGCTTTGAATAAAATAATACAATAAAATAATATTCTCGTAACTATTGTACCCGTCCATCATGTCCACCAGAGATGTTGCCCATGAATTGAATGTTAATTTCTCTACCATAAGCCGTCTCTAAAGGCGTTTCAGAGAATATGGCAGTACATCCAACCGGCCTCACAACCACAGACCCCGTATAACCACACGAGCCCAGGACCTCCACATCCAGCAGGTGCACCTTCAGGATCGTCTGAGACAGGCCACCCAGAGAGCTGCTGCAACATTCGGTTTGCATAACCAAAGAATTTCTGCACAAACTATGAGAAACCGTCTCATGGAAGCTCATCTGCATGCCCGTCATCCTCATTAGTGTCTCAACCTGACTGCAGCTCATCTTCGTAACCGACTTGAGTGGGAAAATGCTCACATTTGATGGCGTCTGGCTCGTTGGAGAGGTGTTCTCTTCACGGATGAATCTCGGTTTTTACTGTTCAGGGCAGATGGCAGACAGCGTGCGTGGCATCGTGTGGGAGAGCGGTTTGCTGATGTAAACGTTGTGAATCGAGTGGCCCATGGTGGGGTGGGGTTATGGTATGGGCAGGCGTATGTTATGGACAACGGATGCAAGTGCATTTTATTGACTGCATTTTGAATGCACAAAGATACCGTGATGAAATCCTGATGTTGCAAGAATCTGTACACAATTCCTGGAAGCTGAAAACATCCCACTTCTTGCATGGCCAGCATATTCACCAGACATGTCACCCATTGAGCATGTTTGGGATGCTGTAGATCGGCGTATACAACAATGTGTTCCAGTTCCTGCCAATATCCAGCAACTTTGCATAGCCATTGAAGAGTGGACCAACATTCCACAGGCCACAATCAACAACCTGATCAACTCTGCGAAGGAGATGTGTTGCATTGCGTGAGGCAAATGGTGGTCCCACCAGATACTGACTGCTTTTCTGACCTCTCCCAGATCCCAATAAAGCAAAACTACTCATTTCAGAGTGGCCTTTTATTGTGGGCAGCCTAAGGCACACCTGTGCAATAATCATGCTGTTGAATCAGCATCTTGATACGCCACACCTGTGAGGTGGGATGGATTATCTTGGCAAAGTAGAAGTCCTCACTAACACAGATTTAGACAGATATGTTAACAATATTTGAGAGGAATAGATATTTTGTAGTCTGGTTTGCAAAGATTACATTACCTTCACCCGAGCCTGGGTGTGACATATCGTAAAAGGTTTAGATCTTTTGAGTTGAACTCAAAGCTGCCTTTGTCTGCCTCCTCAACCAGCTCTTTCATGGTTTTCCGATGCCCCGCTCCTGTGCATCCGATGTCTTGGAGTAGGCGGGCAGTTGAGGAACCCACGAAGCCCCTATATCCCACTTCCACAGGGCAGATGACAGCTTTCCAGTCAGCCTCCCTGCACTCTGCTTCCAGGTCAGAGTACTTGGCTCTCTTCCGCTCATAAGCAGCCTCCAACCCCCCCTCCCATGGGACAGTGAGCTCGACCAGAATAACCGTCTTGCAAGCCTCTGACCAGAAGACCAGGTCTGGCCGTAGCGATGTTTCGACGATCTCCCTGGGGAACTGGAGCTGCTTCCCCAGGTCGACCCTCATGCTTCACTCATTTCCTGGTGAGAGGAGTCTCGCTGTAGCTCTCTGGCGGGGGGGTTTGGCACCCTCTCCAGCCCTCGCGAACTGGATGGGATGTCTGGCTGGAGCGGAAGGTCTACTATTCGCCTCCTTTCTGCAGGTCTCCGACACCTCTGCCAGCTTTTTCAAGACTTGGTCGTGTCGCCATCTGTAGCGGCCTTGCGACAACTCTGTCGTACAGCCCCCGATAGGATGTGCTGAAGTCTCCTCGGCACCAAACTATTGTTGGAGGTTTCGGGGACAAGGCAAGGTGTCGTACGTTGCTCTGATCAGGAAGCTGAGCCTGGCTTGGGGGATCTTCCACAGGTCAGACCATGACATAGACCTGTCTGTGAGACCTTCCCACGATGTCCAATGACCTTGCTGGCCCTGGGATACCGCTTTGATGTTTCGGCGTTCCTGCTCAGTTCTTGCCACTTCTGCCACCACCATGGCTTCTTTGGAAGCCTTTGATCAGAACAAGGGAGCCTTGCTCCTCCCAAGGTCTGCTCGACCTTCCTGAACTCTGCCAACCACTTCACGGTGCTTCAGCCTGCAGATTGCCGTGTCGACCTCTTCTTGGGCTTTCCACTTTCTTCCTATTCTTATCTGGGTGCCCACTGCTCTCACCAACTGGTCAGTGGATTGCCTCAGCTGCAGGACCAGCCGAGCCTTCTCTTGCTTGTATCCTAGTTTGATGGATCGCAGTGGTAGTTGAAGCGTGTTCCTACCAAAGAGGCCTACGTCTGAGAGGCACCTTGGTAGTCCCAGTCACTTTCTGATGAAGAGTTTGCCAGCCCGTTCATCTTGCTTACCACTGAGGAGGGGATTTCGCTCATCTTCAGTGAACACATCACCCTTTGGTACAGCATGAACTGGTAGCACCATACTTAGTACTTCCCAGGGAGTTGGCATTGCTTGATCTTGGCCAGGCCATCTGCGAGCTGCTTCCTCACCGTATATATGAGTTCAACTCATGAAAATGGGAGCAAAAAACAAAAGTGTTGCGTTTATATTTTTGTTCAGTACATGTATATATATATATATATATATGTGTGAGTCAAAAAGTTTGGGAACCCCTGATTTAAGCAGTCGGCATCCCAGTGAAAGCAGACATTGAGTAAGGAATTGTTTTATTATGTTCGTAGTTTGTATATATTATTTCAAACTTAGCAATAGATCTGTTTATCAGTCAGCTTCTAAAACTTTGAGCTCATCCTCAATGATATAAGGTTCTAGATCATCATTTGTCCCAAATTAGTCGTGGCTTTCATGAAAGTTGCCATGGTTAGTGATAGTAGTTGTTAAGGAAATAGGGAACATTGTGATGCGTCTGTGAAATGAATGCGCCGCCCAAAATATGTACAGTAACTTTACATGTTATTATTATTACTCCATCCATCCATAATAATAATTAAGTCAGCCATCAGCTCAAAGATGGAATTGCTAGAGAGCCTAATATTTTTATATCTGACAGAAATATGTTTATTGACGACACGGAAAGTCTCTCCATTGTCTGTCATACAATAATTGCAGCAATCATCTCCTTCTGACCATGTCGCAACCATTTGTGCGTATTGTGCCAGTTTGCATGTAGATTTCAAATGTGCTAAAGATAAATGCAAAGCAGTTTAATGTTTGATTAATCATATTCCAAGTGCTCAATGATTGTATTTGTATCTCCTCCTCTCAGTATTGGGTGTTCTAATCAGCATATATACTGCATATAAATCAAGACAAACATACTAAATGGATTTTGAACCATTTTGATCATTCAAGAGACGCAATCCTCAGCGCACAAACTTAGTAGCTCAAGTTTTGCGTGCTATCAAGTTTGCGCATGTTTTAATAAATGCAAACCTTTTATAGATCACAGTGTTTCCCTTAATGTAATTGAATTTGGCGGACCACCACCCCATTTTTATCACCGCCACACCTTGAAAATAAGTTATTTTTTACTTGAAAACAAATTAAAGTAATATAATATATTGTACCCCCAGAAGTCCGACGCTATTCTTATTTTTTTTAACCAATCTTATGATAACAAATAGCACAATTCCAACAGGTTTTACCTCCCGTCTACACATTTTTTGTCTCCGAGTCCACGATTCCGCGCCGGACACACCACAACACTTCCTCATTTTCCATCAATTACCTTTCAGGCACGGACGGTGTGTTTGTAAATATGGGACAAACTGACATCAAATCCAAACCACACAAACATAAAACATTACCACCAGCAGGTTGTTACAGTTTGAACGGATATATATATAGCCTACTATTTGTGCACTAGTGATGAACAAAAACTCGACCACCAAAAAAAATACTTTGCTTACCGAAAACAGTGCTGCCGAACCAGGATATAAACAAGGCACAAAGCTTTGTCAGCATGTCTGTGATGTGGATGTAACCAAATACACCCATGGACAGTGATCTACAAAATGTGCAAATATTAAGAGGACAGTGGCGGCTTTAAAGAAGAGACAGTTTAAATGGAGAAGCGCGAAGCAAGTGTGACGTCATGCTTGCTATAGCTCGTCTCTTTAGTCAGGGACATCTAGGGACAGAAGTTAAGAGTCTGTAAACACGGCTACATTTTATAATAACACCAGAAAAAGATTAGATTTGTTGCTAGTCGTTTTTAATTTAAAAAAAAGTAATTAAAAGTCTCGAGAATGACACTTGAACAATTCTCAAAGTACACGGTACAATAAGCAACGATTGAAAATATGGCAAAATGATATAAAAAATATATCTTAATACTAATTATTAATAACAGATTTGTTTTTAAATGTATGTAAAAAAAATGTGTTGCTTTTTTATCCAATCCAATTGACCTTATTTAAATAGAACATTTTAGAAAACAAAGTTTCACAAAGTGCTGCACAGGAGTTAAAACACACATTTAGAAGCAGGATACAACTAAGGAGAGTCAACTGTAAAAAAAAAACACTCGTGAAACAAAATGTTTTAAGAAAATCATATCGACATAGCAGATTATGCAAATTATTCGATTATGTCATGGTGGCTACGCTCATAAGCATGCCCCTGACCATGCCCCCACCGCCACAGGTATCTTGGCAGTCTAGGGGAAACCCTGGATCAGACACTTCAAGTCTTAAAGGTGCCATATGTAATAATTTAATGTCAAGTCGTCATTAAATGGCCATGGTATGTCAAAAGGCATTAATAAATTATCAGAATCAGAATCAGAATCAGAAATACTTTATTAATCCCTGAGGGGAAATTAAATGTTCTTTTCGAATACCTTTATAACTGATAACAGTAGTTCAGCCGGGATATGCTCATTTCAAAATTAGATTTACAGCCCAGAAATCTTGTTATTGTTTTCATTTCGATGCCCCGCCCTCTACCTTTTGACCAATTAGAAAGTCTGTGAGTGTGTCACATCCAGGTTGCCAGTTACGCACCGCCATCTTCGTCGAGCTACTGCCACTGGTAAAGTTACTAAACATTTCAGATCTTAGTAAATCTAAAAGGCGTCGTTACGATTCTAAACTTTTTCATGACAAACCCAGGAACAAAACAAGGATTTGTATCGGGGATGCCTTTGAAAGATAGAGACGATTGAAGGCGGAGAAGATTTTTTCATCTGACGCCAAACTTGCTAATTTCCATCTTGATAGGTAAGTAAGGCATTTATGTTTTCTTATTACTTGTAATAAATAGAAATTGACATTTCGTATCCATCCATCCATCTTCAACCGCTTATCCGGAATCAGGGTCGCGGGGACAACAGCTCCAGCAGAGACCCCCAGACTTCCCTCTCCAGAGCAACATTAGCAACTTCCTCCTGGGGAATCCCGAAGCGTTCCCAGGCCAGAGAGGAGATGTAATCCTCCCATCTGGTTCTTTGCCTGCCGCGGGGTTTTCTCCCAGTGGGACGTGCAATGAGGACCTCCCTAGGGAGACGCTCGTGAGGCATCCGCACGAGATGCCCGAACCACCTACGCTGGCTCCTTTCCAAGCGAAGGAGCATCGGCTCTACTCCGAGTCTCTCTCGGGTGACTTAACTTCTCACCCTATCTCTAAGGGAGATGCCAGCCACCCTTCTGAGGAAACTCATTTTGGCCGCTTGTATCCGCGATCTTATTCTTTCAGTCATGACCCACACTTCATGACCATAGGTGAGAGTAGGAATGTAGATAGCTCGGTAGACCGAGAGCTTTGCCTTCTGGCTCAGCTCTCGTTTCGTCACAACAGTGCGGCAGAGAGCCTGCAATACTGCCCGAGCTGCTCCGATTCTCCGGCTGATTTCCTTCTCCATCTTTCCCTCACTCGTGAACAAGACCCCGAGATACTTAAACTCTTCCACCTGGGACAGAGTCTCGTCCTCTACCTGGACTGTACAAACCATCGGTTTCCTGCTGAGAACCATGGCCTCAGATTTGGAGATGCTGATCCTCATTCCAGCCGCTGAACACTCGGCAACATACATACGACATTTCGTATGTAAACTATATTGTCCAATACAGTCTATGATCTTTTCTAACAAAGCTAGTATGTTTGTGCAACAAATGCTTAGTGTGGTGGTGCTCAGCTCAGGTAATGCTAAACATGCTAGCCCGGTCAATGACACATCGACATACAGGCTAATGGGGGAAATATATGCCCGTTAGCCTGTATTGATTGATTGAAACTTTTATTAGTAGATTGCACAGTGAAGTACATATTCCGTACAATTGACCACTAAATGGTAACACCCAAATAAGTTTTTCAACTTGTTTAAGTCGGGGTCCACTTAAATTGATTCATGATACAGATATATACTATTTTCATAATACAGTCATCACACAAGATAATCATCACAGTATATAAATTGAATTATTTACATTATTTACAATCCGGGGTGTGGGATATGGAGGGGTGGGTTAAGGTATCAACACTTCAGTCATCAACAATTGCATCATCAGAGAAATTGACATTGGAACAGTGTAGGTCTGACTTGGTACATATGTACAGCAAGTATTGGACACAGAGAGAGAGATCAGAAATTATAAGAAAAAGTGACTACATTTGATTGTTTACATGTGATTATTTACAATCCGAGGAGGTATGATGAGGAAGGAAGGGTGTTAGTTTAGGGTTGAAGTTGCCCGTAGGTGTTCTTTTAGTGAGGTTTTGAAGGAGGATAGAGATGCCCTTTCTTTTACACCTGTTGGGAGTGCATTCCATTGATGTGGCATAGAAAGAGAATGAGTTAAGACCTTTGTTAGATCGGAATCTGGGTTTAACGTGGTTAGTGGAGCTCCCCCTGGTGTTGTGGTTATGGCGGTCATTTACGTTAAGGAAGTAGTTTGACATGTACTTCGGCATCAGGGAGGTGTAGCGGATTTTATAGACAAGGCTCAGTGCAAGTTGTTTTACTCTGTCCTCCACCCTGAGCCAGCCCACTTTGGAGAAGTGGGTAGGAGTGAGGTGTGATCTGGGGTGGAGGTCTAGAAGTAATCTGACTAGCTTGTCCTGGGATGTTTGGAGTCTAGATTTGAGGGTTTTGGAGGTGCTAGGGTACCAGGAGGTGCATGCGTAATCGAAAAAGGGTTGAACGAGAGTTCCCGCTAGAATCTTCATGGTGCTTTTGTTGACCAGAGAGGAGATTCTATAGAGAAATCTTGTTCGTTGGTATGTCGATGTGTCATCCAACTGACAGGTTTTGTGGATATGGGTAGTGTCAGTGCCTATTTCATTCTCAATAGGCTGATACGCTGAGGAAATGCGTTCCAACATTAGCACGGCAAATTGCAGTTTCTGGTACTGTATGTGCATCAGGCACATATGGGGTGGTATTTGCTTGGCACAATATAATGCATTACATGTAATGATTTTCTACTTTGTGTATTGACATGGTAGTAGGCTATATAATTTATGCGTAACGTGGTTTTTGCGTAACGTGGGTTGGCTCATAGAATTGCACTCTGCACTGAAAGATGGTGATGTGCGTACATGTAAGAGATAGCAGTGCGTCAGGTTGGATGCAACATGGAGTTATGTTGAACGAAATCTGGCGGTAATTTTACTGTTTGCCTTGGCTTGCCATCAAAGTAGGCCTACATGATATATAATATATTATATATTATTATAAAAATTATTTCGATGGTGGTCCGTGCGGTCAAACTAGACATTTTAACAGGGTAATGCCAACAATCTGTCGCGACTCCCGACGAAAATATTGCCGCGTAACTTTACAAATACATTTGGCTAATCGACATCAGTAAAAAGTGGCATAGTTACTTAGTAAACCATCTTGCAAGAAGAATAAACAAGAGAAACCTACAGCGTAGGACTCGTCGATTGCCATTTGAAGTTCCTTGGAGTAGGATTCGGATGCGTATCTGGCAACCTCAGTCATGGAGAGTGGGAGGGCACTACAGAATTTTGACCGTGATTGCAGTACCATTTCTGGCCACATCAGTACATATGGCACCTTTAAAAGTTTCATCATTACTGAGTTTTTTGTAAATTGTGTCATTTCATCTCCAATTATTTAGGAGTAATATTACCAGTATATTAGTAATTATCTATCTCTGGAATCAGCTGCACAAAATAGGGCATTTAAATGCAGTATTGCCAGCCTATTGTCCCAGGAAATATTGTCTTTAATTTGCTCAGTGCCCACTTTTCTTTATCTTTAAAATAATTGGATGCCTCATTCATCCTCTCGAGGTTGCTTAGTCCTACACGGACATGCACGCACACACACACACACACACACACGCACGCACGCACGCACGCACGCACGCACGCACGCACACACACACACACACACACACACACACACACACACACACACACACACACACACACTTACTCAGCAAACATTTGGTCCGTGTTAAATTATGTTTGTTGCATAGTGTCAGCATGATAATACCAACATTGCATATTTATTAGGGGTGGACAGATCAATTTAAACATTGATAGTATTCATACAAAAAGTAGTATCACTTTTATCACTGATATTTTTCGATCCTCTTCTATATTTATTTTCACAGAAATACATGTTTTTTGCTGTGCTGTTCATTTTGGTACACTGTTGATTTTGCTATTGATATATTGTTTACAAACTTAGGTAATAAGTTATTGGACATAGGAAGGCATTCAGGACAAAAAAAAAACATTAACATTTATTCAAGACAAAAGACTTAAGGTTGTACGCTATACATCTCAAAGTTGGAGTTTATTTATTTGCGTGCAATGATATGCAGAGGTGTGGACTCGAGTCACATGACTTGGACTCGAGTCAGACTCGAGTCATGAATTTGATGACTTTAGACTCGACTTGACAAAATGTAAAAAGACTTGCAACTCGACTTAGACTTTAACATCAATGACTTGTGACTTCACTTGGACTTGAGCCTTTTGAATTGACATGACTTGACATGACTTGCTACTTTCCCCAAAACCCAAAGATGAAAAAGTTATTCGGGAGCGCTCCGTATTTCTCATTGTGTACTTGTCTATCAGCGTTGCGTGTGTCAGCTGGTGTGGTCTCAGTACAACAGCCAATCAAATTAGATCTACTTTGTTTTCATCACACAGCATTCATCCAATCAAATTGCAGGACAACCAACGAAGAAGACATGTCCAAACCACACGCCAGTGAACAAAAAATGATACCTAAAATAATTTTGTTTGGGTATAAAAATTTCGAGGTGGTCAACACAAAACGGTTTGCAGTATGCAACACATGCGGTTCGAAAATTACTGATGGAGAGGCAACAACTTCCAACTTCGTCCGGCATTTGAAGTTGCACAAAGAACGGTAAGTTTTGAATGTAAGATAACGTTTATTGGCTAAGTAACGTGACTTTTATTTGCTGTGTAGTTAAATCAGTGAGGCTGTAAACTCACTGCTAACGTTATAACGTTATTGCAAACACGGGAATCTGTTGCAGTTCACTACCTTATTCATACTTTTTGTTCAGTGATTTTTTTTTAAGCAGGGTTACGTTAGTCAATATATCACACGTAACGTTAGACGGCGGTCAGCAGCACCGCGTATTTTAGCCACCTAAAAAAAGACAAAAATAGTAAAATAAAGGTCAGTTAAAATGTATACTATATTATGAATATGTGTACCGTTTTAGCTAGCTTTCTGACATACTGTTGGTTGTTTACCTCAGTGGTCCCCAACCACCGGGCCGTGGCCCGGTACTGGTCCGTGGATCGATTGGTATCGGGCCGCACAAGAATTTTTTTTTTTTCTTTTCTTTTTTTAATTAAATCAACATAAAAAACACAAGATACACTTACAAGTAGTGCACCAACCCAAAACAACTCTCTCCCCCCTTTTGTTCTGGGCATTGAACATGAAGACTCTTCCTTCACTGTTCCGAGTGGCCATGAGAGTCTTGGCAGTGCCTGCCTCCAGTGCTCCAGTGGAGCGAGTTTTCAGCCATGGTGGCATCATACTACGCCCCCATCGTGCACAAATGACTGACAGACTCTTGGCTAATTTGGTCTTTTGCAAATGCAATGCAGCATAGGGCCCTGACATATAAAAAGTACAACTTTTTTGTTATGTTCACGTATATGTCATGTTTTTTCAATGTTAACACTTTTGTACAAATAAGTACATTTGCACTTTATTTTTCCAATGTGTTTGTTCTGTAAAGGAATGAGTTAATGTTTAAAATGACTGGTTAATAGTGCTATTATAAAGTGCAATGTCAGCACAATTTTCTTTCCTGCAATTTAAAATGCACTTGTTTTAATAAATAAATACAGCGTTTGAAAAGCATACACAATCTGTGTTAATATATTAGTCTGTGGTTAAAAGGACTTGAAAGGACTCGAAACTCAAAATGCAGGACTTAGGACTTGACTTGAGACTTTCCAGTCTTGACTTTGGACTTGACTCGGGGCTTGCCTGTCTTGACTCGGGACTTGACTCGGACTTGAGGGCAAAGACTTGAGACTTACTTGTGACTTGCAAAACAATGACTTGGTCCCACCTCTGATGATATGCAACATTTTTGTTTACAGAAGTATTAAGACCGAAGTTTTGCCTTCCATAGTGAAGTGAAGTGAAGTGAATTATATTTATACAGCGCTTTTCTCTAGTGACTCAAAGCGCTTTTCATAGTGAAACCAAATATCTAAGTTATATTTAAACCAATGTGGGTGGCACTGGGATCAGGTGGGTAAAGTGTCTTGCCCAAGGACACAACGGCAGTGACTAGGAAAGCGAAAGCGGGAATCGAGCCTGGAACCCTGAGGTTGCTGGCACGAGCTATACTATATTGCACTGGTTCTTAACCTGGGTTCAATAGAACCCTAGGGGTTCGGTGAGTCGGCCTCAGGGGTTCGGTGGAGCCTCCGCCGCGGAGGTCAAGACACACCGACTCATCGTGTAGATAAAAACTTCTCCCTATCGGCGTGTTATGGATACCCCCAAACAATGTTCCCTCTAATTTTCCATATGCGTGAGCAAACGCAAAAACTCCTTGAGCATTCAGTGGAGCACATGTGAGCGACGTCAGACATGCACACTGTGGCCACACCTGTCCCAAACCTGACTAAATAACAAGTTAAATGTTTTATTATTATAATCAAATGACAGCAGTCATTTCCATATTTTCTAATATAAGTGTTTTGGCCCACTTACAATGACAATAACAAAACAATATTGTTTTTCATGAGCTGTGTACTAGTATTGTATGTCTGGGTGGGGGTCCTGCTTTGGAAATAATTTGTACCCCTTTCAGATATCGCATTTAGTTCCCACTAAAACATTCACATGTTGCACAATGAGATGTAAACATGGGATCATGTGTACATTCCTGTAACGTTCTGTTTGTAAAAAAAAAATATTAATTAGTATTTATTTCATATAATAACATCATTTCATGATTCATATTTATAAATTAAGATTAAATGAAGAAAAAAAAAGTTTTCTCTAAAGAAGGGTTCGGTGAAAGCGCATATGAAACTGGTGGGGTTCGGTACCTCCAACAAGGTTAAGAACCACTGCTATATTGAATTATTTCGATGGATCAGGACGGGGGTCAGCAACCCGCGGCTCTTGAGTATATTTTTGATTTTGTTTACTTATTTTGCACCGTTGACATTGTTTTGCTCAAAAGTGTTATGCAATAGTAGGGAATAATTTTAATATTTTGTGGTGTTGTTTTATATTGTGAACGAAGAGCATAGAAGAAAAGGTCATTTCCAACATCAGTATTCAAGGACAACTTTAAAACAAATGTGCATATCAGTGGTGGGGGTTAAACTATGGAATTCTCTTTACAATGACATAAAAGATTGTAAAAATATATTCCAATTGAAAAAAATATTTAAAGACAGAACAATAAGATCATATGGACAGCCATACGTGATTACATTTTGCTTTATATTTATTATTTTACTTATTTTTTGCCTGGTTTTGTATTTGTTTTGTATCATCCCGTGAGGTGTATATCACTATTGTTTTTTTTGTTCGGTTTGCATTGCAGTTTTGTTTTTTTGTTTGTTTTCGTTATATTTGGATGTAATTGTTGGTTTATATGATATCATTAAGTAAGACTACGTATTATGTTGAAGGGGGCAGGAAAATATAAGATTTTTCTTCATCCTGCTCCTTCTCAGGCATTGGTGTGTAAATGTATAATTGAATAATTGTGGTATAGTTGTCTATCGATCAAAGATGCACATCAATGAAGGAGATAAATAAAAATGAATGAATGAATGAATGAATTGTTGTATTTGTTGAAGGCAAAATCAGAGGAGCGTTAAATGAGCTTGGACATTTCCAAGTAAAATGTACTTGGTGTCGGGCAGATATAAAAGATTGCACTACCCCCCCACTATAAATATTACATATTTGTCAAACAGTCTAGTGCTTTTATTTTGAAGGCCTCATTCGCCTCTTAAATCCTTGCCTGGCCTTGAAAGATCATCCTGTTATAAAGGCTCAACAAAAACCATTTAACGAGCATACACATGGGTTTTAATGTTACGAGTAGAGATGAATGTACTTTTAAATTCAAGTAAATATGATGTAAAATGTCACCTGTCGATATGAGCCTCGATACATTACATTGGAGCAGGTGTTTGAACAAATTACTATAATGTAGTAACAAACGTACAATAAATACAAAATCACGGCGTCATTACCTGTTTGTCAGTACAGGAGAGGTGCCGCTTCGGCCGTACACACATGCTCCTCCCGGTGCTCGGTCGGCCCGCTGCGGTCGTGTTTGTCCGTCCAGACGACGACTTGTTCGGCTAAAGCAGAAAGCGGAGCCCCTCCTCCTTCTGCACGGTGACATCACAGCGGATTACCGACGCACGACCCATGGAGCCCATCTATAGATATATGTTAGCACATCTATAGATATATGTTAGCACAACGCTGGTACACTGTTAGCAGCTGGAGTGGAAGCTGCAACACAGATATGAATAATAACACGCCAAACTCAGGAGCGGCACAGCGATGGATGACATACAGGATCAGGTGGACACCTCCACAACGTCACCACAGAGGGCGCTGTTTCCCGCTTTTACCCTCAACGCTTTCCTCTGCTGCAATACTGCAAATGTTGGTGTAGGCCTGAACTTATGGAAGTAGGATTGTCTCACATCAACTTCCATCCATCCATCCGTCCGTCTTCTTCCGCTTATCCGAGGTCGGGTCGCGGGGGCAGCAGCCTAAGCAGGGAAGCCCAGACTTCCCTCTCCTCCAGCCACTTCGTCCAGCTCTTCCCAGGGGATCCCGAGGCGTTCCCAGGGATGTACTGGGTCTTGCCCGTGGCCTCCTACCGGTCGGGCGTGCCCTAACCACCTCCCTAGGAAGGCGTTCGGGTGGCATCCTGACCAAATGCCCGAACCACCTCATCTGTCTCCTCTCGATGTGGAGGAGCAGCGGCTTTACTTTGAGCTCCTCCCGGATGGCAGAGCTTCTCACCCTATCTCTAAGGGAGAGCTCCGCCACCCTGCGGAGAAAACTCATTTCGGCCGCTTGTACTCGTGATCTTGTCCTTTCAGTCATAACCATACTTGCCAACCCTACCGATTTTCCCGGGAGACTCCCGAATTTCAGTGCCCCTCCCGAAAATCTCCCGGGGCAACCATTCTCCCGAATTTCTCCCGATTTCCACCCGGATAACAATATTGGGGGAGTGCCTTAAAGGCATTGCCTTTAGCGTCCGCTTTTCCGCCATACAAACAGCGTGCCGGCCCAGTCATATAATATATGCGGCTTTTCCACACACATAAGTGAATGCAACGCATACTTGATCAACAGCCATACAGGTCACACTGAGGGTGGCCGTCAGTTTACTAGTCACTTTATACTTTTTATTGTCTCGTTTTTTTTTACATTGCCTCTTAGAGTGGTCTTAGGCCATATTGTATATTGCATATTGTGTATATTGTGTTGTTTCTGTATATTGTGTGGTTTCTTATCTTTTTTAAATGCAAAGCACCTCAGGGAAGCAACCTAAATTTCGTTGGACCTGTACCTGTACATGCACAATGACAAATAAAGATCATTCATTCATTCATAAACAACTTTAACACTGTTACAAATATGCGCCACACTGTGAACCCACACCAAACAAGAATGACAAACACATTTTGGGAGAACATCCGCACCGTAACACAACATAAACACAACAGAACAAATACCCAGAACCCCTTGCAGCACTAACTCTTCCGGGACGCTACAATTTACACCCCCGCTACCACCAAACCCCGCCCACCTCAACCCCGTCCCCCCATCTCCCGAATTCGGAGGTCTCAAGGTTGGCAAGTATGGTCATAAACCAAAGCTCATGACCATATGTGAGGATGGGAACGCATAGATCGACCGGTAAATTGAGAGCTTTGCCTTCCGGCTCAGCTCTTTCTTCACCACGACGGATCGATACAGCGTCCGCATTACTGAAGACGCCGCACCAAACCGCCTGTCAATCTAAAGATCCACTCTTCACATCAACTTATATATATCAATATGATATTAATACATATGCATATATTAATAAATATACAAATACAAATGTGATATACAAATAAATAAATAATTTGTATAAATAAACGTGTTTTCGTAAATATATTTTTGAGATTTGAATATGAACATGCTTGATTTTGTATTTGTATTGAATTTGCATATGTGGATTTCTTTTTTGCTTTTGTGTCGATGAGACATTCCTACCACAAACCAGATGCACAAATAAATGTGGCCTACACACTCCCCTGAACAACCAGCAGAGGGCACTGCAGCCAGAGCGCTCTGTGCTGACCCCCATCCTAATTCATCGAAATATTTCAATATAGAATTTACTATGGAAGGTACAACTTCTGTCTTAATACTTCTGTAAACAAAAATTATGCATATCATTGCATGCAAATAAATAAACTCCAACTTTGAGATCGATAATGTTCAACCTTAAGTCTTTTGTCTTGAATACAGTACTAGACTGGCCTGCCTGTAGTCCAGACCTGTCTCCCATTGAAAATGTGTGGCGCATTATGAAGCCTAAAATAATCTCTATAAAGTGCATGTTCTTTTACTGGCCAATAAGACATGACGAGTGATAATGTTCTCATTTTAGTGCAACTCATCAAAGCCTGCCAATGGAAGTCAATTATGTGTAATACACACTAACTACATACAGTCAGTTACATTTGTGCTGTTGCCTTGACAACAACAAATGTGTGACATAAAAATGTTGTGACTGCATAACAGTGATCGTCATCTTTTAGTGTGACGGAAAACACGGTAAACTAAAGTACTCTTGTAGTTCATGTTTCATATTGTTGATGTTTGTGATGTAAATTTGTGCAACACAGCCTGTGTTTTATGTAAAGAGTTCAGTTCAGTGTGATTCTATTTTGAGAGATGTTCATCAATAATTACTGGTCCTTTCTCCCTGCATACTGTACAATACATCCTGTGTCATTAGTTATTTCCAACCCTTTAACGCACATTGATGTTTCATAAGCACTCTTTATATCGCTTGTCATGCTCAAAACCTATGGCCCCAATTTAAAGGCTTACTGAAACCCACTACTACCGACCACGCAGTCTGATAGTTTATATATCAATGATGAAATCTTAACATTGCAACACATGCCAATACGGCTGGGTTAGCTTACTAAAGTGCAATTTTAAATTCCGCGCGAAATATCCTGCTGAAAACGTCTCGGTATGATGACGCCTGCGCATGACATCACGGATTGTAGAGAGAAAGAATATTGTTGTGGGCACCTCTACCCCATTCATTGCCACCTGCAATTTTGTTGTTTTTCAGTGTTCTTGACGGTACTTTGTGTAATACACCCAATTTGTTTCCTTTTTTACGATTAACGTCTTACCAAGTCAGAGGAATATTATGTACATTATGTATTGTTAGTACTTATTATCATTGCACTGATTTGTAACATGTTATACACCTCCGACTGCAAATACCTTTTTAATTAACCACTCAACAAATACGTATAGTGGAGATTTTAATGTATTTAACAATCAAGCACTCTATAAATAAAGTTGATTTGATTTGATTTGATATGCAAAAACAAAGTGTCCTGGCTCAAGATAGTCCACAGGTAAATATGTAGCATTTAACCTAAATGTGCAAGTAAAACAAAGAGCACATGGAATACATTGTTATAAAATGAATACAAAACCCAAAACCAGTGAAGTTGGCACGTTGTGTAAATCGTAAATAAAAACAGAATACAATGACTTGCAAATCCTTTTCAACCTATATTCAATTGAACAGACTGCAAAGACAAGATACTTAGCGTTCGAACTGGAAAACTTTGTTATTTTTTGCAAATATTAGCTCATTTCGAATTTGATGCCTGCAGTATGTTTCAAAAAGCTGGCACAAGTGGCAAAAAAGACTGAGAAAGTTGAGGAATGCTCATCAAACACTTATTTGGAAAATCCCACAGGTGAACAGGCTAATTGGGAACAGGTGGGTGCCATGATTGTGTATAAAAGCAGCTTCCATGAAATGCTCAGTCATTCACAAACAAGGATAGGACAAGGGTTACCACTTTATGAACAAATGCGTGAGCAAATTGATGCCATTATATTCTAAGTTAATGATTTTTTGCAAAAAAAATTAAAAAAAATTCTCAGTTCGACCATTAAGTATCTTGTCTTTGCAGTCTATTCAATTAAATATAAGGATTTGCAAATCACTGTATTCTGTTTTTACTTACGATTTACACAATGTGCCAACTTCACTGGTTTTGGGTTTTGTATATGTGCAGTCATATGTTGTAAGGTAGTAGACAGTACGTTGTGCAAAATATCTTAAAAAACATCTTAAAACATCTTAAAACTCATTTGTATACTCTAGCCTTTAAATAGACCCCCCTTTTAGACCAGTTGATCTGCCGTTTCTTTTCTGCTCTGCCCCACTTCCCCTCCTGGAGGGGGGGGGCACAGGTTCGGTGGCCACGGATGAAGTGCTGGCTGTCCAAAGTCGGGACCCGGGGTGGACCGCTCACCTGTGCATTGGTTGGGGACGTCTCTGCGCTGCTGACCTGTCTCCGCTCGGGATGGTCTCCTGCTGGCCCCACTATGGACTGGACTCTCACTATTATGTTAGATCCACTATGGACTGGACTCTCCCAATATTATGCTAGATCCACTCGACGTCCATTGCACCGGTCGCCCAAGGGGGGGTCCCCACATCTGCGGTTCTCTCCAAGGTTTCTTATTGTCCCATTGGGTTGAGTTTTTCCTTGCCCTGATGTGGGATCTGAACAGAGGATGACGTTGTGGCTTGTGCAACCCTTTGAGACACTCTGGATTTAGGGCTATATCAGGGGTCGGCAACCTTTACCACTCAAAGAGCCATTTTGACCCGTTTCCACAAATTAAAGAAAACAATGGGAGCCACAAAACTCTTTTGAAATTTAAAATGAAATAACACTGCATACAAAGTTTTTTTTTGCTTTGTGCTATGTATAAACCAGGGGTCTCAGACACGCGGCCCGCACCTTAATATGGAAATGTAATGTTAGTGCGGCCCGCGAGTTTTATATGAAGGGCACTTGACAGCGTCACACTTGCCAACCCTCCCGATTTTTCCGGTAGACTCCCGAATTTCAGGGAAACTATTCTCTTGAATGTATGCTGATTTTCACCCAAACAACAATAAGGGCGTGCCGTGATGTCACTACCTTTAGCGCCCTCTACAGCTTGAACAAACAGCTTGCCAGCCCAGTTACATGTTATATGAGGCTTCTGCAGACACACATAAGTGAATGCCATGCATACTTGGTTAACAGCCATACAGATCACACTGAGGGTGGCGATATAAACAACTTTAACACTCTTACTAATATGCGCCACACTGTGAACCCACACCAAACAAGAATGACAAACACATTTCGGGAGAACATCCGCACCGTAACACAACAGAACAAATACCCAGAATCCCATGCATCCCTAACTCTTCCGGGCTACTTTATACACCCCCGCTACCACCAAAGCCCGCCACCCCAACCCTGCCCCCCCCACACATCAACAACACCCCCCCAACCCCCGTGCGTAGATTGAGGTGGGCGGGGTTTGGTGGTAGCAGGGTGTGTAATGTAGCCCGGAAGAGTTAGGGATGCATGGGATTCTGGGTATTTGTTCTGTTGCGTTTATGTTGTGTTACAGTGTGGATGTTCTCCCGAAATGTGTTTGTCATTCTTGTTTGGTGTGGGTTTACAGTGTGGCGCATATTAGTAAGAGTGTTATAGTTGTTTATACGGCCACCGTCAGTGTGATCTGTATGGTTGTTGAACAAGTATGCCTTGCTGTCACTTAGTGTGTGAGCAGACGCCGCATACAAAATGTGACTGCGCCGGCACGCTGTTTCTTAGGTGAAAAAGCGGACGCGACGACAGGTTATAGAGGACGCAAAATGCAGTGCCATCACGGCACGCCCTCAATTTTGTTGTCCGGGTGAAAATCGGAGAATGTTTGCCCTGGGAGAGGCAGTGAAATCCGGAAGTCTCCCGGAAAAATCGGGAGGGTTGGCAAGAATGCAGCTGAGCCGCATCAGAGTGGTCAAAGTGCCGCATGCAGCTCCGGAGCCGCGGGTTGCCGACCCCTGGGCTATATAAATAAACATTGATTGATTGATTGAAAATATCACATTTTTATTATTCTTTGGTAGCATTGTGCTATATGCATAAGAGCGGAGTTTCATACTCATATCCAACTGCCTGTAAAAGTCGCAAGATTGTTCTGACGTTTTGACTACAAAAAAGATGGCAGAAGGAAGAATGAGACCTATGAAAGGTACTGTCTTAAAAGCCAGCCCTGGAATTTCAGTACTCTCTAGGATTCACTAATACGTCACCAAAGAGTGATTGGAGTACGGGTCAGGATGATGTTGTTAAAGAAACTAGACTTGTCAATGGAGAAAGCTATAAGCATTTGCCAGGCATCTGAAAGTACAAAACTACAGCTACAATCATTTTTAAAGACCCAAAAGATGAGCAAAGGGATAAAAACAGTATAAGATGTGGGAATAAACATGCTCTAAAGCAGGGGTGTCAAACTCAAATACAGAGTGGGCCAAAATTTAAAACTGAACAAAGCTGCGGGCCAAGGTTGAACAAATTAACCTTTTAATAGGGACCCAAACAAGTTTTGCATTGAATATTGAACAAGCAAGGCTTATATAACTTTATAGTGACATGCAAAATCCAGTTTCAAATAATAATAATAATAATTAAAAAATATCAATGGCATGTCAAATACAATTTAAATAAAAATTTAATGCATCTTTTCTATTTGCAGCCTTCTGAGGTAAATATCAACATTAACTTTTTCCACAGGCTAATACATTTGAAAATAAAATAATGAATAAACCAACCATTAAGGACTTTAAACTGCTCAGTTTGCAACACTGATCTAATCGGATGTGCCCAAGCCAGATACCTGCCATCTTCTCTTGGATGCTAGTTCATTAATGTCGGGGCTCAGGCTTTGAGCTGAGGCAACCATCATTATCCAACCAAGGTGTTCATCAGTCATTATATCTCGTCCACTCGGACCACAGTCTCGGGGGCGTGCCTTATATGCACTGCCTTTAACGTACTCTACGAGCTATCGTCACGTCCGCTTTTCATCCATTCTAACATCGTTCAGACCCAGTCACAAGATATGTGCGGCTTCTGTACGCACACACGAGTGAATGCAACGCATACTTCATCAACAGCGATACAGGTTACACTGAGGGTGCCAGTATAAAAAACTCTCGGGAGGGGCGCTGAAGTTTGTAAGACTCCCGGGAGGGTTGGCAAGTATTAGAATTAGCGGTGAATGCGGTGTTACCGCGGCACCGCCGCAATATATAATCGGCGGGCCAGCTTTAGTGTTAATTTGATATTGCCTCAAGGGCCAAGTGAAATTACACGGTGGGCCAAATTTGGCCCGCGGGCCAGAGTTTGACACCCATGCTCTAAAGCAATGCCCCAGCATTTGGAAAAGACTGCAGAAAATGTGCCGGAAAAAATCATTTGGCAAAATATTGCTTTTCAAAGAAAAGAGTCCATATAGTGAGGCAGGGATAAGCAGACAAGTGACAGTGAAGAGGATGAACCAGTGTACCTCAAACCACTAACACTAACCGACATGGATGGTAATGAAGATGAGTGGATTGCACATTTACATGTACCACTGAAAATAAACACAGGTGCACAAATAAATGTTTTGACATTCAAATACTATAAGGAACTGAACCCAAAACCTGTGTGGAGACCTACACAATTCAACCTGAGAGAATTTAATATCCAGCCTGTACCTCACAAGGGAGTGTTTAGAGCTACCATTAAAGGGGAAACACATTCATGTGATGCATTGCTTGTTCTAGTGGAAAAGGAAAGACAGACAATTATTGGACTCAAGGCAAGCGAAAAGATGGGACTCATTAAAAAGAATGCATGTCATTGGACTGTACAGTTCTGACCACTATCAGTGTGGACGGGGGAAAACACGGGTCAAAGCCTATGCAGTCAACTGCAGAGACAGTGAAAAAGTATAAAGATGTTTTTCACGATGGTGGGGTGTACAAAATACAGTTAAAGGACAATGCTGAACCAGTGATTTAGTCTACAAAAGTACAGTCTCAAGTTTGAATTCACACCATCATGTCATGGCTGATACTCTCAGCTGTAGACACTATGCAGAAGCACTTGCCCGTTTCTACATACAAATGGAAACAAATTGCAGAAGCAACATTGAATGATAGTGAGTTACGGTGTGTAATAAAGACGATTCATCTACCAAGTGATCCGTACAAATTTTACAGAGCGGTGCTGTCCATGGTTAGTGGAGTTCTCATCAAGGGTAACCGGATGGTCATTACAGTTTCAATGCGTTCAGAAATGCTTCAACTCGTACATGAAGGACATTTTGGCATTGAGAAGTGCAAAAGACGAGCCAGGGCGTTACTGTATTGGCCACACATGAACGGAGACATTGAAAGCTATAATGCCAAAGTTATAACCAAAAAATGGACTGCTCTTCATAAAAATAACTCCAAAATTTAACCCAACACTCGCAACTCATACAAACCCCGTTTCCATATGAGTTGGGAAATTGTGTCAGATGTAAATATAAACGGAATACAATGATTTGCAAATAATTTTCAACCCATATTCAATTGAATATGCTACAAAGACAACATATTTGATGTTCAAACTGATAAACTTTTTTTTTTTTTGCAAATAATCATTAACTTTAGAATTTGATGCCAACAACACGTGACAAAGAAGTTGGGAAAGGTGGAAATAAATACTGATAAAGTTGAGGAATGCTCATCAAACACTTATTTGCAACATCCTACAGGTGTGCAGGCTAATTGGGAACAGGTGGGTGCCATGATTGGGTATAAAAACAGCTTCCCAAAAAATGCTCAGTCTTTCACAAGAAAGGATGGGGCGAGGTACACCGCTTTGTCCACAACTGCGTGAGCAAATAGTCAAACACTTTAGGAACAACGTTTCTCAAAGTGCAATTGCAAGAAATTTAGGGATTTCAACATCTACGGTCCAAAATATCATCAAAAGGTTCAGAGAATCTGGAGAAATCACTCCAGGTAAGCGGCATGGCCGGAAACCAACATTGAATGACCGTGACCTTTGATCCCACAAACGGCACTGTATCAAAAGCCGACATCAATCTCTAAAGGATATCACCACATGGGCTCAGGAACACTTCAGAAAATCACTGTCACTAAATACAGTTAGTCGCTACATCTGTAAGTGCAAGTTAAAGCTCTACTATGCAAAGCGAAAGCCATTTATCAACAACATCCAGAAATGCCGCTGGCTTCTCTGCGCCCGAAATCATCTAAGATGGACTCATGCAAAGTGGAAAAGTGTTCTGTGGTCTGACGAGTTCACATTTCAAATTGTTTTTGGAAATATTCGACATCGTGTCATCCGGACCAAAGGGGAAGCGAACCATCCAGACTGTTATCGACGCAAAGTTCAAAAGCCAGCATCTGTGATGGTATTGGGGGTGCATTTGTGCCCAAGGCATGGGTAACTTACACATCTGTGAAGGCACCATTAATGCTGAAAGGTACATACAGGTTTTGAAACAACATATGCTGCCATTTAAGAGCCGTCTTTTTCATGGATGCCCCTGCTTATTTCAGCAAGACAATGCCAAGCCACGTTCAGCACGTGTTACAACAGCGTGGCTCCGTAAAAAAAGAGTGCGGGTACTTTCCTGGCCCGCTTGCAGTCCAGACCTGTCTCCCATCGAAAATGTGTGGCGCATTATGAAGCGTAAAATACAACAGCAGAGACCCCGGACTGAAGCTCTACATAAAACAAGAATGGGAAAGAATTACACTTTCAAAGCTTCAACAATTAGTTTCCTCAGTCCCCAATCGTTTATTGCGTGTTGTTAAAAGAAAAGGTGATGTAACACAGTGGTGAACATGCCCTTTCCCAATTACTTTGGCACGTGTTGCAGCCATGAAATTGTAAGTTAATTATTATTTGCAAAAAAAAAAAAAAGTTTATGAGTTAGAACATCAAATATCTTGTCTTTGTAGTGCATTCAATTGAATATGGGTTGAAAAGGATTTACAAATCATTGTATTCCGTTTATATTTACATCTAACACAATTTCCCAACTCATATGGAAACGGGGTTTGTAAATTGGGTTATCAAAATAACTTTTGGATCTTCCTCCCGGGAGCCTTTTGGCCGTGTGGACCAGCTGCTGGGTCTCTGCCACACCAGAGACCCATTTGGAGAGACTGGAGGAGATGTGGATAAAGAGATATGGCGGCAGAGCTTGCGCTGTACGCCGGGACGGACAAGCTTCACAGTGTCTTGGCTGAATGAGCAGGTATCGGACACCTCGGTCTCTTTAGACGCATCCTCCCTCATCCATGCAGACTGGACACTGGCCGAGAGTTAGTGGGCGACCGAGGGTGGAGTTGGCCCTCTTGGTTGCTTGGTTGGGTCTGCTCCTGTCTCTGGCCTCCCCCAACCCCAGCAGACGATGGCGTGGAACACCGCAGAGGCCACCACAGTGTTTATGTTTTTTTTGTTTGTTATTGTTTTACTTTTGTAGCTGTATGTAGAAATGGCTGGTTGTATCAGCTCTGCTCTTTTAATGTCTTTAACGTTCTTTGTGGTTTCCCTCTTACACACATGCTTATGTGTGCTATGGCTATGAGGTTTTTTCCCATTGGCCTCAGTCTGGACCCCCTCTCCAGGGACCCAGGCTTAGACTGAATTTATTTTATTTTTTTCCCACCCCACCAGCGTTTACCTGTTCCTCATCTTTTTTGTAAGGGGCGCCGGAAGTTGGCAGACCCGTCAGCGATCCTGTTCTGTCTCCCTGTAAATGTTTGTCTGCTCTTTGATTGATTGATTGAGACTTTTATTAGTAGATTGCACAGTACAGTACATATTCCGTACAATTGACCACTAAATGGTAACACCATTGTGTTTAAGTCGGGGTCCACGTTAATCAATTCATGGTACAAATATATACTATCAGCATAATACAGTCATCACACAAGTTAATCATCAGAGTATATCATACTTGCCAACCTTGAGACCTCCGATTTCGGGAGGTGGGGGGTGGGGGCGTGGTCGGGGGTGAGGCGGGGCGTAGTTGGGGGCGTGGTTAAGAGGAGAGGAGTATATTGACAGCTAGAATTCACCAAGTCAAGTATTTCATATATATATATATATATATATATATATATATATATATATATATATCCTGAAAATATGCAAACAAAACTGTGTTTAGATAATTGATACTTCAAACTTGCATAAATATAACATGAATATAACATAACTTGGCTTCTGAGAGCTTCAAAATGTAATGAATAAAATGCTAAAGGTGTTGATAAACAAGCAATTATTTTAATAATTAAATATGGTCATTTTAAATGAATTATTATGATAATTTAAAATTTATTATTTCAAATATGTTTATTTTAATGTACCGGTATAATTCTATGGCTGGAATTAGGAGTCAGAAAAAATACAAATAAAAATACAATTCATTTTGATGTTTTTAGCTAAATATAGTAAACATTTATTTATTTATTTATTTTTAATTAATAAATATATTTATTTTTAGGTAAGATAAACATAATAATACAATTTATATCTAGTCTGGATGATTTAGTTCTTGTCACCCTGTTGTCCTCCCGTCGTGAAAAAAAAGGCTGTCCTCACTCAGGTCTGCATGGAGCTGGAGGGGGCGTGGCCTTCAGCTCCGGCTGAAAATCGGGAGATTTTCGGGAGAATATTTGTCCCGGGAGGTTTTCGGGCGAGGCGCTGAATTTCTGGAGTCTCCCGGAAAATTCGGGAGGGTTGGCAAGTATGGAGTATATACATTGAATTATTTACATTACTTATTATTATTTTTCTTGAATGGGATTGTGCTGAAAATCTTAATTTTCCCTAATAAAGTATTTCTGATTCTGATTCTCATAACAAGAGTAAACTTGGTCATGAAAGGTCAAATGTACCTGTTGTTCTGACGAATACCAAAGTGTTACATGTTTTATTATTTTTTTTATACCAAAGTGCCAAAAGTGAATTCAAGCAGTATAATACAATATTTTATTTTGACAATTTTATAGCTAAAAATGTAACTTGAAAAAAAGGGAGATGTACTGATTCTATGTGCAGTTCATACTTCCTACCCAAAGGTGGCACTGTTGGCCCATGTATGTAAATACCGGCGTCTATCAATAAAAAAACAAGACGCTACTAAAATGGGATCCTGTCTCAGAGCAACGCAGTAGGTTTCCAACATGTTTTATCTAACCGCTTTCTCTCTACTTCAGAGTGTACAAAATGTTTCCAGCAAGGACTGCATACTGATACATTTAGATACCGCCGGGGAAACATTGATACGTTTTTATAAAGTAATAGTTGCCCGAGTGCAACTGGGAAATGTTCCAGACCCCTCGCCACCTAGAGAGGGACAAGAGGTAGAAAATGGATGGATGGATAGAGTAGTACTTCAGTTTTTCAGGATACTAACTGCCTCTCGGCTAATTATTATTCTTTATATTACGTTCAAATTACGTACATTCATAAATTTGAATAAAGAGCGTCCCCGCCACGAGTTGGTAAAATCCAACCAAAACATAGTCTTACTTACTAGCATTAGTTTACAGCTAGAGATGGAAATAACTTTGTTTCATAGTAAGGAAGAAAGTGAGTGTGAAGGACAGTAATAGGAAGAAGAAGTGGATGATATTCTTTGAATTAAAGACATAAATCATGACAAACACGACAGAGCTACTAGCTAGCTAGCTAACTTGTTGAAGCAGCTGGAGCCTACTGAAGCAGAATGAGTCGATAACGCCAGCCAAGGACGTTAAAAAAATATATCTAAACGATGGACTCGCCAATGAAAATATGGCGAAGCTGCTGATGGTGTGTTCGACAAAGAAGCATCTGAAGACCAGTGACTGCAGTCACTGCAGTTTTCTTTCCATGATGGCAGGTGAGGCCCATGTAAAAAGAACATTTTTTTATTAAATTGTTATATGTATCCAGTGATTATACTATAAAGTTATTTTCCATTTAACTTCACCAGTTTTAGATTATTTTTATTCAAAATCACAGAATTTTCACATTTGCCGTTCAAATACTGAGAAGAGACGGTGCGGTGAACAGCAGCCAGTTGAGGCACGTCACTGAGTTGTGCCTCACCATGGATTGCTGACTCGGCTAACTGCTGGCCTGCTGTGCAGTGAGACCGTATTGCTATATGAACTATATTATACATTTCCATAGTTTAGTTAGCTGAGGTATATAATGTACAGTGTATTTTGTCAACAACTGTATGTGTGTAACGTATTTCTTGTGCTGAGCGATCATAAAACGGCTGCAAAAGACGCACTGGCTGAGGCTCGCAGTAATCCGCCTCCTGCACCCCCGCCGTAGAATGAACCCCTGACGGGAGTGTTATATCAACTAAAGCCCACACTTAAACTTTCCACGTGCAAGATTGAATCTATTTTAAAAAAGTTATTTCAAAAGAAGCCAAAAAGTGCAAAAACAATCATGTTCATGTTGGAGGAGTTGTGAATGACTGCAGGGCCACAACATTAGGTACACCTGCAGATTGCAGGTGTACCTAATTCACAACTCCTCCAACACGAACATTATTGTTTTTGCACTTTTTGGCTTCTTATTAAATAACTTTTGTAACCTATTTTTATGGGCTTTCCTCTTTGTGATGTTAAGTTCCTGTTATGCGCTGTTATACAGTATATGCCTTGAGCTCTTATTTTGAAGGCGCTAAGAGCGGAAGTGATGACACGGAGTGGAGCGGAGGTTTTTGAAAGAACGTAAATAAAGTGGTCCTCGTGTAAACTGGAGCCTCCGTGTTTGTTATTTTGTAGTTTCATTCAGTATAGGCAACATTTATAAACCCTTGGTTACACTTTTTTAAATACATTCAATCTTGCACGTGGAAAGTTTAAGTGAGGGCTTTAGTTGATATAACACTCCCGTCAGGGGGTGCATTAATCCAGCACAACAGCAGCGCATGGACTTCATTTATAAGTAAAGGTAAGACCATAATAACGTTTTTTTAATTAAATGTGCTTTTTTGTGTGCTACAGTTTGTATGTGTAAAGTTAAAGATAAGTTAAAGTACCAATGATTGTCACACACACACTAGGTGTAATGAAAGTTGTCCTTTGCATTTGACCCATCCCCTTGATCACTCCCTGGGAGGTGAGGGGAGCAGTGGGCAGCAGTGGCGCTGCGCCCGGGAATAATTTTTGGTGATGTAACCCCCAATTCCAACCCTTGATGCTGAGTGCCAAGCAGGGAAGAATGCTAGTATGAGCTTTTAAACATAACCCGTTAACTGCTGCCAATCAGATAAGATACTCTTTAGGGTTCATATGTTTGTAAATCTGACTGTGATGAAGTCAGATTGAGTGCCTCACCAGCCATGAACCTCACCGCACGTCACTGCTGAAGACATACTGTAGAAGTCCACGCTCCAAGGTACATTTTTATCGTATATATTTTAGGGGTTTCTCAATACAACTTTTCCAACTTACGATACGATACCGATTTTGGAGCCTCGAATATTGTTGGATAAGAATATAGCACAACTTTTGTTATTTTTGCAGTGTGGAATGTGCGAAATATTATGAAATACTAGATCAAGTGAAATTACTTTGAGAACAATGGTGGGTATGAAAACACAAACTTGCTAATTTCCTCCTTGATAGGTAAGTCAGGCATTTACGTTTTCTTATTACCGTATTTTTCGGACTATAAGTCACAGTTTTTTTCATAGTTTGCCCGGGCTCCAGTGCGACTTATATATGTTTTTTTCCTTCTTTATTATGCATTTTCGGCAGGTGCGACTTATACTCCGGTGTGACTTATACTCCGAAAAATACGGTACTTGTGAAGCGAAGACACAACAAAGTCCCTTCTTGTCTCTCATGGACGCACACCTGTTGTTGTTGACTTTTGACTGAATGGCGGTTGCAAGAGCAACAAGGTCGCGGAACAGAGACACGCTGCAGGCTTGCAAACACACATGCATCCTTGAAAAATACACTGCACACACACATACCCCATCTCACACCTTCGATACGCTAAGGAACGCTTTAGCCCCCACTCCCTCCCCTCTGTTGCAAGTTATGTGGATTCTATGTAACATGTTTATGTGTGCTTATGGCTATTGAGTTATTTTTCTTGGCCTCAGTCTGGACCTCCTCCCCAGGATCCCAGTCTGAGACTAAACCTTTTTTTTACTCCTCCACCCCCCGCACTCCACAGCGTTTACCTTTTCCCACCTTTGTAACGGGCGCATTCCTGTTCTTTCTCCATGTAATGTATGTCTGCTTTTGAATGGTATTGTGCTGAAAATGAGAATTTCCTCTCGAGGACTAAAAAAGTATACGATTGACGAAAGGTGTCATCAGCAAACCTATTACATCGGGGCAGGAGAAAGGGACAGGTGCGAGTTGACATGCCTCCACAAGTGGAGGTTACTCATCAGACCTCCATTTAAGCCCGAAAGGCCTTGGTAGTTGGGCCTTCTTCCAACTCGCCATTATCAGTGATTGCCTGTGTGAGCAACATCACACAACAAACAACACACAGCATATAAGTATACACATACACACACTGTTACTACTACTACTACGAAGGAATAATGAACAACAAATCAAAGAAGTGACAAGCTTGTAATCCTACAATACCTCGTTTGTGGACAAGGAGGCCACAGCCAGCGAAGCACATTCAATCTCTTTATTAACTAGAGCTAAAACAATCCAGTAAAAAAATTCAACTGAGCTGCCGTCACTTCCTGCATACTGCCGTTGATTCAGGGCCTACGATTCCTTTATAAATCGATTTTGTATCCATCTTAAATTATTGTATATTATTATTACATATTATACAGGTATTATATTTAATTATTAACAATATGTGTAAAATGCTCCTACTTTGGCTACTGATATAGATATAAAAGGTATTGCGTCATTTCCCGTATTTTGGATGTGGGTGCGCACATCATACCTGTCAATATGGAGCACTACATACTCGAGATCTACCGATTTCAATTCCTACCGATGTTTTTTTTCAGGGCCAATACGATTATTATTAGTCTAAGTGGCAGATAACCGATATTTATAGCCGATATTCCTTTGCAGTAAAAGTTATTTAAACATTAATAATTATTTGTCAGTAAACAGCTGAACAAGGCTTTAAGTTTTGTTTTTGAACTTTTTTAAACTTTTTTTTTAGAAAACGTCAGACCAGATATGATGTTTTATGCTGTGCTAAGGAGGAGGATCAACATTTGCTTTTCAAAACATTGGAAATCTCCTGGGAAAATGTCAGGTTCAAACACTGATGACATCTATTAAACAGACAAGAAGCAAGGAATCATGCAGAGACAGAGTTCAGAGGAGAGACGTTCGGGGCTACACACTCAGTTACAATCTCTCACCAAGCTCTAAGGTCCAGACCCACGTGCTCCTCTATTTATTTGGGAGGTCCCTGGTTACATCACTGAGGCTGCTTCTGAAGGAAGGGGGGATAATTTCAGCAGCGCCAGTTAGACACAATATATGATTATTCAGAAATGCAAATCTGCTGACACTCGTGATATCGCCCTGTCTCTGCTTTGTCTGCGTCACGGTACTCGATGTTCTGGACACAAACACTGATAAGAGACGACTGCAATCCATCCATCCATCCATTTTCTACTGCTTGTCCCTTTTGGGGTCGTTGGATAATCCAAGATTGCAAATTGTCCCATAGCACAGATAGAAAAGTACAACTTCAGCACAATTGATAATAACTATAGCAACGGCCTTTAAGCATAAGAGTTGTGTGATAACTTACACATAATTATTCTAAGGAAACTGGTAAAAAAAAAAGGGGGATTTCTCACAATTGTTAGGAACTGATCAAGGGGGTATGTTATAGGGATGTCCCGATCCAGGTTTTTGCACTTCCGATCCGATATCGATATTGTTTTTGCATTTCCGATCCGATACCGATACTGACCGATACTGATACTGACCGATACTGGCCTATCCGAGCATGTATTAAAGTTTAAAGTTATTTAGCCTACTTAGTTGTCAGAATCATGTTGAAATGGGTTTTAGTACTCTTGATAACAACTAGCCAGCTGAATTAGGGGAGTTTGAATAATACACAATGGTTGGTAACAAGAAACTGACCTGTTTATTCAAGGATAAACACAAAATAGACAAAATTATACATGACAAACAGAAATGGCATCATTGAACTAGGGCTGGGCGATATGGCCTTTTTTTAATATTGAGATATTTTAAGGCCATATTGCGATACACAATATATCTCTCGATATTTTGCCTTAGCCTTGAATGAACACTTGATGCATATAATCACAGCAGTATGATGATTCTATGTGTTTTGATTGATTGATTGAGACTTTTATTAGTAGGTTGCACAGTGAAGTACATATTCCGTACAATTGACCACTAAATGGTAACACCCGAATACGTTTTTCAACTTGTTTAAGTCGGGGTACAGATATATACTATCAGATATATACTATCATCATAATACAGTCATCACACAAGATAATCACATTGAATTATTTACATTATTTATAATCCAGGGTGTGAAGGGGGGCCCCGGATGTTTTTTTATTTGATTTTGTGCGTGGCATAGATTTGCCGTGCGCAGAGGACGCTTGAGCAGGCGCGCACCTTAGCGGCTGCCTTAGCATCACAGCTAACGTTAGCCATGCCGCTACCTCGCTCTCTGCTGGTAGAGGACGTATACGTATGTGACCTATGACGTGACAGTATGTGACGTGTGTAAGAAGGTGCGCTCGCTGTCTGTGAGAGGGAGACACAGGAAAGAGTGAGAAGAGCCTGTCGTGTAATGCCAGCAGCTAAAAGCAACTGCGTGAGAATTGTGGATGTGTTGAAGGTGTGCTGGAAAATGCGGAACGGAAATTACGGAGCAGCAGAAAAGTGGAATGTATTATTTAAATAGGTGCGTTGGAAAACACGGACCGGAGTTTTTTTTAAAACTGGATCTGGATCGGCATTTTCCCATGCCTTGCCGATACGCAATTTTTGGCAAATATCGGCAGCCGATCCGATCCAAATATCGGATCGGGACATCCCTAGTATGTTAGGAACGGATCAAGGGGGTGACCCCGGGATGCAGAGATGGGAGGCAAGGTTGAATAAAAAAAGGGAAACATTTAATCAGTCCAAAAAGGGTAACAAAAAGCGATGGGGCAGAAGTGCACACCATGAAATACCAACAAAAACAGGTTCCTCAGTAGTCGGCGGGGGGAAAGCCAGGGTGCACTAAGCACAGCATAAAGTCCTCTTTAACTCAAGGAGGCTAGGAAACAAACACAAAGAGGTTAGGAATAACAGGACTAAGGAGAGGCAACGTACCGGACTGACGAGGCGAATCAGGCACATGCAGAGTTCAGGAAACAATAACCGGCAAGGTCAAGCTGTAAGTGACCAGTCTAAATACTGGCGGGCTAATTGCGAGCAGGTGTGCCTCAAGATCCACCCCTCGCCGAGGACGAATCACTAAAAACACAGGTGCAGACAAATGAGAAGGCAGGAACACACTAAAACACAACAACAATAACTTGCAATCTACTCAATTTTATAGCCGTTTGTATATTTAATACATTGTAAAGTTTCCTCTAGAGGAACCCTGAAATATATTTAAACATTTAAATAAAAACAATTCTGGGCTCCTTCACGCAACTTACAGTTTTGACATTTTTAAAGCATTTTTAAATAATTTTTTTCCTGGATGTTACAGAAAGTATGAGCATGTTTGAGCTGCTGCCTGCTCTTCTTTATTTAGTTAATTAGTCTATTTGTCAAGATATTTGACACAAAGTTGAGATTTTTGGCAGAGATATATTTTCCGTCGTCTTCATGTCAATCCATCTCTGTCGCGTTGTTATTTAATTGAATCACGGAACATGAAACTTGTGGCGTTCCTTTAATGAGCTCAGTCTTGAGCAGATTTGGGCAAATTAAGGCCCGGGGGCCACATGCGGCCCGTTGAGCTTTTCTATCTGGCCCGCCGGACATTCCCAAATAATTTTTTTAGATCTTTAAGATGGAAAGTGTAGCTGTCATTATGATGTGCAGTCATGTTTTATAATGACCGTAAGTCTTCAACTATATAAAGTATTTCAATGGTTGGAATCTGCGCTTATGGATGATATACCAGTTACTATGGTAATCTAATTAGTTACTATGGTAATCTACGACACAGCAGCTCAGAAGAGGCACCAAGCAGTGTGGGCGGGGAGCGTTTCCACAGACGCGGAAGGAGATTTTCACAACAAAGTTCTAAAGCTTAGTGATATATAGAATAGAATACAATAGAATAGAAAGTACTTTATTGATTCCTAGGGGAAATTCAGCAAATATCAGATGTATCCGATTGTAGGTGGGTTTATTTTGTACCCTTCGCGTTCATATTTCACTGTTTGTTGCATTTTGTCGCGTTTCACTTGATAGTAAAATATGTCGATCGAAAGGGGGTGTGACATTCATATTTTGTCAATATTCAGTGTTTTATCGTTCATAGAAAAATGTACAATTCCATTACGTTTTTTAAGGTGGTCTGTCATAACGTTTTTAGCATTCAATCAGACATTATTGTGAGGTTTTATATTAGTGTTCCTAAAAATAGATATACCGGCCCCCAGACACATTTCTTTCTCTAAATGTGGCCCTCGAGTCCAAATAATTGCCCAGGCCTGGTCTTGAGGCTTGTCAAGCGGCTCGGTTGCTGCAGTAGCGAAAACAAACAAAATGGGACAGGGAAGACGCCAGGAAAAAAGGACAACAACTGGATTTCCCTGTAAATATTGGAATTTTTTACAGGGTCAACGCAGGAGACGTAGTGTAGGCGACCAGCACTGCGTTAAAAGGAGAGAAAGGGTGGGAGTGGCCAGAAAATAATTATCACAAGAACTCGGATAAATGCCCTCTCAGATATCAAAATATTAACATATTTGTGGAGAAGGACAATGTTTAATTCTTCGATGAATAATAAAAAAAGATGGGCTCCAGCAAAAAGGTAACTTCCCATGCAGGGCAAAAGAGCTTGTGCTTGAGCAGTGATTATTACTATCTACCAGAGGTGGGACCAAGTCATTGTTTTGCAAGTCACAAGTAAGTCTCAAGTCTTTGCCCTCAAGTCCGAGTCAAGTCCCGAGTCAAGACAGGCAAGCCCCGAGTCAAGTCCAAAGTCAAGACTGGAAAGTCTCAAGTCAAGTCCTAAGTCCTGCATTTTGAGTTTCGAGTCCTTTCAAGTCCTTTTAACCACAGACTAATATATTAACACAGATTGTGTATGCTTTTCAAACGCTGTATTTATTTATTAAAACAAGTGCATTTTAAATTGCAGGAAAGAAAATTGTGCTGACATTGCACTTTATAATAGCACTATTAACCAGTCATTTTAAACATTAACTCATTCCTTTACAGAACAAACACATTAAAAAATAAAGTGCAAATGTACTTATTTGTACAAAAGTGTTAACATTGAAAAAACATGACATATACGTGAACATAACAAAAAAGTTGTACTTTTTATATGTCAGGGCCCTATGCTGCATTGCATTTGCAAAAGACCAAATTAGCCAAGAGTCTGTCAGTCATTTGTGCACGATGGGGGCGTAGTATTTATTTTACCTTTATTTTACTATTTTTGTCTTTTTTTAGGTGGCTAAAATACGCGGTGCTGCTGACCGCCGTCTAACGTTACGTGTGATATATTGACTAACGTAACCCTGCTTGAAAAAAATCACTGAACAAAAAGTATGAATAAGGTAGTGAACTGCAACAGATTCCCGTGTTTGCAATAACGTTATAACGTTAGCAGTGAGTTTACAGCCTCACTGATTTAACTACACAGCAAATAAAAGTCACGTTACTTAGCCAATAAACGTTATCTTACATTCAAAACTTACCGTTCTTTGTGCAACTTCAAATGCCGGACGAAGTTGGAAGTTGTTGCCTCTCCATCAGTAATTTTCGAACCGCATGTGTTGCATACTGCAAACCGTTTTGTGTTGACCACCTCGTAATTTTTATACCCAAACGAAATTATTTTAGGTATCACTTTTTGTTCACTGGCGTGTGGTTTGGACATGTCTTCTTCGTTGGTTGTCCTGCAATTTGATTGGATGAATGCTGTGTGATGAAAACAAAGTAGATCTAATTTGATTGGCTGTTGTACTGAGCTCAGTACAACAGCTGGTGTGCTCTAGAGCACACCAGCTGACACACGCAACGCTGATAGACAAGTACACAATGAAAAATACGGAGCGCTCCCGAATAACTTTTTCATCTTTGGGTTTTGGGGAAAGTAGCAAGTCATGTCAAGTCATGTCAATTCAAAAGGCTCAAGTCCAAGTGAAGTCACAAGTCATTGATGTTAAAGTCTAAGTCGAGTTGCAAGTCTTTTTACATTTTGTCAAGTCGAGTCTAAAGTCATCAAATTCATGACTCGAGTCTGACTCGAGTCCAAGTCATGTGACTCGAGTCCACACCTCTGCTATCTACTTCTCTAAATGATTATTTTTCAAATACTAATACTGGTATCATATGTGTGGCTATCAGTGGTGTGCCGTCAGGGCCAACAAGGCCTTCTCTACTGGCCTAACATAACCAGAAATCATGATCATAATTTAAGATAAAAGTAATTTTTAATTTACTTTCCCTGAATATCTAAAATAATTCATATTCTCTCCATGTCATATTATGCTCATTCCAGTGCTGTTTTTTTTTTTAGTTTAGAGTTTTTATCCAATCAGAATTCAGCTAGCTTATGTTGCCATGCAATCTCTGTACACCCAAAGCGAGAGTTGTGTCCGGGTGCTTGAATGTAAGTCGGATCCGTTTCCAGTGGGGGTTGGTCTCCGCCAGGGATGCTATCCTGTTTGTGATTTTCATGGACAGGATTTCTAGGCAGAGTCGTGGCCATGGCGGAGAGGGTATACGTCTCGGGGGGCTAAAGGTTGCGTCACTGCTGTTTGCAGATGATGTGGTCCTGATGGCACCTTCGGTTTGTGACCTTCAGCTCTCACTGGATCGGTTCGCAGCCAAGTGTTCAGCGGCTGGAATGAGGATCAGCATCTCCAAATCTGAGGCCATGGTTCTCAGCAGGAAACCGATGGTTTGTACAGTCCAGGTAGAGGACGAGGCTCTGTCCCAGGTGGAGGAGTTTAAAGGGGAACATTATCACAATTTCAGAAGGGTTAAAACCATTAAAAATCAGTTCCCAGTGGCTTATTTTATTTTTCAAAGTTTTTTTCAAAATTTTACCCATCACGCAATATCCCTAAAAAAAAAGCTTCAAAGTGCCTGATTTTAACCATCGTTTTATACACCCGTCCATTTTCCTGTGACGTCACATAGTGATGCCAACACAAACAAACATGGCGCATAGAACAGCAAGCTATAGCGACATTAGCTCGGATTCAGACTCGGATTTCAGCGGTTTAAGCGATTCAACAGATTACGCATGTATTGAAACGGATGGTTGTAGTGTGGAGGCAGGTAGCGAAAACGAAATTGAAGAAGAAACTGAAGCTATTGAGCCATATCGGTTTGAACCGTATGCAAGCGAAACCGACGAAAACGACACGACAGCCAGCAACACGGGAGAAAGCGAGGACGAATTCGGCGATCGCCTTCTAACCAACGATTGGTATGTGTTTGTTTGGCATTAAAGGAAGCTAACAACTATGAACTAGGTTTACAGCATATGAAATACATTTGGCAACAACATGCACTTTGAGAGTGCAGACAGCCCAATTTTCATCAATTAATATATTCTGTAGACATACCCTCATCCGCTCTCTTTTCCTGAAAGCTGATCTGTCCAGTTTTGGAGTTGATGTCAGCAGGCCAGGGAAGCTAGGGTCGATATTCTTCTCTTGATCATCTTCGGTGGCATAAGGGACGGTGTGAGCCAAGACATCCAGGGGGTTTAGCTCGCTCGTCTGCGGGAACAAACTGCCGCCATTGCTTGCCGTGCTATCGAGGTCTTTTGTCCCTGAATTGCTCACACACTCCGGCAGATTCGATGGGGGTCTGGCGGCAGATTTCTTTGACTTTATCGTTGGAAATGCATCTGCTTTGAGTGTCGCAGGATATCCACACATTCTTGCCATCTCTGTCGTAGCATAGCTTTCGTCGGTAAAGTGTGCGGAACAAACGTCCAATTTCTTGCCACTTTCGCATCTTTGGGCCACTGGTGCAACTTGAATCCGTCCCTGTTTGTGTTGTTACACCCTCCGACAACACACCGACGAGGCATGATGTCTCCAAGGTACGGAAAACAGTCGAAAAAACGGAAAATAACAGAGCTGATTTGACTCGGTGTTTGAGAAAATGGCAGATTGTGACGTCATCGCTCCGAGAGCGAATAATAGAAAGTCGTTTAATTCGCCAAAATTCACCCATTTAGAGTTCGGAAATCGGTTAAAAAAATATATGGTCTTTTTTCTGCAACATCAAGGTATATATTGACGCTTACATAGGTCTGGTGATAATGTTCCCCTTTAAGTATCTCGGGGTCTTGTTCACGAGTGAGGGAAAGATGAAGAAGGAAATCAGCCGGAAAATCGGAGCAGCTGGGGCAGGCTCTCTGCCGCACTGTTGTGACGAAACGAGAGCTGAGCCAGAAGCCAAAGCTCTCGGTCTACCGAGCTATCTACATTCCTACTCTCACCTATGGTCATGAAGTGTGGGTCATGACCGAAAGAATAAGATCACGGATACAAGCGGCCGAAATGAGTTTCCTCAGAAGGGTGGCTGGCATCTCCCTTAGAGATAAGGTGAGAAGTTCAGTCACCCGAGAGAGACTCGGAGTAGAGCCGCTGCTCCTTCGCTTGGAAAGGAGCCAGCTTAGGTGGTTCGGGCATCTCGTGCGGATGCCTCACGAGCGTCTCCCTAGGGAGGTCCTCGTTGCACTCCCACTCGCTCCCACTGGGAGGACACCCCGCGGTAGGCCAAGGACCAGATGGGGGAATTACATCTCCTCTCTGGCCTGGGAACGCTTCGGGATTCCCCAGGAGGAAGTCGCTAATGTTGCTCTGGAGAGGGAAGTCTGGGGGTCTCTGCTGGAGCTGTTGTCCCCGCGACCCAATTCCGGATAAGCGGTTGAAGATGGATGGATGGATGGATATGTTGCCATGCTGTACGAAATCTGCCCGGGGCCTTCAGAATCAACAAAGCAGGCTTCTATGCACTGTAAGTGAACGGGCACATACAGTTGATTGATAATTGCGATAGCCAATCATATCTAGCTGGCCTGACGTTGAAAGTGACATTTACGCGTGCTGTGAGTGGATACTCACTGGTTTGAGCCGCGACGCTGCTATGCAGATCAGCAGAGCCACACCCGGGTCCGTTAGCGGATGAATTTGAGAACACATACAGTTGATAGACAGTTGCGATAGCCAATCAGATCACAAGTCGTTGACAGTAGCCTATATTAGTAGCCTGATGTTAACGAGACTGCGATTGGATACTCACTTGTCATTCCAAAGTGAGTATCCAATCACAAGTTTCAATTTAGCAGGAAGCGGAAAGTGTTGAAGGAAAACAAAGTGCCTTCTAAAACCAAAGAGTGTTCAGGCACTTTGGTCGTGAAGCTGACAATCGAACTCAAGTGATGGGAAGTTACATTTGTCTATTAAAACATCCATTAACATTTTGGTGTGACTAGACTGACCATACGTCCTCTTTTCCCCGGACATGTCCTCTTTTGCGGGGCTGTCCGGGCTATCCGGGCGGGGTTTCTTAAATGCCTCAAATGTCCGGTATTTTGAGTTAGGGTTGCGGGTATTTTAAATGTACGTCCAGGGTCAAGAAGGGGTTTAAACAAAACAAACTGTGAAGGTGTGCGCACGCAGCAACATTCGTGAGAGAGGGGCAGAGACAGAGAGCGAGACAGTCGAGAGACAGACAGAACACAAGACAGAAGCTGAAACGTAAATGCAACTTCACGGATGACTTGCGGGAAAAGTATCTGGGTTTCATCCTGGCCGTGACACATGGAAAGCAGAATGCACTGTGTGCAAAGCAGGAACGTATGTATCTGTGGGAAATAAAGGGGCCAACGATCTACAAGCCCATATCGACACTACAAAGCACAAAACAGCTGTGCAGGGTGAGAGCTCGTCTGCTGTTTTTTGTTTAAATTTAATTAGCTTGTTTTAAGGCATTATTTATGTTTAAATTATATACAAGAGGTTATTTTGAACTTTTTTTTCCAAAACTGTGAATGTTACAGAATATAAGTGTGACTTATTATGTTATACTGTCAACCAGTGTTGGCGTTAACACACTTTTTGTGTCTTTTTAACGCATTGAAATAAGAAAGTACGCAGATTATTATTATTATTATTATTTTTTTTTACCATTTGTGGAGTGGCCCACAGCTAATGTTTTAAAGGCCCACGGCACATTCTAAAAATACTATTAAAATAAACAAAAACTAACAAAAGTGAAATAAAAAAGCTTAAAGGTGAAATGTAATTTAGAAAAAGTTGCAATGTTGACTAATTTTCTTTCAAACGGTCATTGCTCAAAACATAATAATGAATCAAAATCAATGTCATTATGAATTATTGACCTATGAAAGGTTCCGATTACTTCACATCAAATATTCCACTTTGAAAAATTATTTTAGTGGAAGATTTTGCACATTTTGTGTGTTTGCCATAAAAAACATAGTTTTGTTTGACAAAAAAGGGCGGAAAACAAACAAACAAAAAAACAACATAAAAAAACTAAAACATTTTGAAATGAGGAATAGATCTGAAGTTGATGTAGACTCCTGAGATTTAAGCGTTAAATATAAAATGTATTTTTGCCCTGGCACAACATCATAATTTCATGACCCAAGCAAAACACTTTTATACTGAAATAAATACACCTACAACTTATTAAAAAAAAACTACCAGCAGCGGTAAAGTTTAGATCCATGAAGGAAAGAAGAAAGTGAATGAATGTTTATAACTGAATACATTTACATATGTATACACATTTGTTTTCTTTTGTATTATTGTTTTTAATGAATTAAGTAACGTTTATGACAACCTTTTTCCAAAACACAATATAGAATGTGAGATATAACAAAAATTTACTGTGGGACCCCATTTTTATGACTTGATGGGGTCCATGGGACCCCATTTTGAAAATTTCTAGCGCCAACACTGCTGTCAACAGAAGACAAAAAATGCTTTATTTAAATAAATGTATTATGTATAAAGCAAGTTCGAGTATCATTGGCAAATGTTCACCTAGTCCCGGCCTTGGCGTGCTGCCCGCCTTGGCACGCATATACAGTATGTGTCCTCTTTTTGGGATTTCACAATATAGTCAGCCTCGGTGTGACAAACATTAATTTCCGTGCGTTCAAGCTCAGCTCATCAGCAGTGTTGATCTTTTTAGGACACTTGTAAAGTTCATGTATGACATCTCCTACTTTGTCTCAACATTCTCCCCCTGCTAAGTCTCCACACCTCCTTCCTCCTCTTTCCTTCCTCCATCACTGCTTTCCAACCATTCAGATGCATTCTCATCCCCTGGCCCCCTCCTCTTTATTGGGCTCTGCTGTCCACATTTGGGACCTTGAAGCAGTCTGTTGCCAGTCCGTGAGCCGGAGAGACACTCAGATGACAAACAGGAAGCCTGACAGAAAAAGATCTTCGCTTTTCTTTTTGAAAGTGTCAACTCACGAAGCATTGCGATGCTTCCGTTCTTCCTTTTGGCGTTAGCTGGTGAGTACTTTGTTAACGGTGGTGCCATGCAGGATTGTGTGAGGATACATTTCTGTGCACGCCAGTGTCTGTGATTCATTCTTGCCGTTTTGTTTCCCGATCTCCCCCCCCACCCCTTCAAGCCACCATCCAAGCCCAAATGGCGTTGTTGCCAGGCTCTTGCAGCTTTGAGACCGACACCTGCGGTTACACGTCAGATGTCGACTTTACCAGCTGGACCCTAAACAAAAACGGTAATGGAAACTTTCCTGTGTGGCGAATGGCATCCTCAGCCACGCTTCTCATTCTGAAATGTTTTCCTGCTGCAAACTTTTGCAGTTTTGACATGGAATTTGCAATTCTACACTTCAAAAACTGAAATCTAAGTAAGATTAAATATCTCAAATAAGGGTGATATTTTCTTATTTTCTGTCTGATAAGATAATTCTTCTCACTAAGCAGATTTTATGTTAGTCTTTTACCGTACTTGTTTTAAGGGTTTTGGTCCTAAATTATCTCAGTAAGATATTACAGCTTGTTGCTGAGATTTTATGACCTATATTGAGTAAAACATGCTTGAAACTAGAATATCAACTGTTGCAAAGCTGTGTCATCAACACTCACTAGTATAAAACTACTTTTTAAAAGTAATAATATCTTATTTCAAGCATGAAATAAAAAATCATGACTTTGACACAATTGTGTCTCATAATTAAAACAAATGACAGCCAAATGGACTTTGCTGTTTTATTTTCAATGAAACAATAGAAAATATGTACTCTTATAGTAGTACAGTTGGCACAGTACAGTAAACGGACAGTTAATATTTAAACATTTGACATTTCAAACAATTTTGAACAGAAATAGTTCATGCACATTCAGGTAAATTCTTCAAAATTACAATGAAATAAAATTGGCATAAAATGCATTTTTAGACAATATGATTTGCCTGAGCGGCTCGTAGACCCCGAGAGTAACAAGCGGTTGCCTTGTTGCCTTTCATTAAGAAAAATAAATTAGTTTTAGTATAAGTTTGCTGGTTTCAAGAAATGTAATGCCAGGCGCATATCATTATGTCAAGATAATGGCACTAGCATTTACTTAATTTAAGAAAATTTTTCAACATACTGAGAAAAAAGGTCTAATATTTGTTTTTTCTACCAAGAAAAGTGCACTTGTTATTAGTGAGAATATACTTATTTTAAGGTATTTTGGGTTCATTGAGGTTAGCTAATTTGTTTTGGAAAGTCTTGACAAGCCACATTTTCTTGTTCTATTGGCAGATAATTTTTCTTAGTTCAAGTAAAATACTCCTAATTTTTGTATTTTTTTCCCTTGTTTTTGAACACTGACTTTTTGCAGTGTACATGCAGCTGTTTAGCTCACACTTCTAATGCTGCTGAGAAGGAGCACATCTGCTCTCTATAGACTCCAACATCCTTGAACATCTGGACTCAGTGAAAGAGCACATTTAGGCATTCTCACTGGTCCAGTCCTAAGTTCAGCTGGGAACAATCATGACAACCTTTGTTTAGGTTATGGGATCAAATGAATGAAAATTAGATCCTTCATTTACTGTGATTGTTCTGCAACAGAAACCTTGTCAGGTACTTGCGGAGCAATATGAGCATAAGCTTCTTTTCCACCAATATTCCTTTCTAATATAATTTCTGGGTCTGAGTAGTGAATGTCAGCTGCAAGTAACAATACATAAACGATAAACAATTTTTTTGCATTAACCATACTTGCCAACCCTCCCGATTTTTCCGGGAGACTCCCGAATTTCAGTGCCCCTCCCGAAAATCTCCCGGGGCAACCATTCTCCCGAATTTCTGCCGATTTTCACCCGGACAACAATATTAAGGGCGTGCCGTGATGGCACTGCCTTTGGCGTCCGCTTTTTCACCATTCAAACAGCGTGCCGACCCAGTCACATGTTGTATGCGGCTTCTGCATACACACGAAAGTGACTGCAAGACATACTTGGTCAACAGCCATACAGGTCACACTGAGGGTGGCCGTATAAACAACTTTAACACTGTTACAAATATGCGCCACACTGTGAACCCACACCAAACAAGAATGACAAACACATTTCGGGACAACATCCGCACCGTAACACAACATAAACACAACAGAACAAATACCCAGAATCCCTTGCATCCCTAACTCTTCCGGGCTACAATACACACCCCCGCTACCACCAAACCCCGCCCACCTCAACCCCGCCCTCCTACACCTCAACTCCCACCCCCCCAATCTCCCGAATTCGAAGGTCTCAAGGTTGGCAAGTATGTATTCAACCAGGAAAAAACATCTACAAAACCCAAAACTAGTGAAGTTGGCACGTTGTGTAAATGGTAAATAAAAACAGAATACAATGCTTTGTAAATCCTTTTCAACCTATATTTAATTGAATAGACTGCAAAGACAAGAAACTTAACAATCAAACTGGTAAACTTTGTTATTTTTTGCAAATATTAGCTCATTTCAGTTCAGTTTCAGTTTATTTCGAACATGCATACAATACAATGTAATGCATCACACAGTTCCAGTTGTTTCATTACAGCACGTCCAAAAAGGAGTAGGAAGAAGCAGAGCTTATTTAATCCATACCACAACAATTTTATCCAATTTCCTTGTTCTCTGTAACAGAACAGTGAACAGATAAATAATAAATACATAATGTACCATAGTAAATATACAAATCTTAAATACATAAATAATCTTTGTCTCAATAAAAAAAAGTTGATGTCTGCTACATGTTTCAAAAAAGCTGGCACAAGTGGCAAAAAAGACTGAGAAAGTTGAGGAAGGCTCATCAAACACTTATTTGGAACATCCCACAGGTGAACAGGCTTATTGGGAACAGGTGGGTGCCATGATTGGGTATAAAAGTAGAGTCCATGAAATGCTCAGTCATTCACAAACAAGGATGGGGCGAGGGTCACCACTTTGTGAACAAATGCGTGAGTAAATTGTCGAACAGTTTAAGGACGAAATTTCTCAACAAGCTATGGCAAGGAATTTAGGGATTTCACCATCTACGGTCCGTAATATCATCAAAAGGTTCAGAGAATCTGGAGAAATCACTCTACGTAAACGGCAAGGCCAACCAACATTGAATGCCCGTGACCTTGGATCCCACAGGCGGTACTGCATCAAAAAGTGACATCCGTGTGTAAAGGATATAACCACATGGGCTCAGGAACACTTCAGAATACCACTGTCAGTAACTACGGGGCGGCATGGCGTAGTGGGTAGAGCGGCCGTTCCAGAAACCTGAGGGTTGCAGGTTCACTCCCCGCCTCTTACCATCCAAAGCCGGTGTGTCCTTGGGCAGGACACTTCACCCTTGTCCCCGGTGCCGCTCACACTGGTGAATGAATGATGAATGATAGGTGGTGGTCTATAGGGCAGCTGTGGCTACGAAAGTAGCTTACCACCACCAGGTGTGAATGAATGATGGGTGCTCACTTCTCTGTGAAGCGCTTTGAGTGTCTAGAAAAGCGCTATATAATTCTAATCCATGAATTAATTAATTACAGTTCGTCGCTCCATCTGTAAATGCAAGTTAAAACTCTACTATGCAAAGCGAAAGCCATTTATCAACAACACCCAGAAACGCCACTGGCTTCGCTGGGCCCGAGCTAATCTAAGATGGACTGAGGCAAAGTGGAAAAGTGTTATGTAGTCTGACAAGTCCACATTTCAAATTGTTTTTGGAAACTGTAGACGTCGTGTTCTCCGGACCAAAGAGGAAAAGAACCATCCAGACTGTTATAGGCGCAAAGTACAAAAGCCAGCATTTGTGATGGTATGGGGGTGTATTAGTGCCCAAAGCATAGGTAACTTACACATCTGTGAAGGCACCATTAATTCTGAAAGGTCCAACAGTTACAACAGCGTGGCTTCGTAGTAAAAGAGTGCGGGTACTAGACTGGTCTGCCTGTAGTCTAGACCTGTCTCCCATTGAAAATATGCGGCGTAAAATACGACAACGAAGACCGCAAATTTACACAACTTGCCAACTTCACTGGTTTTGGGTTTTGTAGATCAAGTTCCCTTTTTCAAGGAGGACTTGCCAAGAGGTCGGCAACACACGTCCTCACACATCCATCCACCCATTTACTACCGCTTGTCCCTTTTGGGGCATTTAAATATTAATTATAATAGATAAACTAAAAACAGATTACAATTAAAAAGCATTTACACTATTTGTAGGACTCTCTTAATTAGTTTTATTATGAATGCCCAAACGGTACCAACAGAAATGAGCTCTGACAAGTTCAGTTCGTCCTGCAGAGTGTTCCAAACAAAAGAGGTGGAAAAATTGAAGGCACTTTTTCCAAAAAGCGATCCAAACACATGGGACAACCAAGTGATAAATGTCAGTAGAATGTAGGGCATAATGACTTTGGGTTCTTTGCAGGAGAGCGCTTCAATAGGATGGAGTAAGGCCAACAAGAGACTTCCTGTATAAATCAAAGTCCTCCAATGGGTATAACTGCGATTATTCAAAGAAGGACACTCAGCTCTGGCATACAGTTCACAGTGATGAGTACAACCACTAGAGCCTGGTATAAAACACAATGCGCACTGATACACAGTATTTATGTAGTGGAGGCATTTATATAAAACATTACAATAGTCTAGCAAGGTTAAAAAGGTTGCGGATACAAAAAGATTACGAGTTTTGAGAGAAAATGAAAATTAACTTCATAGAACCCAAGCTTTACCTTCATAAGTCCATATTTTAGTGAAGGTTTGTACACTTTGAAAGCAATATAAAGTATATCAATCATGTATATCAAACAAACATAAGAAGGCGATGAATCAACTGTCTCTTTATTACCAAGCTAAATCAACAACAACATTCTGCTCTGCCAACATGCGCACAGACACAGAAGTCCCTCTGGTGCCCTCACAAAGGATCAGAAACCACAAAAATCCTTAACTTTAACAACCACATTGCTACAATAATAAACATTTAAAAAAATAAAATCAACTTACAGTAAATTATAGATAAAAATGATAGGAGCAGTTCACGAGAAACACGCAGACAGAGGGAAAGAGGGGGGGAGGGGGTGCTGTGTGAAATAAGTCCTCTTTGGCATATTTTTACAGAAATTCTGATCACAATAAACTCTTGCTGTGGTATACAAAACCGGCGTCCTCAATCTCTTCAATACGAGCAAAAACAAAAGGGCTGCCAGCGGGATAGAAAATTAGTGAAAGAAGCATTCGTACACAAAGACATTGTTCGCAGACAAAGGCATATTCGATGCAATGTAAAGGTTCGTAAATCCAAAAGTTTGCAAATAGAGGGGTTCGTAAATCGAGGTTGTTATTGCATACGTCAGCAGCCAAATTAGCCAAGTAATATATTGTCAGATATCTTTATCACAAGAGGTTGCAAAATGTATTTAAATACAGATTTTGAGCCATGTCGCCCATCCTTAATTCAACAATAATTCTATAGTCTGCAAATGAGACTGAACTATGTCAAAGCAAATTGTAGGAACTCGAAGGTCGGTGTAAGAGAAGAGAAACGTCATTGTTGACTTATGGTTCAACAAAACTTACTGTCCAACAAACTAAATAGTAAATAGTTCATATCATTGACTTTCGTTCCGTTCATCTCTACAGTAGTTTGGTACACATCCTCAAGCAACAAGCTTGCCGTGTCCTTTAGTTGCTGCAGTATAGCAAGCTGGTCATACCACTTGTTGGACCCACTGTGAGTGTTATTCAGCTCCTTGGAATTGGCCATTCTTCCACAGACTTAGTCGTTTACAAAATACAATCAGTATTTGAATCAATATTGTTGTCTGATGACGTTGTGAGGTTTTGTCTGGATCAAACATTTCAATGTCTTTACCTTAAGAATTGTCTTCATCGTGTCTTCATATCGCCTCCCTCCAGTGGTTGGCGCAGGCAAGTGCGGCTGAGTTTGGTTCGCACAGGTCATGTCCAGGACTTTGTGGGGCCTGCCTGCAACTCATGAGTCACAGTTCATGAGAGACTGACTTTTGTGGCTAAGCTGTGGCGACAGATCTACTGTTCCCTTTCAGTGTTAGTCGAAGAATACGTTAATCTTCTGATCTAAGTCTAAACCAGGAATCTCCAACCTCTTGATCATAATCAACCTGTCGATCCTTAGACTTAGACTTAGACAAACTTTATTGATCCACAAGGGAAATTGTTCCACACAGTAGCTCAGTTACAAAGGATAGCGATCAGGCAATACACAGATATCATCTATTGCTGGATGGAGTGCGGAATGAAGGAATTCTTGAATCGAACACTGTGGGAACGAAGCTGAAGGGAGCCTGTTGGAGTATGAGCTCCGCTGACCCTCGATTGTCTGGTGGAGTGGGTGGGCAGAAGTATACATGATGGCGAACAGTTTATCCAGTGTCCTCCTGTACCTTACTGACACAAATGCCTCCAACGTGGCCGGCTTTCCGGATCAGTTTGTCAATCTGTTTTAAGTCCCTTTTGCTGGTGCTGCTCCCCCAACAAACCACTGCAAAATACAGGGCACTGGCCACAACAGACTGAAAAAAGATCTCCAAAAGCTTGCTGCACACATTAAAGGTCCTAAGCTTCTTCAGGAAAAAAGAGTCTGCTCATGCCCTTCTTGTATACAGCTTTGCTGTTGTCCTTCCAGTCCAGTCTGCTGTTCAAGTGGACTCCCAGGTACTTGTACTGCCCCACTACTGCCACCTCCCGGCGCTGGATGTTGATGGGCTTCTATGGACTTTACTGTTGGATCCTAAAAACAAATGTCATTATGATACACCCCCCTCTCAGAAAGTGACCACCAGACCAGCCAACATTTCAGTTTTGACTTTAATCCGTGAAACCTGGAAACCTAATTGTTGAGGCTGATTGTTGTGATACAACAATCAGTTCTAGCTGCAATATCACTCTCCTTCACTCTTTAATGACAATTGTTCACTTAGCACAGGAAGCTAACAGGCTAAACAAGGTTGTGGTTGCTAAGAGTTGCTATTCTGTCACACACTCTGAATATGATAGAGCAAAATAAATGTTGATATTAATAACAAATAACAAATTATAAAATGAATCTTTGTCTGTAAATATGCATCACTTCTCACTGTCTTTTGCCAAAACTTATCTGGGATAGGCTCCAGTAACCCTGAAGAGTATAAGCGGTAGAAAATGGATGACTACACTTACCCATACAACATATTTTGTCCTTATGTACATAAAGGAAGGGTCTGTCATGTGTTAATCACAATATTTTCTCATGTATTTTAGGACATTTTCTTGCAGTCGAGGCAGCTTTGATAGCGGACCAAGACTCTGACGTGACTGCAGATGTGACAGGAATCTTGTTGAGTCCGGTTCTGGAGCACAGCGAGTGGAGCTGCCTTAGGGTAGTCTACCAGATCAGCGGCTCAGGAAGTTTGCAGGTCTTGCAGCGCACGGAGGGCCAGAGCTTTGACAGGCCGCTGTGGAGCAGCCAAGAACCATCAGACAGCTGGATCATTGCGAGCATGGACCTGCAGATCAGGACTGATTCTTCACGGGTAAAATTAATCTTATCTAACCCTTATTAAGATCACCACATGCTTTTTTGCGTCATGAACATTTTTCCATGGCAGTTATTTGAAGTGGACAGATGAAGCTCCTGCTAAAATACTAAACACTTCCACAAACCCCATTTATATTTTTAGTTTGTGTTACAATGACATCAGTGGAACTGTCCAGTCCCATATTTAGTATGGCCCCGTTTACAAAGCACACCATATCTGATGTTTTTGCCCTCAAGTGATTTTTTTTGCAAGTCTAAACGCTCCAAAGTGCTTCAAAACTGATCTTTTGGCATCAGATTCAGGTCACATCAGGAGCTAGTCCTGAATCTGATTGGAATCAGATCTTTTCAAATGTGACTTCAGTGTAAACGCAATGCGCAAGCGACCCGAATGTGACTTTTTCGTCAGCTTTGGGAAGTGGATATTTCATCACAACATCCGGTTTCGGTGAGAAAAGTCTATTTAAGATGACCAAATTTTCGGTGCATCACTTGTCAATAGTGTGCAAAAATTAGGCTATATGTAATATGTGAATATGAATTTTGATTCTGAAAAAAATAGCGATTGTTGAAGGACCGGAATTGACACTGTAGCGCATTTGCTTACATGTGAGTTGAAAAATAAAGCTCACGTAGATCCACACTGATGTCCGTGTCTCCTCTACTTAACAGCCATTAAAAGATTAGAACCTCCCAAAAATATTACACTATGAACATCCATTCACACATTATATTACTTTAATATATTTTCACGTGAAAACACACACATTTTTAAGGTGTGGTGACTTATATTTTATTTTGTAGTAGTCGCGACTTCCTCCCGGTCAACTTCCTTTGTTTGGATCCCATTTTACTTGCAATGAAAACAGTCAGATGGAAAAAATCGGATTTAAAAAAACTCTTGATTTGGGCAACTTTGGCCTGCAACAAGCAATTGCAAGGAATTTAGGGATTTCACCATCTAAGGTCCATAATATCATCAAAAGGTTAAGAAAATCTGGAGAAATCACTGCACCTAGAGGCAAGGCCTTCGATCCCTCAGGCGGTACTGCATCAAAAAGCGACATCGGTGTGTAAAGGATATCACCACATGGGCTCAGGAACATTTCAGAAAACCACTGTCAGTAACTACAGTTCGTCGCTACATCTGTAAATTCAAGTTAAAACTCTACTATGCAATGCGAAAGCCATTTATCAACAACACCCAGAAATCAATTAAACATAATAACTTAAAAACTGCTCTATTTCATGCAGTAAAAAGTTAAGCAGAAGTAGGTCAACATTACACACGGACTAATTATGGCCGATAGAAAGTGCGCGGAAAGGCGCACACGTAATGTAAACATGGTGTGGGAACAGTAGGGCACGTGTTTATGCTCTTTATATAGAGGTGGCTCTGGATTTGACAAGGTCATGACCTACGAGATGGCGAGCTGCGTCTGCTATACATGTGGGCCCCTGTGCGCATAAACATGAAGTGTTTCCAGTGCATGCATTAGGAGGGAAAGGGTAACGAATATGAACAATCATCAGAACAATAGTTTCACTGAACAGTTTGCTTGTTTTCTTCCGATGCCATGAAAATGTGTTTAGTGTAAACTGTACTTTGTCCAGACCTTGGCTTTTGATATGATCTCTCCCCTCTGATGACATCATCGCTTGCTGATATCAAACATGTGTTGTGTGTTAGCTTGTCATTGAAGGTAAACCTGGGCGGAGGGCTGGGAGCAGCGTGGCCGTGTATGAGATCCACATTAGTCCTGGATACTGCCTGGGTCGGTGATGTCACTCCTTCCTCGCTCACACACTCAGACTTTTTCAATCAGTCCATCAATCATACTGTATTTGGGGGGTGGGCACGTTGAGTTGCATTCAATGTGTTGCACCAGACCCATAATGCATTTTTAGCTTTGACCTCAATCAGTTTGACAGGTGTTCTCGCCATCTGGTTCTTCTTAGCAGTCAGGAAGCCATTCAAGGCATAATGGCATTGAGGTGGTCCAGAAGTGTCATCCGCATACTAATTTACATTCATTTAACGGGAGCTCAAAAGAACACACACACACACGGAACGTCAAAAGCCTGTGGCTAATGGACTGTGTGTTTATGTAGAGTGTGACTATGAAGAGTCTCACCTGTGCGGCTACAATAACCAATGGAACGCCAACGTGAATTGGTACGTGGGAAGTGCTGGCGGCGGCCAACTGCTTGACAACGACCTGCCAGACGACCACACACACAACAATAGGACAGGTGAGTAAGGAACACACTTGCACGTAGCACCTCAACTTATGAGCTTTTCGTGTGTCATTTTGCTGGAACCCGGTAAGAATAGCTGCAGCTAACCTTGATGTTAATAAATAACAAATGTCTTTGATCAGATTTGTTCTTTAGCCAACATCTGGCAAATCTAAATATACTTGATTTAATGTGCCATCATCTGTGCAGCAGGAAATTTACTCCAGCTTTTTTGAACTGGTTGTGTTCAACAAAGCCAGGGATTGCCTTGCTTGCTTTAAGCTTCACGTCAGAATAGTTTGTGACAATAAACATGTCCGACAAGTCATTTTTAGTCATAGAGCAGGACTTGATGGGGAAATACAGTTTGACATTTAAAGTGTCTTCGGTAGCTAAAGACAGTCCTTCTGTCTTTGAGTTGAATTGAGTTGAGTTTGAGTGTATTTCGAACATGCAAGCATACAACATGATACATCACAATTTCCAGTTTCTCTTTTCTTTTTTTTTGTCCTGTCCAGCTTCTCAGGCAAATCATATAGTTGATGTAGATGCCCATATCGGCTGTTCAGATTTACTTTACAAAAGAGAAGTGTGGGATACTTCTCTTGTTGCCTTATTTGTATTTGACTTTATTAAATGTATTTATATTATCATTTGGTGCAGCCGGGCCGGAGCAGGAGGGGATAGAAAGAGGGAAAAAAAGAAGACAGAGGGGGAAATTGTGGGGACAAGAGGGGGATTAGACAGACAAAAACAACAACAGCAAACACAACAACAACAATAGAGCAACATCAGCAAATATGACATGTACAAATATGATGGTAAAAGTGATAGCAAATAAGCAGTTAGCCAAAATAAAAAATAATACAGAAATGACAATGAGCATTATTACACTACAAATGGATCAATTCAAATACCAATAGAAATAGCGCTATTGATAATGAACAATACCAATAATTTACCTCTATTATCAACAATACAGTTGTTCAAATGCAACACAACATATACGTAATGATAACTTGAGATATGAAAGAATGCAGAAAAATGGAGGGGAAGAAAGAGAAGCAACCTACATTAACCTTGTAGATTGTTATAGTAACAATAGGTTAAGCTTTGTCAGTGTGCCAAGTGTTGTACCCAGTTTACCGTAGGGCAACATCGTTAATATATGCTTGATGAAGCATGATAATGTGCATGAGCATATGTACTTGTATATGTACAGTATGTGTATATGTATGTTTGTACAGTGAATGTATATGTACAGAATGTGTATATGTGTTTGTACAGTGAGTGTATATGTACAGAATGTGTATATGTATGTTTGTACAGTGAATGTATATGTACAGTATGTGTATATGTGTTTGTACAGTGAGTGTATATGTACAGTATGTGTATATGTATGTTTGTACAGTGAGTGTATATGTACAGTATGTGTATGTGTATGTTTGTATAATGAATGTGCGTGTGGATGTACGAACTTTGAGTATGTAAATATGTACTGTATTTGTGTGTGTATGTGGGAGCGTAGATACCTATGTATGTATGTATGTATGTATGTATGTATGTATGTATGTATGTATGTATGTGAGTATATGTGAATTTGTATGTACAATATATTCAACTACCAGTGTGCGTGGGAGCCAGAGTACGGCCCCAGCCTCTCCGAGAGCCCAACCCACAAACAGTTAGAGTGGTGCCCAGTTTCTCTTTTCAACATGTTTGAAAAGGAGTAGGAAGAAGCAGAGCTTATTTAATCCTACCCCTTTTCTTTTACATAACAGTTGCTAAAACTTTTGTTCACTTACTGTTCTCAGTTGATTCACAATATACTCCATAAGTAATCACAATAAAAATAAATAAATAATAATTGGTGAAGTAAGTTGTATTTCATATGATGAGATAGTAAGATTATTTTGAGAATGAATGAATGGGTGGATGAAATAAATTCAGAATGTTTATCATGGTTCTTCCTCTTTGTACTTTGTAAACACTTTAAGTTTGAAGAGTTTCTTGAAGTGGATCATATTAGTACATTGTTTGATTGCTTTGCTTAATCTATTCTAGGGCTGCAACTAACGATTAATTTGATAATCGATTAATCTGTTGATTATTACTTCGATTAATCGATTAATAATCGTATAAAAGAGACAAACTACATTTCTATCCTTTCCAGTATTTTATTGGGAAAAAAAACCAGCATACTGGCACCATACTTATTTTGATTATTGTTTCTCAGCTGTTTGTACATGTTGCAGTTTATAAATAAAGGTTTATAAAAAAAAAATAAAAAAAATTGCCTCTGCGCATGCGCATAGCATAGATCCAACGAATCGATGACGAAATTAATCGCCAACTATTTTTATAATCGATTTTAATCGATTTAATCGATTAGTTGTTGCAGCCCTAATCATTCCATAATTTAATTCCACATACAGATATACTGAAAGTCTTAAGTGTTGTACGTGCATACAAATGTTTTAAATTACATTTTTCTCTAAGATTATATTTCTCCTCTTTTTTTGAGAAGAATTGTTGTATGTTCTTGGGTAGCTTGTTCTTGTTTGCTTTGTGTATAATTTTAGCTGTTTGCAAATTCACTATGTCGTGGAATTGCAGTATCTTTGATTCAATAAATAAAGTGTTTGTATGTTCTCTATGTCCAACATTATGTATTATTCTAACTGATCTTTTTTGTAACACCGTTAATGAATGAAGTGTACTTTTGTAGTTATTTCCCCATATTTCTACACAATAACTCAGATATGGTAACACTAGCGAGCAGTAGAGAATATGAAGTGATTTTTGGTCTAGAACATGTTTTGCTTTATTCATTATTGACGTGTTTCTTGCTACTTTATGTTGTATATTTTTACATGAGATTTCCAGTTCAATTTATCATCAATCTTTATACCTAGAAATTTGGTTTCATTTACTCTTTCAATTTCTATTCCGTCTATTTGTATTTGTGTTTGACTTTCTCTTCGACTGTTACCAAATAGCATTATTTTAGATTTACTAAGATTCAACGATAGTCTGTTTTTGTCTTTGCTCACAGTCCTCCCTTAAATCTGGTGTTGTCCTTAATGAGACTTAGGGCCCTATTCTACCGCTGGCGCGTCAGCGTTTTTGTTTTTTTTGCTTGAAATTAGTGCATTTCTCTTATTCGTATTCTCCCATCCAGCCTGCGGACACGTCCACCCCACCGAAAAATCAATGGTATCAATTGATAGAAGCTACGTTATATATGTATTTTCTGTTAGTCACATAGTTCAATGATCACGGTCCAGATGTACTAAACGTCTGTTAGTGCTAGGATGTTAAAAATGGGAGCTTTATGTGCGGCCCCCTTCTGCTGTGGTCACACTCACGAGACAACAATGTGCATTTTGGTTTTTAATAGAGTGCCATTATGGAACTTTCCTCCTCATTTCTCAGCTCTCAATTCTCAGTCTGTCTCTCAACAAAGGCGGACATTTATCTCATCTTAAACTTTCTTGGAGCCACTTTTTGCACTGCTCTCCTACAAACCCCGTTTGCATATGGGCTGGGAAATTGTGTTAGATGTAAATATAAACGCAATACAATTATTTGCAAATCATTTTCAACCCATATTCAGTTGAATATGCTACAAAGACAACATATTTGATGTTCAAACTGATAAACATTTTTTTTTTGCAAATAATCACTAACTTTAGAATTTGATGCCAGCAACACGTGACAAAGAAGTTGGGAAAGGAGGCAATAAATACTGATAAAGTTGAGGAATGCTCATCAAACACTTACTTGGAACATCCCACAGGTGAACAGGCAAATTGGGAACAGGTGAGTGCCATGATTGGTATAAAAGCAGCTTCCATGAAATGCTCAGTCATTCACAAACAAGGATGGGGCGAGGGTCACCACTTTGTCAACAAATGCGTGAGCAAATTGTTGAACAGTTTAAGAAAAAACTTTCTCAACCAGCTATTGCAAGGAATTTAGGGAGTTCACCATCTACGGTCCTTAATATCATCAAAGGGTTCAGAGAATCTGGAGAAATCACTGCACGTAAGCAGCTAAGCCCGTGCCCTTCGATCCCTCAGGCTGTACTGCATCAACAAGCGACATCAGTGTGTAAAGGATATCACCACATGGGCTCAGAAACACTTCAGAAACCCACTGTCAGTAACTACAGTTGGTCGCTACATCTGTAAGTGCAAGTTAAAACTCTCCTATGCAAGGCGAAAACCGTTTATCAACAACACCCAGAAACACCGTCGGCTCATCTAAGATGGACTGATACAAAGTGGAAAAGTGTTCTGTGATCTGACGAGTCCACATTTCAAATTGTTTTTGGAAACTGTGGACGTTAGAGATGCGCGGATAGGCAATTTATCTCATCCGCAACCGCGTCAGAAAGTCGTCATCCATCCGCCATCCACCCGATGTAACGTTTGATCAAAACTGCATCCGCCCGCCATCCGCCCGTTGTTATATATCTAATATTAATTAAAAAAAAAAAAAAAAGGGTGAAAACTACGCGAATTGCACCTTGTGCAGACAAAATTTTTCGATCGGACACGGAGGAATTAGCGATGTAAAAGACCACGTTGGGACAAAAAAACACAAGTCTAATGCCGTTGCTAGCGATACAAGTGGAAAACTTTCAACGTTTTTCGTCGCCCAAACAGATTCTTTGGATGTGATAAATGCCGAAGTTTTATTTACGGAGGCAATAATTGAGCATGGACTTCCAATCGCACTGGCTGATCACATGGGACAGTTAATAATGTAATGCAACCTTTAAAAATCATTACGCGGTGATCGCGATCCCAAAAATAAACTTTTCTTGCATGATAATGTCCAGAAAATTTCGCTTTATATTATTATAGAGTCCTTTTAACGAATGAGTTTGATGGTTTATCACAAACCTTAAATGAAATTCCATGGCCACCGTCCTGCTCTCTATATCAACCAGGGTGAGCCCCACCCCTTTCGTGAGCGCACTGTGCGCGGAGTGACCCCTGTTACGCGCCCCCGGCAACAGGGGTGGCAAGCAGGTAAGCTGCGCGGGCGGAGCGCGCGGAGTGACCCATGTTACGAGCTCCCGGCCACGGGGGTGGCGGGCAGGTAAGCTGCTTACCTGCTGCGCGTGACGCCGGCCGCGGCGAAAGCGGACGAGGCGGGGTGTCGGTGCGATGGGCGCGGTAGTGACCCTGGACGTGCGTCGGGCCCTTCTCGCGGATCGCCTCAGCTACGGCTCCCGGTGGGGCCCTCTCGGGGGAAGGGGCCTCGGTCCCGGACCCCGGCGAGGCGTCCCTTCTCCGCTCCGTAAAAGTGTCCATCTCTTTTTTTTTTTTTTCTTCTGTTGTGGCATATGCTGCAGGTGCCTGCTCGTTTTTCGTATGTGGGTAACAACATTTAACTATGTATATATATTTCCCAATTGGTTTAACTGCCACCCGCAAAAAAACAAACAAAAAAAAATAAAAAAATATCTAATTAATCCGCCCGACCCGACCCGCGAGCGGATAAAATCTTATTTTTTTTAATTTCATCGGGGTGTATTAGTGCCCAAGACATGGGTAACTTACACATCTGTGAAGGCGCCATTAATGCTGAAAGGTACATACAGGTTTTGGAGCTACATATGTTGCCATCCAAGCAACGTTACCATGGGCGCCCCTGCTTATTTCAGCAAGACATTGCCAAGCCACGTGTTACATCAGCGTGGCTTCATAGTAAAAGAGTGCGGGTACTAGACTGGCCTGCCTGTATTCCAGACCTGTCTCCCATTGAAAATGTGTGGCACATTATGAAGCCTAAAATACCACAACGGAGACCCCCGGACTGCTGAACAACTTAAGATGTACATCAAGCAAGAATGGGAAAGAATTTCACCTGAGAAGCTTAAAAAATGTGTTTCTTCAGTTCCCAAACGTTTACTGAGTGTTGTTAAAAGGAAAGGCCATGTAACACAGTGGTGAACATGCCCTTTCCCAACTACTTTGGCACGTGTTGCAGCCATGAAATTCTAAGTTAATTATTATTTGCAAAAAAAAAATTAAAGTTTATGAGTTTGAACATCAAATATCTTGTCTTTGTAGTGCATTCAACTGAATATGGGTTGAAAATGATTTGCAAATCATTGTATTCCGTTTATATTTACATCTAACACAATTTCCCAACTCATATGGAAACGGGGTTTGTAAATCTGAACAATGGAATTTATCAATTGGCCTCGCAACGAAATTGACAAGATCTTTTTGACGAGAAGCTCAGGTTTAAGGGAACCCACCTGTTCTGTCCTGTCCACACAATGGACTCTTGGGAGAAGTGGAGGATTGTGTGCCTGGAGATTATTTCATATGAGGACATTGAAGACATCTACCTATTTGGAATCATGATCACACAACATCTGCTGACTGGCGTAAGCTTTGCCCTGGTGTATTGACCAATTTGGTAGATGCTGGCAGCCGTTCAAGGTTTATTTCAGCCTCAGAGGTGTGTCAGAACAAAATTACATAAATTGATGGGAGAATACCCGAACGGTCAGATTTGACAGCGAAGGCCCACATTTAAAGGTTGCAGTGACAGACTTGGTGAGGAGAATGCCGCACTGACAGAATCCGCGCTATTTTTTTCCACTTAAACACAAGGGAGAATAGGGCCCTAATTGCAGCCTATGTAAAGGTGAAACTCAAAAATGTTTTGTATCGTACAAAGGTTAATTTATACCAGCAATTAGATTTACAAGGTGAAACTAATATATGACATACGCTCCTGATATGCCACTCAAGATATGTCAATACTTTTTTTGATGTAATGTTGATCATTATGGCTTATAGCCTATGATTATAACAAATAAAGACTTACTTGGCATGTAATGACTTAATATCACATAATAGTTTCACATTTAAAGTTGAATTGATGACATGGTTGGTTGACAAGACTCTGCAACATCGCGTGGACATCGGGGGCGGTACCTCTGGATTGGCAGAACGGGGTGGTGGTTCTTCTCTTTAAAAAGGGGAAACGGAGGGTATGTTCTAACTATCGTGGGATCACACTCCTCAGCCTTCCCGGTAAGGTCTATTCAGGTGTACCGGAGAGGAGGCTACGCCGGATAGTCGAACCTCGGATTCAGGAGGAACAGTGCGGTTTTCGTCCTGGTCGTGGAACGGTAGACCAGCTCTATACTCTCGGCAGGGTCCTTGAGGGTGCATGGGAGTTTGCTCAACCAGTCTACATGTGCTTTGTGGACTTGGAGAAGGCATTCGACCGTGTCCCTCGGGAAGTCCTGTGGGGAGTGCTCAGCGAGTATGTGGTATCGGAATGTCTGATTGTGGCGGTCCGCTCCCTGTATGATCAGTGTCAGAGCTTGGTCCGCATTGCCGGACACGTTTCCAGTAAGGGTTGGACTCCTCCCAAGGCTGCCCTTTGTCACCGATTCTGTTCATAACTTTTATGGACAGAATTTCTAGGTGCAGTCAAGGCGTTGAGGGTATCCGGTTTGGTGGCTGCAGGATTAGGTCTCTGCTTTTTGCGGATGATGTGGGCCTGATGGCTTCATCTGGCCAGGATCTTCAGCTCTCACTGGATTGGTTCGCAGCTGAGTGTGAAGCGACTGGGATGAGAATCAGCACCTCCAAGTCTGAGTCAATGGTACTCGTCCGGAAAAGGGTGGTGTGCCATCTCCAGGTTGCGGAGGAGACCCTGCCCCAAGTGGAGGAGTTCAAGTGCCTCGGAGTCTTGTTCACAAATGAGGAAAGAGTGGATCGTGAGATCGATAGGCGGATCGGTGCGGCGTCTTCCCTAATGCGGACGCTGTATCGATCCGTTGTGGTGAAGAAGGAGCTGAGCCGGAAGGCAAAGCTCTCAATTAACTGGTCGATCTACGTTCCCATCCTCACCTATGGCAATGAGCTTTGGGTTATGACCGAAAGGACAAGATCACGGGTACAAGCGACCAAAATGAGTTTCCTCCGCCGGGTGGCGGGGCTCTCCCTTAGAGATAGGGTGAGAAGCTCTGCCATCCGGGAGGAGCTCAAAGTAAAGCCGCTGCTCCTCCACATCGAGATGAGCCAGATGAGGTGGTTCGAGCATCTGGTCAGGATGCCACCCAAACGCCTCCTTAGGGAGGTTTAGGGCACGTCCGACTGGTAGGAGGCCACGGGGAAGACCCAGGACACGTTGGGAAGACTATGTCTCCCGGCTGGCCTGGGAACGCCTCGGGATCCCCCGGGAAGAGCTGGACGAAGTGGCTGGGGAGAGGGAAGTCTGGGCTTCCCTGCTTATCCGACCACGGATAAGCGGAAGAAGATGGATGGATGGATGGATGGATGACATGAATGGACTTTTGCATGATATTCAAATTTTTGGTAGATTTCCACTTTAAATCATGTGATTCTGTGAGATGTTTTAAGCATTTGTTGGATCCAACAGAAGATCTTAGTTGACCTACATGACATTTCCACATTGTTCAATATCAGCATTGATTGGTTGTTGTGTCTGAACTGAAGAAGCATCTTTCACTGATGAAAGATTTACGGACTTCTACCTTGCTGATGACAGTGAGATATATTTGCGGAGTCATGGGCGCTCTTGTCCTTGAGAATTGGAGTGTCTTGCACGACATACAATAACATTCTGGATATTGCCAAGAGTCCTGAATATGTGATTGTTTACTCCCCATTGCAACAACACCCACTCTTCTGGTGCTCATAAAGTCAACCAGGTCGAGTATTGGCTGTTATGGAGTTTCTGACCCGGATGTTTGGCGTTGCAGACGTTTACACCAAGTGTTTTATGTATGCAAGACCTTAACATTGCCAGTGTTCTCACTCTTTTGGTACCCTCAGGAAAATCCTTGGGTTTCAAATCACTCCTGAAGAATGGGACATAGAACTTCTTGTATCATCTGTGAACATCAACTTCCTTCTAAATCTCGATGGCCATACAGCACGCTTTATGGGTGGAGAGAGAGCACCCACATATTTACCAAGGCTGAAGAAAGAAAAACAAAACTACAGCACAGTGATGAAACATCATTCAACACCGTATAACTTTATCATCGGATTAAAGTATCACCAAAGTCCACAGAGAGCACACCTTTAATCCAATATGTCACATGGGGTTCTAGTCTGGAGAAACTTGCCTGTTTGGCAATAGGACCTTTTCAACCAAAAGTTAAAATACTTTACGTTCCTGGAACTATAGGTTCCTGTAGACCTATGTGGTTTGCGTTTTCAATTAATTTCACAGTTAAAGGTAGTTTATACAAATCACGTTGATGACATGACATGCAGAGTGTAACAGTACCGTATTTTTCAGACTATAAGTTGCAGTTTTTTTCATAGTTTGGCCGGGGGTGCGACTTATACTCAGGAGCGACTTATGTGTGAAATTATTAACACATTACCGTAAAATATCAAATAGTATTATTTAGCTCATTCACGTAAGAGATTAGACGTATAAGATTTCATGGGATTTAGCAATTAGGAGTGACAGATTGTTTGGTAAGCGTATAGCATGTTCTATATGTTATAGTTATTTGAATGACTCTTACTATAATATGTTACGTTAACATACCAGGCACATTCTCCGTTGGTTATTTATGCGTCATATAACGTACACTTATTCAGCCTGTTGTTCACTATTCTTTATTTATTTTAAATTGCCTTTCAAATGCCTATTCTTGGTGTTGGGTTTTATCAAATAAATTTCCCCAAAAAATGCGACTAATACTCCAGTGCGACTTATATATGTTTTTTTCCTTCTTTATTATGCATTTTCGGCCTGTGCGACTTATACTCCGAAGCGACTTATACTCCAAAAAATACGGTATATTTATAAATGAACAAACACTATTAGGTCCTATTTATTTTTCTTAAGTGTAAGGAAATAAAATGCAAAAAATAAGATACAAAACCATATGATTTAAAAACAAATAATTGTACATAAAAAATGACGCTTTTGTCTACAGTGTCAGAGAGTCGTCCCCTCAGTAATTAATAAATTCATTAGGGTCAGGCGAGTCCTTATTGTCCATTTAAGCTGTAAATAACAATATATCAATAATAAATGCCAGTATTTATCTTACGGCGACAACACAAACACATCAGATTTAGCGATGGCCTGTTAGCATTAGCATTGAGACTAATACACAAATGTTACTGTTACAGGTTAGCATTTAACAAAATTAATATTGAATATTTGATGTGATTTACCTTTGTTCCACTCGTCCACTGCTTGTCTGGTCTGTTCAATTCTTGTAGTTACGCATATCGAAATTACGCTTGTAAATATTGATAAACAACATTAAACTGCAAGCTAGTTTAAACACTACAATACTGAAAGATTGTTCCACTAATCAGAGTTTTTCATAGCTTTCACAAAAGTTCCTGCAACTCCAAACTTCTTTCTCTCTTTTGTCAACTGTCTTCCAAGAGAAATACACAAGAAATAAACAAGTTGTGACCACATACTGTATTGGCAGCTGTTATTTTCAATATAAAGTATTACAACCGCCTCAGTAGTTCCTGCAGGAACTTTCCATAGGCCCACCCAGCGACTATGAATCATATTAGTTCTTGGTGGAACTTTATTTACCCGTCTAGTTTTTGGTGGAAACGCAGGGGGTATTTCATTTACCTGGGTAAATTGGAAAGTTCCTGCGGTGAAAAAGGGCCTAATGAGATCCAGATTAAAATCTCTTGTGTTGTTTCAAATTCAGAAAGTGCTGATAGACATAGTATTTTACAAACAATAACAGTGTCTTTGGTCCTTAGGTCACTTTATGTACGTGGATTCCATCTACACCAAAACGTTCAAAGAAGTGGCCAAATTGGTGTCCCCAATGACTACCGTGCCTATGTCTGGCTGCCTGACGTTTCACTATCAGCGCAGTGATGAAGGAGGGAACCTCTTCTCTGTTTACACTCGAGACCGACTGGGTCAATACCAGGAGCTGTGGAGGGTGGGGCCAAAAAACACCAGCAACTGGAGTGGTTCACATGGAGAGTGGATACCTGTGCAGGTGGACCTGAGGGCTCCTTACTCTGTGCAGGTCAGTATAAACATATCATGAACACTTTTAGCATTGTTTTAGCGTCATGAGCTGTAATAATGGTTGGTTGTACCGAAAAGGACATTGGACTCAGGGATTTGTGTGTTTTGGTCAGATCATATTCAAATTTAGTATGTTTAAAAGCCAATGTTAATTGTGTAGAACTGATAATCAATTGGGAACTTAGACACGTTTGGATGACAAGAGCTGTGGCAGAAATAAAGTTCTGATCTTATTTGGAGGCGCAAGACTTTTTTTTTTAAGTATCCCTGAACCTTTATGTGAGAAGGATGCCCAGTGGAAAACATGATGGTTGTCAAGAAACAAACATTCGTAGCTATAGCTTGATGCAGGCTAGAAAACATGGATTCATGAAAAGTAATGTGTGTTGTACCCTTTAGGTGGTTTTCGAGGTGGCCTTCAATAGCCCGAGAGGTGGGCACGTTGCAATTGATGACATTTCATTTTCACCTGAGTTCTGCAGCTCCGACACAGGTAAGCTAAATCGCTCACTATTTGTATTTTAGACGGTCCTATTCCATAAATACTGTTTGTAAATGTTGCTTACACATGAAAGGGCCCTTCTGAAGTTTGCTTGAAGGATACAGAGGATGTTGGGTCAGATGGGACTGGTCAGATCTGCTAAGGGTACAGGAAGACTTCACGCACTGAAGAGATTGATGAATGTAACAATGTACTTACTGTCCTGGAGAATCCTGTATCCTCAGCCAGAACTCTGAAAATGGTCTTGGATCGCTCTTTCAGCTTGACAATGACCCAAAACATACAGCTAGTGCAGCAAAAGAGTGGCTCAAATAAATGCACATTAAGATTCGACCATTTGTAGCCTGATCCCATAGAACATTTGTGTTAAGGTTCTGATATATTTAGGTCTCAAAATCTTCAGGATCTGTAGAAAGCAGAAGACCACAAACAACCACAACCGTCTGACAGGGTCCATCATTTAGGGACATCTTCTTGACCGTCCTTTGAGTAAACTCTTCAGAATCACATAATTAACCTTCAACTGACAGTTCTTTTTTTGCCCCATAGAGCCCACCTTTGATCCTACCATCGCTAACTGCGACTTTGAGTCAGGTTTCTGCCAGTACACTCAGGACCAAGCGACAGGATCATTGTGGAGGAGGGTGTGCGTAAAGCCGAATCTATTTCGGAACGGGGACCACACATCAGGAGCAGGTTGTATTTGAAGTTAACTGGAATTCTGGTACAACAAAAGGCTTATAAATGTAACTCGCTGAGTTTCATGTCTGAGCTTTTCATAGTCTGGTCATCCATCTGAGCAGAACTTGAACCCAAACTGATTTTTTTTTAAAATACTTGTAGACGAGTAAGAAGTCTCTCTAACAAGCTAAATGAAACGTCTTTTCAGGCAGTAATTAATAGATTATAAATATGTATAATGGTGATTTAAATAAATGAATGAAATGAAATTCAATGTAAAAAACTAAAAGTAATGTTACTTCATCACAAAAATACTCAAGTAAAAGTAAAATGTATGTTGCATTAAAACCACTCTACTGTACAAGAACAGTTTATCTAAAAATGTGATTATGTAAATGCAACAAATAAATACAACGCGTTATTACACACCTGTGGAGAACATTATATTTTGTACTTGGGCGTAAAGATGTTAAATAAAATATGAAAAATCAATCTCAAAATAGTCACTCTTGTTTTTGATTTACTTTCAGGGACTTTCTTGTTGGCTCACTCCCAGCTGAACACAGAGTCCAGCTACATCAGTCGCTTAATCAGTCCAACACTGGCGGCCAACATGAAGTACTGCCTGAGATTTTACTTCACTGTCAGGGGTGAGGAGCACTTATTTGATATCTTTGTAGAATTTCAGTCATCCTGGTTGTGATTATCTGCAAAGGCTGAATTGAGGCAACTGGATTCTTCTTGTTAGAGCATAAGTGAACTTACAACCAACTAATAAAGTCAACATACGGCCGCACATAACACACATCCTGCTCATTGAACTTTGTGGACATTATAAAACATGTATATATGATTTACAATTACACATGTAGGCTCCAGCCACCCCCACGACCCCAAGAGGGACAAGCGGTAGAAAATGGATGGATGGATGAATATAAATCCATTATAGTGCATGATGGGTAATATATGCAAAACACTCTCCACACTTCCCCATGTTTGCTGCAGTTTAGTTGTTTGATATTTCTGATTGAATACACAACTTTAAGGAATTCGTCAGGAAAGTAAACGAGGTAAGAGTCGAATTCAACATACTCTTAATAGTCAATGTTTTATCGTTTGTACTTCATCTTGTGTTGTCGTCGGGGTCTGAGGTGTAGGAGGGTTGTTAAAGTGGAAGTAGTTATAAAGTTATGTGTTGTTGTTCAGTCTGGTATAGCTTGCTTTAATAAATGCAAACTGAAGTGTTATTTTGGTACGAAGGATTGTTGTTACGTCACAATCAACACTGCTGTGTGGCAAAAAAAAAAAGCGTCGTAATGTGTGTTGGTGTGTGTGTGCGCGCGCACCCATTTAACAGCGTATTTAGCCTCGAAAAATGTGTTTATCACAGTTTGTTCTGTATTCTTTCATGTTTGGCGAACTTCCCTCTTCAACTGGGTATGAAATTAATGTGCAGACTTGCGTTGGCATCGCAAAACATTCGGTATTCAAAGAACATAATATGTAACGAAAAAATGCTTGCCGTTTGCACCAATATGGAACCAAAAAGCAACCCGTTGTGCATATTTGTAACGAATAATATTTAAAAAAAACATTTACGTATATATATATATATATATATATATATATATATATATATATATATATATATATATACATATATATACATATATATATATATATATATATATATATATATAGTTACTTCAGTTGGCTTTTATTTGCCCAATGCGGCCCTCGAGTCAAAAGGTTTGGACACCCCTGACCTCGTTATTCAACTTTATATTTGTTTTTAAACCTTTTTTTTTTTACCTTTAGCGTTACTGGTAACTCTGTTTATTAATATTATTTAGGTATTTGCTTGATATTTTATTTGAATCTGGATTTTTTTTGTACAATTGAATTTGTTATTTATTGTTGCACTTACCGGTAAATTATTTTTTGCACTACAAATAATTTTTGCATATTTCTGTTGCAAGTTTTTATTACCAAAAATAATGAACCAAATCTCAGCTTTATTGGCCAAATATATTTAACACACAAGGAATTTAACTTTGGACTGTGTTCTCTTGGCAGAATGGAAACATTAAAGAATAACAATTAGCTAACAGGCAATTTAAGACTAATTTATACAAGACTGATGAGACAAGATGACACTTTTACTGTTAATACAAAGCTTTATTACTTGGAACATTCAACCTCAGGCCACTCTTGTAGCTGAATGTTCTACATTTTGAAATTAGTAACCATATGTGGACATCATTCATTGATTGGTATTATTTGTGTTATTATTGCATTGGTATTATTTATATTCTTAACTGGGCCACCACCATGTATTTATAAATGAATGTCATATGTAAAGACATGCCAGGCTAACAATAGAATAAAGTAAACAACACTGCCAGAGCCACAATGAGTTTATAGTAGGTGTGTGAATGATCAACAATCAATACTAAAGGCAGAAATAGAGGGCCCCCAAATTTAATTTTGCTTAAGGCCGTTTGTTTTTTAAAATGTTTCACCTAAAATGTTATTATTACTTATGGAGTATATTGTGAATAAATTGAAAACAGGAAGTGAACACAAATGTTAGCAACTGCTATGTAAAGGAAAAGGGGTAGGATTAAATAAGCTCTGCTTCTTCCTACTCGTTTTTCAAACATGTTGAAAAGAGAAACTGGAAATTGTGATGTATCGTGTTGTATGCATGCATGTTCGAATTAAACTCAAACTCAAACCCAGAAGACAGTAAGAGGAAGTAGGTCTGAGATGTGCGCAAGGGCGACAATTGTGTCCTTTGATGAATTAAGAGTTGATATATTGTTACATATTTCTTTGTCCAGACAAGAAACTAACATATGGTTTAATTAGACTGTTGAGGTGTGAATTTGAGCGTTGCTCAGAGACAAATTCTATAGGTGAAAATGACGCTGATTGGCCAAAGTGCGCAGATAAGTTGCAGGCATTAGACAACGTTGTGAAACTCTGCATAATTTGAAGAGAATGGTTGAATTTTCATGAATTGGCGCCATTGTGACATTGCAAATTCCTGGAGGTACTCGCTATTTCTCTCGTTGCTGGGTCCAAATAGGGTTCTTGTTGTTGGGGTTGTTGCCTGTGTGACGATGGTTGGTGTTTATTTCCTGTCAGCGCTCTTATTTTTGTTTCACTTCCTGCATGTCTCCCTGAGCGATCGTTTCCCTCACCTGTCCCTGATTGGCAGGCTGGCACACCCGGTTGCAGTTGCCAATCAGGCTGCTATTTATGCCTGCCTCGCCTGTTCGTCAGTGCTCGAGGTATTAATTATGTTAAGGACCTTTTGCTGTATGCATGACTGCTCCTCCTATTTTGAGTAGAATAAAAGACTCTTACCTGCACGTCGTCCTCCTGTTTCCTGCATCTTGGGGTCACAACTACCGCAGCCATGCGAGTTCCTCACAGCCTGTCCTGCATAATAATAGGTCACTCGCCTACCTGGTGGCAAAACAGCTTGTTAGTGACCATCTTTGGGGGAGTGATGTCAAGACATTGTTATGAGCAGAACATAGATGATAGGTGTATTATACACTACATAGGAAAACATGAGTAATAAAAGTTTTGCATGAAGGTTTTTGGACAAAAAGGGTCTTCAACAAAAGTTAGTCCAGTTGCTTCGATTTAACCTTTGCTGACGCATTCCAATTACTCACCAGCCAAGAATGACTGCAGGTATCAACCACTCGGGCGTGGCCCTGGCTGTGTATCTGCAGCAGGGCAGCAGCTTGGAAAAGATCTGGACACTGGGGGAGAGGTCCAGGGGAATATGGATAGCAACAGATGTGACCTTCCAGACATCACAACCTGCTCAGGTCAGGAATGTTTTGAGATGGAGGCTGGGGAAAAAAGCAGCATTTGATTGGCAGTGACATCATTTTTTCAAAGGGAAATACACTTTGTTCCCTGTTAGGGCTCTCCAAACCAAAGTCTTTACATTAGAACACACTTATCTCGACAACACTCACTTTGAATCCAACCGCTTATTTTGTTGTCAGTCAGCCAATCTGAGTGGCGTCGACATCAGCAGCTTCCACTGTGTACCTCTATCATTGTATACTAGATCCACTCGACGTCCATTGTACCGGTCGCCCTAGGGTCGGGGTCCCCCACATCTGCGGTCTTCTCCAAAGTTTCTCATTGTCATCCCACTGGGTTGAGTTTTTCCTTGCCCCGATGTGGGATCTGAACCGAGGATCTCGTTGTGGCTTGTGCATCCCTTTGAGACACTTGTGATTTAGGGCTATATAAATAAACATTGATTGATTGATATACTGTTTAAAAGCCCTTTGTAACGAAGGCCAGCCAGTGCAGCTGTGCCATGTGTACCGTATTTTCCGGACTATAAGGCGCACTTAAAATCCTTTTTTTCCCTCAAAACTCGACAGTGTGCCTAATAACCCGGTGCGGCTAATATAAGGAATAATTCTGGTTTTGCTTACTGACCTCGAAGCTATTTTATTTGGTACATAGTGTAATGATAAGTGTGACTAGTAGATGGCAGTCACACACAAGAGATATGTGGAGACTGCAATATGACTCAAGTAAACACCAACCTTTGAAAATATAGAACATTACACACGGCGCTCAAAAATCCATCAAAATGTTTTAGTACGACTTTGGTAAGCTATGAAGCCACACCGCTTGGTGGATTGTACTGTGCTTCAACATACGAGTACTATTATGGTGTGTGTATAAGGTAAGCGTTTTGTTTTGCAATATTATGCAAAAGCAACTTTTCTTACCTTCTGGTACCTGCTGATCTGTATTCAGGATCTGCATAAGTCCTGAAAAATTGCGCGCGTCCGCTTTTGTAGTCCATGCCGACACCGTAGTCCATAAGCTTCTTCTTTTTCTCTATCTTCTTGTTATGGGACATTCATCCTCCGCTGTTGCCATTTCTAAAATAAAGTAGTGTAAAGTTCTTGCAATGACCAAAGTATACAATGATTTACAAATCCTTTTCAACTTATATTCAATTGAATAGACTGCAAAGACAAGATACTTAATGTTTGAACTGAGAAACGTCATTTTTTTTTGCAAATAATCATTAACTTAGAATTCAATGGCAGCAACACATTGCAAAAAAGTTGGCACACGGGCATTTTTACCACTGTGTTACATGGCCTTTCCTTTTAACAACACTCAGTAAACGTTTGGGAACTGAGGAGACCAATTTTTGAAACTTTTCAGGTGGAATTCTTTCCCATTCTTGCTTGATGTACAGCTTAAGTTGTTCAACAGTCCGGGGTATCCGTTGTGGTATTTTAGGCTTCATAATGCACCACACATTTTCAATGGGAGACAGGTCTGGACTACAGGCAGGCCAGTCTAGTGCCCACACACTTTTACTACGAAGCCATGCTATTGTAACACATGCAGAATGTGGCTTGGCATTGTCTTGCTTAAATAAGCAGGGGCGTCCATAGAAAAGACGTTGGTTGGATGGCAACATATGTTGCTCCAAAACCTGTATGTACCTTCCAGTATTAATAGTGCCTTCACAGATGTGTAAGTTTCCATGCCTTAGGCACTAATACACCCCCATACCATCACATTTTGAACTTTGCACCTATACCAGTCCGGATGGTTCTTTTCCTCTTTGGTCCGTAGGACAAGACGTCCACAGTTTCCAAAAACAATTTGAAACGTGGACTCGTCAAACCACAGAACACTTTCACACTTTGCATCAGTCCATCTTAGATGAGCTTGGACACAGCGAAGCCGGCGGCGTTTCTGGGTGTTGTTGATAAATGGCTTTCGCTTTGCATAGTAGAGTTTTAACTTGCGATTTACACAACGTGCCAACTTCACTGGTTTTGGGTTTTGTACCTCCACAATGCCTCCATCGTGTGAATTCACATTTTCGGCACTTATAAGGATCTGAAATGCACAAAAACAGGTGCCAACAGGCAAGAAAAGTGTGTTTTGCATAATATGGCCGCTTTAAGTGTCTTTTCAAAGTCTTTAGAACACTCTAAGCTGCTAGTATTTAAATATATTATGACAATCTTGAATCCCTCAACACAATAACGTGCAAAAAAAAAATATTAACACACACTGGGCAACACAAAGAGCAACTTCCTATAAGCAAGCTGAAATGTTTATAACCATCTCATTGGGAACACAACATTGTCAAAATATACCAAATTTACATGAAATGTTACAATGTCAAAATTGAGTTTGAAACGACTCTTTTGGAGGAACCAGTAGAAAGTGTGTGAAGGATTGTTGTTGTTTTTTAACAAGTTACCTTGGCTGTTTAGGTGGTTTTTGTCAGCACCTGCAGGAGTCTGTGGGACTGTGGTTCTGTGGCTCTGGATGACATCAGCATGAGTCTGGGAGACTGTGAGCTCACAGCAGGTAAAAAAAAAAAAAAGTATTTCCAAGTTGCAAATCATTACTTTTCTTTCACTAGTCAGACTGATTTCTGCTGAGCTAAGCAGGAACACTCAGCCCAACCAACAAAACAAGATTTGTTAACGTTCTTTGCAGTATTTGAACATTTATTGATCGGGAAAGTCCCATTGAGATTAGGAATTTCTTTTTCATCATCAGCATCAGTGTGAGTTTCAATGGGAGCAAGGTGGGTCAAGGGTCTTGCCCAAGGACACAACGGCAGTGACTAAGATGGCAGAAGATGGATTTGTAGCAGCAACCCTCAAGTTTCTGGACGATCGCTCTACCATCCGAGCTGCGTTTTATATTGAAGTTGTATTTTTGTGTTGCAGGGTTGACGTCATCAATCCCAGGTTGGTGTGACTTTGAAGCAGGATTGTGCGACTACACTCAGGACAGGCAGCATGATGCTGCTGACTGGGAACGCAGGAGGGGACCAACCCCGACCTCTTACACTGGACCCAGAGGAGATCACACTACTGGGCTTGGTGAGACACAACCACGTTCTTAATCCTCTCTGTAATTAGTGCCTTCATTGGAATGCTACGAATGCTAATGCTGCAGAATAACATTGCAATGTCAGCACATTGGAGGTCAGTGGATGTGATTCAGAAAATATACTGTATTTTCCAGACCATAAGGCGCACCGGATTATAAGGCGCACTGCCGATGAATGATCTATTTTTTTAAATCTTTTTTCATATATAAGGATTATAAGGCGCATTAAAGGAGTCATTATATTATATATTTTTTCTAAATGTAAAACACTTCCTTGTGGTCTACATAACATGTAATGGTGGTTCTTTGGTCAAAATGTTGCATAGATTATGTTTTACAGATCATCTTCAAGCCGCTTTCTGACAGTCGCTTCCGGATGCGCGGTTTTTGTGGGCGGTCTTATTTACGTGGCTCACATTCGGCAGCGTCTTCTCCCCGTCATCTTTGTTGTACTGGTCTGGCGTGCAAGGATGGGAGTGAAAGAAGTGTCAAAAGATGGAGCTAACTGTTTTAATGACATTCAGACTTTACTTAAATCATCCGGAAACAACATCAGAAATGTGTCCCGTAAAAAACCATCCGACCGGAACTCTCTAATAACTAAAGTTCCTTGGGTGAATAATGTAAACTCACTACACCGGTATGTTTTAGCGCTTTCATGGCGAGTTTACTGACAGATATAAGTAAGAACTTTACACTACTTTATATTAGAAATGGCAACAGCAGAGGATGAATGTCCCATAACAAGAAGATAGCGAAACAGAAGAAGCTTGTCAGCACAGACTACAAAGGCACAATTTTTCAGGATTTATGCAAATCCCAAATACAGATCAGCAGGTACCAGAAGGTAAGAAAAGTTGCTTTTGCATAATATTGCGAAACACAACGCCAGATAAAATGTCTTACCTTATACACACACCATAATAATACTTGTATGTTGAAGCACAGTACAATCCACCAAGCGGTGCGGCTTCATAGCTTACCAAAGTTGTACTAAAACATTTTTATATATTTTTGAGCGCTGTGTGTAATGTTCTATATTTTCAATGGAACATATAAAATGTTAGTGTTGTTTACTTCAGTCATATTGCAATCATAGTGTATTTATTATGTTTGCTGCCATCTACTGGTCACACTTATATTTACACCATGTACCAATTAAAATAGCTTTGAGGTCGGTAATCAAAATCAGAATTCATCCGTACATTAGGCCCACCGGGTTATAAGGCGCACTGTCGAGTTTTGAGAAGAAGAAAAATACGGTATATTTAAAATGTCTATTTTTCACAATGACTGTATTTTCGGAAGCATAGAGCGCACCCACCAAATTTTAGAAGAAAAAATATTTTTACATATATTAGCCGCACCGGACTATAAGCCGCAGAGATATACACCGGTACGGAATATTTTGCTAGTGTTTATTTACATACCTTAATTATTTCCAAACGGTGTCTGTAACACAGCAGTAAAACGGCGGATCAAACAAACAGAAATCATCGTCTCCAATCAGCTAAAAAGACTCAACAACTCCATCCATCCATCCATCCATCCATCTTCTTCCGCTTACCCAAGGTCGGGTCGCGGGGGCAGCAGCCTAAGCAGGGAAGCCCAGACTTCCCTCTCCCCAGCCACTTCGTCCAGCTCCTCCCGGGGGATCCCGAGGCGTTCCAAGGCCAGCCGGGAGAGATAGCCTTCCCAACGTGTCCTGGGTCTTCCCCGTGGCCTCTTACCGGTCGGACGTGCCCGAAACACCTCCCTAGGGAGGCGTTCGGGTGGCATCCTGACCAGATGCCCGAACCACCTCATCTGGCTCCTCTTGATGTGGAGGAGCAGCGGCTTTACTTTGAGCTCCTCCCGGATGACAGAGCTTCTCACCCTATCTCTAAGGGAAAGACCCGCCACCCGGCGGAGGAAACTCATTTCGGCCGCTTGTACCCGTGATCTTGTCCTTTCGGTCATGACCCAAAGCTCATGACAATAAGTGAGGATGGGAACGTAGATCGACCGGTAAATCAAGAGCTTTGCCTTCCGGCTCAGCTCCTTCTTCACCACAACGGATCGATACAGCGTCCGCATTACTGAAGACGCCGAACCGATCCACCTGTCGATCTCACGATCCACTCTTCCCTCACTCGTGAACAAGACTCCAAGGTACTTGAACTCCTCCACTTGGGGCAAGATCTCCTCCCCAACTTGGAGATGGCACTCCACCCTTTTCCGGGCGAGAACCATGGACTCGGACTTGGAGGTGCTGATTCTCATTCCAGTCGCTTCACACTCTGCTGCGAACCGATCCAGTGAGAGCTGAAGATCTTGGCCAGATGAAGCCATCAGGACCACATCATCTGCAAAAAGCAGAGACCTAATCCTGCAGCCACCAAACCAGATACCCTCAACGTCCTGACTGCGCCTAAAAATTCTGTCTATAAAGGTTACGATGACATTTTGGTGAATTGACTAAACAGAAACAATACAAAAAAAATAGCATTATAAGTTAACGATACTAAAGCACAGACACTTATGAACGTGTTAGCATATTTGCTAATGGTAATGACGCTAGCTTGATTACATTACGATAGCATACGCATGAAAACACTCCTACAGACATCACACATGGGACGGTTTAGTAAGTACGAGTTGTTTTAGTTTAATAAGTGGTAGAAAATGAATGGATGGATGGATGTATTGTAAAACCTATAAACGTTGCTTTTAGTGATGAATGAAGACTCCTTTTGACCCGAAACGCTATGGACGGTCTTACTTCCAGTTCAAAGCATGAAACTCGAAGTACATTTTTCAACACGGAGCACCTGCAGTAAGCAGTCTCATCCAAAAGATGGCGCCATAGCACAAACAATAACACACCTTTTCAGTGTCTCTGTTGGTGTAATATGAAAACAGTTTGTTGAACTCAAAACATTGTGCTCGTTTGCAAAGAAAAATCCATAAACCAGCCGCACCGTAGATGGTAGAGTGGCTGGCTAGAAACTTGAGGGTTCCAGGTTCGAATCCAGTTTCTGTCATCTTAGCCGCTGCCGTTGTGTCCTTGGGCAAGACACTTCGACCAACTTACTCCCAGTGCCTCCCACACTGGTGTAAATGTAGCTTAAATGTAGATAATGGGTTTCTTAATGTAAAGCACTATTTATAAAATCAATAATTTATAATACATTATAATTCCCAGCCTTCTTAGTGTTAGCATCACAGTGCTAAGTGAACACATTGCTAGCAAATCAAGGTTAACAAACACTTCCTGTTATGATGTTGATGCGCAAATGGGATTAGTGACTAACTTGTCCATGTCACGATTTGATTGACAGGTTATTATCTGCACATGGAAGCGTCCCCGATGTTGCCCGGTCAGACAGTCCGTCTGCTGTCTCCTCCTGTCAGAGGTTCAAAGGACGTGCAGTGTTTGGGTTTCTTCTACAACATGTTTGGATCAAACACAGGCCAGCTCAGCGTGCGGCTGCAAAACAACAAACGGGAAGTTTTGCTGTGGCAGCGGACAGGCGAGCAAAGTGTTGCCTGGTTGAAAGCCCTGGTGGAATATCAGAGCGATGACCAACATCAGGTAAGAACTCAACTTTGTTTAATTAGTGTTAGATGACCAACAGTCAACAAAAGCAACTATAAGAACTAGAGATGTCCGATAATGGCTTTTTTGCCGATATCCGATATTGTCCAACTCTTAATTACCGATTCTGATATCAACCGATACCGATATATACAGTCGTGGAATTAACACATTATTATGCCTAATTCTGTTGTGATGCCCCGCTGGATGCATTAAACAATGTAAGAAGGTTTTCCAAAATAAATCAACTCAAGTTATGGAAAAAAATGCCAACATGGCACTGCCATATTTATTATTGAAGTCACAAAGTGTTTTGTTTTTTTTAACATGCCTCAAAACAGCAGCTTGGAATTTGGGACATGCTCTCCCTGAGACCACTACAACTATGGGAAGTACTATACTTTGACTTTCACAAAGTGCATTATTTTTTATTGTTTTTTTAAACATGCCTCAAAACAACAGCTACAAAAACAATGAAGGCACACAGCTTCAGTCCAGAGTATACTAGAGTAATAAAGTAAACAATAACAGTCCTCCTTTAGTGCAAGACTGCCTGGCATACTGTATAACAGGAAATTATAAAATGGGCTCAATCTGCTCTGCTCTAACGTATTTGTATGAGTAACACAAATGTGCTGCAAGCTAGTGGTGAGTGCTTGAAGTGGCCTACCAGTCAGTCAGAGCTTCTGAAATTCTGCGTTGAGACAGGGGTGGTTTTTGTTGTATTTTTGTTTTTTCTCGGTGGAGTCTTTAAGCGACAACTGTGGTACTACTTTTTTTCGCTGTTTGATTTTCATCCATCTTCCGCTTGTATTCATCGTGTATCTCCTTATGATTCTTGAAGAGGTGGGAGATCAAATTGCTCGTCTTAAAGGAAGACGTCTTGGTTCCCCCTCCCATAACCAACTTTTTGCAGTCATTGCAAATTGCCAGTTTTTTATCCGTCAGAGACACTTTAAAATAATCCCAAACCATGTCGTTAGTCAGTCATCGAGCGAGCTGGCTTGTTAACCAGGCTACAGCACCGGCAACAACACACTCTTATTGTTGTTATGATCCGCTCGCGGCCGATATTACATTTTAAAGCATGTATCGATAATAATAAGAACTTTCTATTCTGTATGTTTTCAACAAACGTCACTGACGCTTTTAAGACTTTCATAAAGTTTGTTTGCTTCTACTTTCTCATTTTCATGTTCAAACTGGATCAAAATAACTAAAATCGAAGGATTAAATCAGGGCCTCAGGCTTTGAGTGAGGCTCCACACGCCACTTGACATTTCTCATTTCCCCATTCACTACTCTATATATATTATTTTATAATAATAAACTTTTTTCCGCGTTGTGTTGATTGATTGACAGAAAGAACCAATTAATAAATGATTGTGCCTAAATCTAGCCAACCACGGAAGGCACCACAAAATGTAAACCAATCAGAAGCAACCTAAAGCGGGTCTTGGTGTCTCTTTCTTTCACACACACACACACGGCGGCTTTCTCGCTAAATTTAGTATCTTTACAACTCTTATTAGCGGTGTAAGACAAGGATGTATACTATCACCCCTTCTATTTAACATACAGTCGTGGTCAAAAGTTTACATACTTTAAAGAAACATAATGTCATGGCTGTCTCGAGTTTCCAATAATTTCTACAACTCTTATTTTTTGTGATAGAGTGATTGGAGCACATACTTGTTGGCATACTTGCCAACCCTCCCGATTTTCCCGGGAGACTCCCGAATTCCAGTGCCCCTCCCGAAAATCTCCCGGGGCAACCATTCTCACGATTTCCACCTGGACAACAATATTGGGGGCATGCCGTAAAGGCAATGCCTTTAGCGTCCTCTACAACCTGTCGTCGCGTCCGCTTCTCCTCCATACAAACAGCGTACCGGCCCAGTCACATAATATATGAGGCTTTTAAACACACAAGAGTGTATGCAAGCATACTTGGTCAACAGCCATACAGGTCACACTGAGGGTGGCCGTATAAACAACCTTAACACTGTTACAAATATGCGCCACACTGTGAACCCACACCAAACAAGAATGACAAACACATTTCGGGAGAACATCCACACCGTGGAGGATGGATGTTACGCTACAATATACACCCCCTGCTACCACCAAACCCCGCCCACCTCAACCCCGCCTCTCCCCATCTCCCGAATTCGGAGGTCTCAAGGTTGGCAAGTATGCTTGTTGGTCACAAAAAACATTCATGAAGTTTGGTTCTTTTATGAATTTATTATGGGTCTACTGAAAATGTGACCAAATCTGCTGGGTCAAAAGTATACATACAGCAATGTTAATATTTGCTTACATGTCCCTTGGCAAGTTTCACTGCAATAAGGCGCTTTTGGTAGCCATCCACAAGCTTCTAGTTGAATTTTTGACCACTCCTCTTGACAAAACTGGTGCAGTTCAGCTAAATGTGTTGGTTTTCTGACTTGGACTTGTTTCTTCAGCATTGTCCACACATTTAAGTCAGAACTTTGGGAAACCTTAATTCTAGCCTGATTTAGCCATTCCTTAAACTCTGTGCAAAGTTGCCACCTTTGTGCCTTGGTTGGGATGTAAATGTTTCATCACTGTCTCGCTTCAAAAAACCCAAAAATCTATCGTTCATGTTAACGAGCCAGTCAATAGTGAAGTGAAGTGAATTATATTTATATAGCGCTTTTCTCGAGTGACTCAAAGCGCTTTTACATAGTGAAACCCAATATCTAAGTTACATTTAAACCAGTGTAGGTGGCACTGGGAGCAGGTGGGTAAAGTGTCTTGCCCAAGGAAACAACAGCAGTGACTAGGATGGCGGAAGCTGGGATCGAACCTGGAACCCTCCAGTTGCTGGCACGGCCACTCTACCAACCGAGCTATACCGCCCCAATAGATTTGGTTAGTTCGTGAATATCATAAGCCTTCAGTCTTTTGATCAAATTTGATACCAATGTAGAACACAGCAAAAAATACAACTCAACTAAGAATTATCAGAAGAAAATTAATTTACAAGTCTAATCATAATTTGCAGTTCTTAATCACATTTTATGTCTCCCACTACATCATTTCTGTCTTCTACAGCGTCTATAGTAATCAATTATGCAAATGAGCCAATGATGTCATCGAGCGACTTCTAGCTACTTACCTTACTGAGGAGTTGGCAACACTGGAAGATGAAGAGAGATCAGGTCAGATTGAGGACAGAGTTGTCGAAGAGATACAAATTGAGACCACAAATACAGAGGATGAGACAGAAGAGCCCGCAGAGAAAACAGTGGAGAGGATTTTCATTTTCAGGCCACAGTGCAGGAAGACCCTGTGGAGTCCAGAACATCAGTCTTATGGTATAAATCTATGTTAAAACAGGCTAAATCGATATTAAAAAAAAGCCTACTTTTTTTTCCAAATGCATCATGCAACTTAAGTCTCACTTGTCATTTTCTGAAACTTGGCAGCCCTGTGGTTACTTTTTATTTGTGTTGTTCCAGATTGTGCTTGAAGCCACCAGAGGTTCATCGGTCAGAAGTGACATCGCCATCGATGACATCATCTTGGAAAGTGGACCATGTTCAGGTGAACTTCCTGTTTCAAAAACAATTGATTTCAAACTGGGGAGCAATGACTGATGTTCATGTGATCATTCATCTAAAAGGGGAACTGCACTTTTTTTTTGGAATGTTTTCTATCATTCACAATCATGACAATGGATGTATATTTTTTTAATGCATTCTAAATATTAAATACATTTGATCAAAAGTTCGCTTACAATGGAGCCTATGGGAGCCTGCCTATAGAGCTGCCTAAAAAAACATCCAAACACCTCCATTGAGGTTTTATATACATGATGTAAGTATATATGTAATGTAGTAACGGGCACATTTATAATAACATGTCATTTACATATTTTGATCATTTTAAGCATACACGGCACATTAATTTCAAAAACGCATCACTTTGGCTTTTTTTTCTCTTCATCACTGATTATTACTCACTGCAGACTTCATGAGAGCCAACAAACATAATAAAACATCACTTACTGTACAAGGTCTGCTGTCATTAGGATGCCGACTGCTGGGATGTTCATATATTCCCATTTAGATTAAGAATGACTCATAATCCTCGCGAAGAAAAGGAAGGTGGAACCAAGCGTCTTTTCGTGTCGTTCTCACCAGTTCCAGGTCCTAAATTAGCCATCTACTTTTCAGGTGAGAGGCATGATTTATGATCTATGATAAACTTATAGGGAAGCAAGGAAGCAGCAGACCACTCGCTGATGTAAACATAGAGATCATGGCGTCGCTCTAAATAGTTTGTCTGCGTTAGCACTTATAATAACAATATCACTAATACTTGGTTAATATTTAAGTTCCAAAATGTAAATGGAGTATTGTTGGCGCTTTTTAAATGTTAATTTATCGGATTTTATGGGCGGAATAGTGGAGCTTCTATTAGCTCCGCTGTAAGCTGACTTTTATTTACGTTTATTTAATATTTAGAATGCATTAAAACAAATCCATGCTTTGTCATTTCTTTCATAATGATTGTGAACGATAGGCAAAATTCCCCAAAAAGTGCAGTTTTCCTTTTAACTGCAGAACTAATTTTCGACTTGTCGGCAGGTAAATCAGACCTTTTTAAAAATCACAAACTCTATTTAAAAGGAAGGTTGGCGTTAAAATGATGAAAAATACATTAGAATGTTTTTACTGACACTTGTGATGTTAATTATTCCTTCTACTGCTGCAATTATAATTATATTTGAATCATGCAAGTTAAACATTCTCCCACAACGTTGATATTCTCGGAATAAATTACAATTTTGTCATAAAAAAGTAGATGAGATGTCTTTTCTGGATCTGTAAAACTACACCCATGCAGGAGTCCGGTGGTGAGCTGCAGGGCAGGTAGTGTGAAGGCTAAAATAATAATAATATATTGACCTTTGGGTACAATATTTATTGTATTGTACAGTAGAATCCATTTATTTTGACTGAATAATGTAAACATAAGCCATCATAACTGAGACATAACTAGCTAATGCTAGCACGCAGACACAAATGGTCGACCAACACTTTTTAGTAATAATAACAATAATAACACGTTAAGCAGGACTGAGTTGTCGACATAAACAAACCAATATAAGCATGTTCCGTGCATTATGCTGCTGAGAAGCCACGTCCTTTTTCAACATGCGTAACTCTGACAAATAAATAAAGCCACAAATGTCCACTGCAGAGGACACTAGTGCAGGGGTCGGCAACCCGCGGCTCTAGAGCCGCATGCGGCTCTTTAGCGCCGCCCTTGAGGCTCTCTGTTGCATGCTAACATGCTATTTAGGCTAGCTATTTGTACATATTGCATCATAATGCCTCATTTGCAGGTATATTTGAGGTCATTTAGTTTCCTTTAAGTCCTCTTATTTCAATTTATATCTCATGACACACTATCTGTATGTAATATGGCTTTTAATTTTTTGCGGCTCCAGACAGATTTTTTTTTTGTATTTTTGGTCCAATATGGCTCTTTCAACATTTTGGGTTGCCGACCCCTGCACTAGTGGGTTAGTTTATGTTTTGGTCATTACATTTTATTTTCATTATTAGGAATTAGGGTTGTCTCGATACCAATATTTTGGTACTGGTACCAAAATGTATTTTGATACTTTTCTAAATAAAGGCGACCACAAAAAATGGCATTATTGGCTTTATTTTAACAAAAAATCTTAGTGTACATTAAACATGTTTCTTATTGCAATCAAAGAACAATTTTGTCCTTAAATAAAATAGTGAACATACAAGACAACTTGTATTTTAGTAGTAAGTAAGCAAACAAAGACTCCTAATTTTTCACATGACATATGCAGTAACATATTGTGTCATTTCTCCTTCTATTATTTTGTCAAAATTGTAAAGGACAAGCTGTAAAATGGATTATTAATCTACTTGTTCATTTACTGTTAATATCTGGTTATTTTCTGTTTTTTTAACATGTTCTATCTACACTTCTCTGCTCGTAAAACCAGCAATATCACGACATGACGTCATGACCGGGAACCGGTACTTTTCAGAGTATAGTACCGTTGTTGATTAATTAGTAAACCGAGTATAGTACCATTGTTGATTAATTAGTACCGCAAAACTATACTAGTACCGGTATACCAGAGGTGTGGACTCGAGTCACATGACTTGGACTCGAGTCAGACTCGAGTCATGAATTTGATGACTTTAGACTCGACTTGACAAAATGTAAAAAGACTTGCAACTCGACTTAGACTTTAACATCAATGACTTGTGACTTCACTTGGACTTGAGCCTTTTGAATTGACATGACTTGCTACTTTCCCCAAAACCCAAAGATGAAAAAGTTATTCGGGAGCGCTCCGTATTTTTCATTGTGTACTTGTCTATCAGCGTTGCGTGTGTCAGCTGGTGTGGTCTCAGTACAACAGCCAATCAAATTAGATCTACTTTGTTTTCATCACACAGCATTCATCCAATCAAATTGCAGGACAACCAACGAAGAAGACATGTCCAAACCACACGCCAGTGAACAAAAAATGATACCTAAAATAATTTTGTTTGGGTATAAAAATTACGAGGTGGTCAACACAAAACGGTTTGCAGTATGCAACACATGCGGTTCGAAAATTACTGATGGAGAGGCAACAACTTCCAACTTCGTCCGGCATTTGAAGTTGCACAAAGAACGGTAAGTTTTGAATGTAAGATAACGTTTATTGGCTAAGTAACGTGACTTTTATTTGCTGTGTAGTTAAATCAGTGAGGCTGTAAACTCACTGCTAACGTTATAACGTTATTGCAAACACGGGAATCTGTTGCAGTTCACTACCTTATTCATACTTTTTGTTCAGTGATTTTTTTTAAGCAGGGTTACGTTAGTCAATATATCACACGTAACGTTAGACGGCGGTCAGCAGCACCGCGTATTTTAGCCACCTAAAAAAAGACAAAAATAGTAAAATAAAGGTCAGTTAAAATGTATACTATATTATGAATATGTGTACCGTTTTAGCTAGCTTTCTGACATACTGTTGGTTGTTTACCTCAGTGGTGCCCAACCACCGGGCCGCGGCCCGGTACTGGTCCGTGGATCGATTGGTATCGGACCGCACAAGAAATAATTTTTTTCTTTTTTTAATTAAATCAACATAAAAAACACAAGATACACTTACAAGTAGTGCACCAACCCAAAACAACTCTCTCCCCCCTTTTGTTCTGGGCATTGAACATGAAGACTCTTCCTTCACTGTTCCGAGTGGCCATGAGAGTCTTGGCAGTGCCTGCCTCCAGTGCTCCAGTGGAGCGAGTTTTCAGCCATGGTGGCATCATACTACGCCCCCATCGTGCACAAATGACTGACAGACTCTTGGCTAATTTGGTCTTTTGCAAATGCAATGCAGCATAAGGCCCTGACATATAAAAAGTACAACTTTTTTGTTATGTTCACGTATATGTCATGTTTTTTCAATGTTAACACTTTTGTACAAATAAGTACATTTGCACTTTATTTTTCAATGTGTTTGTTCTGTAAAGGAATGAGTTAATGTTTAAAATGACTGGTTAATAGTGCTATTATAAAGTGCAATGTCAGCACAATTTTCTTTCCTGCAATTTAAAATGCACTTGTTTTAATAAATAAATACAGCGTTTGAAAAGCATACACAATCTGTGTTAATATATTAGTCTGTGGTTAAAAGGACTTGAAAGGACTCGAAACTCAAAATGCAGGACTTAGGACTTGACTTGAGACTTTCCAGTCTTGACTTTGGACTTGACTCGGGGCTTGCCTGTCTTGACTCGGGACTTGACTCGGACTTGAGGGCAAAGACTTGAGACTTACTTGTGACTTGCAAAACAATGACTTGGTCCCACCTCTGCGGTATACTGTACAACCCTATTAAGAATTAAAAACCCATTTTTGATTTAGTAATAATAGAAGTATTATTATTAAGGCGCCTCTCTAAGTACCAAAAATTGGGACCATTAAAAATGTTAGAAAAGAAACAAAAAACAACAGATAGCTAAAATGAAAGTGAATAAGCAGTGTTTTTGAGTCTTAACCCTTGTGTGATGTTCGGGTCTGTGGGACCCGTTTTCATTTTTTATTAAAAGAAAAATTATACAATTAATTAATTTTTCAAACTGAGACTCACTGACTTTGGCTCATTTTCTGTGAAGAACATATATCAGAATACATATTTAATGACCACACACCATACACCCCCCCTACACATTTCTATTACATATAAGATGTCCGGGTCCACACACACACACACACACACACACACACACACACAGCAGGCCTAGACAGGAGGACAGAGTGTAGGTACACAGAACATCAGAGGGTCAAATGTGCGAGAAAATGAGAGCAGACAGTGTTGACAAACAATGTTGCAACCTTGTGTGGGAACCACAAGTGCAGAAACACAAAAGAAGAATCCCTGTGGTATGCAGAAACTGGCAGAAAATGTTTCCGTGCAGCGTTCATATTGTTGTTACTCAGCCAGCGTTTGTGGGTCTGATGGACCCGTAGCATTTTGTGGCTTTTAATGCCTCACAATCAAACACTTTTATGATAAAATACTGAACAGATGTTTACCTTATCCCAATAAACATCTGTTCAGTATTTTGACATAAAAGTGTTTGATTGTGAGGCATTAAAAGCCACAAAATGCAACGGGTCCATCAGACCCACAAACGCTGGCTGAGTAACAACAATATGAACATTACAAAAGGGTTAATTGATTTGAAGAGGGAACATGAGGCCATGTTGCAAATATCAGGAGGTGGTAAGTTCCGAACAGGTTGTGCACTTACTTGTACTTAGTCTCCCCAAATTATGTCCTCGGTTCCAAATATGAGGGGCTGGGCTCTGAACCACATGGTGGACAGACGCGATCAGGGGAAAGTAGGATGGACGGACATTGAGAATCTTAGAGAACGGGAGAGGAGACAACAGAGTGCAGGTCGGAAAGATATGATGGTGTGGAGTTGTGGATAGAGGTGTCCTGATACGATAATTTCAGTTACGATACGATACCGATATTGGAGACACATGTGTTGGCTGATATCTATATTAATCCGATACGATGTCCGCAAAAATCATAGTGCATACTTTATGTTCTGTTGTGTGATATTAGCATACTTGCCAACCCTCCCGGATTTTCCGGGAGACTCCCGAAATTCAGCGCCTCTCCCGAAAACCTCCCGGGACAAATTTTCTCCCGAAAAACTCCCGAAATTCCGGCGGAGCTGGAGGCCACGCCCCCTCCAGCTCCATGCGGACCTGAGTGACGTGTTGACAACACACAACAAAAGCAGTTTGTCTGCCGTAAACAGCAATGTTGTGACACTTTTAAACAGGACAATACTGCCATCTACTGTACATGCATATGTGACCCACCCATAATGTGTCACATTTTTGTGTTGATTTATTTATTTTATTTTGTGGTTTGAATTCGTTTTTGGAGCTGTCATTACACATTTATCAGTATTCACATTGGTCAGTAGGGGGCAGTAGGACGTTTCTTCCCAATTGAATGCTATCACCTGCAGACCGGAAGTATCTTGTCATTCTGATGAGCGCGACCAGTCTGTGAACAATTGAAACGTCCTGTGTGCTTTTTCCTCCTGTATAACAGGTTAGTTTTGGTGAATCAACTCACTGAATAACATCCATGTGATCTTTATAAGTTTAAGTACACATTCTGATGGTGGAGCCTAACTCTAAAGTGTTTGTGAGTTGTAGTTTGTATTTGTGAATGAATCCAGTGCACAGCTGCAGTAATCAATACAAAAAGGCGACGTGAGTACGCAATGTTTATATAGGAACTTCTGATCCTAATTCAGACTCCCAAATTAGAGCTCCCGTTTTCTTATTGATTTTATAATGTATATTTGTATATTGTGTGTGTTCTGAAATAGTGACAGAAAATAAAACAAGGATGGACAATTCAACCCTTAACTCAACAATGAGTAGATGAGTGTTATGTGTGTGTATATGTGTAAATAAATGAACACTGAAATTCAAGTATTTATTTTTATTTATTTATTTATATATATATATATATATATATATTTATTTATATATATATATATATATATATATATATATATATAATCTCCTGACGATTGAGGGTACCCCCCCTCATGAAACAGGCCTGTAGAGATGAAATAGTCTTGTGATTTTTTCCCACACATACATATATATATATATATATATATATAAATATAAAGCTAGAATTCACTGAAAGTCAAGTATTTCTTATATATATATATATATCTTAACCACACCCCCAACCACGCCCCCCGCCCCACCTCCCAAAATCGGAGGTCTCAAGGTTGGCAAGTATGGATATTAGTCAAACAGGAAAAACACTAACTTTATGACATTGGAGTGTTAATTTGCTTTTGGCGACACCTAGTGGTCACAATCATTCATTTAACTCAGCTCATGACGCAGTAAATTGAATGATGCGGACACGTAGATATGATCCTGCCTATGTGTAATATGCAACTATAATTATTTGACAAAAGCGATGTTTTAGACTGCAATATTGCTTAATTTAGGACGCTTTTTGCATATGTCTAGCTTGTGTGCTTAGCTGTTGTGTAGCTGCTATCTCCTGGCATGGTTACCTTCGGACTAAAATACAAGACCAACCTTGTGTGCTTATTAGAGGACATTTTGGCCTTGTTCACAATGCAGGTCAATTCCGACTTTTTTGCCCACATGCGACCTGTATCGGGTATTTTCACGCCAGTGTGAACAGTGCAATTACCAATTGTTCATATTCGACCCAGGCCTCTTTCAGTATGTGGAAATAAAGCTGATATATTAACAGGGGGCCAGGAAACGCGAGCATATAACCCCTAATTCTTCAGAGTTTGCACTGGCTCCCTGTTCATTTTATAATAGATTTTAAAACCTTGCTGTTTGTTTTTAAAGCTTTACATGGACTGGCTCCTCAGTATATCTCGGACCTCATCCAAATTTACACTCCTGAGGTCCGAGAGCCAGCTCCAGCTCATGGTGCCCAAGACCAGACTTAAATCCAGGGGAGACAGGGCCTTCTCTGTGGTCGGCCCTAAGCTCTGGAACACTCTGCCCCTCCATGTTCAAACTGCTCCCACAGTGGAGCGTTTTAAGTCTCGTCTTAAGACCCACTTTTATTCTTTGGCTTTTAACACTACGTGAGTTGTGTGGTCCTTTGTCCTGTTTTTGTTTTTTTTATACATTTTGATTTCTATTTACTGTTTTAATTGTTTTTCCCTTTAAAATCGTTTTTAATCATATTTATTTTTATATTGGTTCTATATTTATTTATTTTTTGTTTTTATTCAGTCATTGGTGGAGCTGAGGATATTTGATTATTGTTTTTAATATTGTTGTGCAGCACTTTGGAAACATTTTTGTTGTTTAAATGTGCTATATAAATAAAGTGGATTGGATATATGCGGTGCGTCCTCAATGTGAAAGCTCCCGCGCTTAGGTCGCATTCGTCCGACCGGAACGTCATCAAAAAGCAATAAGTGCCATAATTATTCCCCCAAAATAGACGGTAACAAAATAAATAGTTGACAACGTAGCAGAAAACAGGTGAAAATAAAATGTTTCAGGAACCCAAGTGAAAGTTCCACCACTCCTGTCTCTGACTGCTCGCCCATTGACACGCTCTTCAAAAACTGCCAGAGCCCAAATACTTGTCCTCTTTCTTCCTAATCTTTTATGCGCAATCATTTGGTTCAGAAAATGTTGACTTTGATTGCACAAAATTCTTGAAATTGCCACAAATGCGGCAATACTTAGAGGGGAACATTATCACCAGACCTATGTAAGCGTCAATATATACCTTGATGTTGCAGAAAAAAGACCATATATTTTTTTAACCGATTTCCGAACTCTAAATGGGTGAATTTTGGCGAATTAATCGCCTTTCTATTATTCGCTCTCGGAGCGATGACGTCACAACGTGGCGTCACATCGGGAAGCAATCCGCCATTTTTTCAAACACCGAGTCAAATCAGCTCTCTTATTTTCCGTTTTTTCGACTGTTTTCCGTACCTTGGAGACATCATGCCTCGTCGGTGTGTTGTCGGAGGGTGTAACAACACGAACAGGGACGGATTCAAGTTGCACCAGTGGCCCAAAGATGCGAAAGTGGCAAGAAATTGGACGTTTGTTCCGCACACTTTACCGACGAAAGCTATGCTACGACAGAGATGGCAAGAATGTGTGGATATCCTGTGACACTCAAAGCAGATGCATTTCCAACGATAAAGTCAAAGAAATCTGCCGCCAGACCCCCATTGAATCTGCCGGAGTGTGTGAGCAATTCAGGGACAAAGGACCTCAGTAGCACGGCAAGCAATGGCGGCAGTTTGTTCCCGCAGACGAGCGAGCTAAACCCCCTGGATGTCTTGGCTCACATCAACTCCAAAACTGGACAGATCAGCTTTCAGGAAAAGAGCGTGGATGAGGGTATGTCTACAGAATATATTAATTGATGAAAATTGGGCTGTCTGCACTCTCAAAGTGCATGTTGTTGCCAAATGTATTTCATATGCTGTAAACCTAGTTCATAGTTGTTGGTTTCCTTTAATGCCAAACAAACACATACCAATCGTTGGTTGGAAGGCGATCGCCGAATTCGTCCTCGCTTTCTCCCGTGTCGCTGGCTGTCGTGTCGTTTTCGTCGGTTTCGCTTGCATACGGTTCAAACCGATATGGCTCAATAGCTTCAGTTTCTTCTTCAATTTCGTTTTCGCTACCTGCCTCCACACTACAACCATCCGTTTCAATACATGCGCAATCTGTTGAATCGCTTAAGCCGCTGAAATCCGAGTCTGAATCCGAGCTAATGTCGCTATAGCTTGCTGTTCTTTCCGCCATGTTTGTTTGTGTTGGCATCACTATGTGACGTCACAGGAAAATGGACGGGTGTATATAACGATGGTTAAAATCAGGCACTTTGAAGCTTTTTTTTAGGGATATTGCGTGATGGGTAAAAGTTTGAAAAAAACTTCGAAAAATATAATAAGCCACTGGGAACTGATTTTTAATGGTTTTAACAATTCTGAAATTGTGATAATGTTCCCCTAATGTTCGACTAAAGTTGAAGCCATGTTTACTTCCGTAAACACTGCAGTGCGTGCGACGTCACGTCCGCATGTGGGTCAGATTGCATTCACATTAGAAATCACTTTTTTTTTTTTTGCAATGTGAACAGCCACTAAAAAAGATCGGATTTGACAAAAAAATCTGAATTGGACTTCCGACCCTGCAGTTTAAACGTAGCCTTAGATCAAACCTGGGCAAATTAAGGCTCGGGGACCGCATGCGGCCCGTTAAGCTTTTCAATCATTCCCTAATCATTTTTTTTTACATCTTTAAGATGGAAACTGTAGCCGCCATTATGATGTGCAGTGATGTTTTCAAATGACCGTAAATCTTGAACTATACAAAGTATTTCAATGGTTGGAATCTGCACTTTTGAATGATATACTAGTTACTATGGTAATCTAAGTCACAGCAGCTCATGCGAGGCACCAAGCAGTGTGGGTGGAGAGCGTTTCCACAGAGTTTCAGCCTGAAATGCGGGGACAAACGCGGAAGGAGATTTTTACAACAAAGTTCTAAAGCTTAGTGATGTATCAGCTATATCAGATTGTAGGTAGTTTTTTTTACCCTTCACGTTCATATTTCGCTGTGTTTGTTACATTTTTGTTGCGTTCAGCTTGATTGTAAAATATGTTGATCGAGAGGGGGAGTGACCTTCATATGTTGTCAATATTCAGTGTTTTATCGTTCAGTTAATATTGTAAATCCCACATTCTTTATTTTCATGTACATTCTGGGTGTCTCATTCAGTAAAAAATGTAAAATTCCATTCCGTTTTTAAGGCGGTCTGTCATAACCTTTTTAGCATTCATTCAGACTTTACTATGATGTTTTGTATTAGTGTTCCTAAAAATAGATATACTAGCCCCCAGACACATTTTTTAATCAAAATTTGGCCCCTCAAGTTAAAATAATTGTCCAGGCCTGCCTTAGATGTTAACGGGCAGTCCAGCTTTGCGCAAGTAAAAAACACTGCAGGACAGCTTGTATCTGAGACGTTAGATGCAGCCGATATCATCCGATACTTTTTTTTTTTGCTGATATTGTACTGATAGCCAATATCAACATCCCTTGTCTAGGTTCTATCATTTGTAGGCTGAGGTAAGTGTGTAACAATTGTAGTCATGTGTAGTATTTGCTAACATGGTGTAAGAATCTTAGGGAGCTAAAAAAAAAAAAGTGTTCAGGAAGTCAAATGTGCTGCAGCGTCTGATGTTTTGTTTCCATCACAGCTGCAGAGACGAAAGCTCCCGTGGGAACGTTCAACGAGATCGAGTAGAAGAAAACATAATTAAGCTTGAACTCTTTTTTTTTCTTTTTCTTTTGGACTCCAAAGACATTTTGACTGCCCACTCGACCACATGATCAGTTTCATGTCTTTTTTTATAAAGCACCTTTGTACTTTTCTCTGTGCTAAAACAAAAACTCTGTTTATCCTCACAAGTATGTGCATTAGATTAATGCTTCATTAAAGCTACTGTTTTCACACTGGTGTGTTTTCACTGTTTTATAGATTTAGACAAACTTTAATGGTCCACAATGGAAATTGTTCCAAAAAAAGTAGCATGATTAAAGTCACCCGAAATTAAAACGAGGCAATCGGGGTGTTTGGTCTGTTGCCTATGGTCGAATTCCAACAGCCAGAAGTTCGATGTCCGGCATACAAACACACTCCTTTACAGTAATATGTCCAGGATTACACTACCTCTCGTTCACCAAGATCGCAATCCCACCGCCTTTTTCCTTACCGCTCAGGAGTGTGTCTCTTTCCGCCCGTGAGCTTGTGAAGCTGGGTCGAGATGCGATGTGGTCCGGGAAGTCCGCGTAGTTGTATCATTGTAAGTCGTAGTAGGATCACTGAAAATATTAAAAGTATTAAAAATGTGGAAAAAAAACCTACACACATATTACAGAAAACAGATAAGAAGGAATATAAACAGATTTATTCAAATACATTTCTTTGGAAAAACATTTCAATTGGTCGCGCGGACAGAGGTCACATGATACACGTTCCATCGTTTAAATATTTCATAGACTCCATCTGCTGCGTCAGAGCTAGAACGTCCTGGAATCCGGTGCTCAGCCCAGACATGTGCTGGAAGTATGCTTCCTTCTCCAACTGCACCGACAAGTTATTAACCCCGGCATCTTTCAGAATGGCCGTCACCTGCAAGAGGAATAGGAATGAAAGTCAATATATGGATAAATTGAGAGGTTTGCCTTCAAGTTCAGCTCACTTTTTGCCACAATTCAGCATGACATCATGAACAACCCAAGTGAGGTAGAATCTGCACCTCTCAGAGGGAACAACCATCATTTCCAAGAATTCTGGTCTCAGATTCGAAGGTGCTAACCACCCCAAGAATAGGTGACGTTCAAAGCTTGATGAAGTTATCAAGATCACATCAACCAATCAAATAGCAGAGATAAGATCCCCCAAGACCAGCAAAGTGAGCTTTCAAACTTTGAAAAACCAAACAAAACGCAGCATGAAAGGCAATCACGTCTTTTTTACGTCCATGGGTTGGACACACTTGCATGAACTCACCTGCACTGATCCAGTGTTTCATGAAACCAAGGAAAGTCACACTGACCTCCGATCTTTGGCACCCAGGAAACATTTGTAGTTTATTGAACACTTGAAAAGAGAGACCAAGGTATTTGGAGCGGAATATTCTAAATGGCCGACTGAATTATGTTCACATACTTTGTGGATTGTAAATACAATTGGATATGGTTTGATGGATACAACGAAACACAATTACCGTATTTTTTCGGAGTATAAGTCGCTCCGGAGTATAAGTCGCACCGGCCGAAAATGCATAATAAAGAAGGAAAAAAACATATATAAGTCGCACTGGAGTATAAGTCGCATTTTTTGGGGAAATGTATTTGATAAAACCCAACACCAAGAATAGACATTTGAAAGGCAATTTAAAATAAATAAAGAATAGTGAACAACAGGCTGAATAAGTGTACGTTATATGAGGCATAAATAACCAACTGAGAACGTGCCTGGTATGTTAACGTAACATATTATGGTAAGAGTCATTCAAATAACTATAACATATAGAACATGCTATACGTTTAGCAAACAATCTGTCACTCGGAGGACAGAGTAAAACAACTTGCACTGAGCCTAGTCTATAAAATCCGCTACACCTCCCTGATACCGAAGTACATGTCAAACTACTTCCTTAACGTAAATGACCGCCATAACCACGTTAAACCCAGATTCCGAACTAACAAGGGTCTTAACTCATTGTCTTTCTATGCCACATCAATGTGGAATGCGCTCCCAACAGGTATAAAAGAAAATGCATCTCTATCCTCCTTCAAAACCGCAATAAAAGTACACCTCCAGGCAGCTACAACCCTAAATTAACACCCTCCCCGGATTGTTAATAATCAAATGTAAACAATCAAATGCAGATATTTTTCTTTTGCCTTCTGATATCTCTCTCTCTCTCTTCCCCCCCACTACTTGCTGTCCATATCCTACCAAGTCAGACCTACACTGTTCCAATATCCATTTCTCTGTTCTCAATTGTTGATGACTGATGATAACAACCAAACCTAACCACCCCCTTCACACCCCGGATTGTAAATAATTCAATGTGATTATCTTGTGTGATGACTGTATTATGATGATAGTACCGTATTTTTCGGACTATTAAGTCGCAATTTTTTTCATAGTTTGGCCGGGCTCCAGTGCGACTTATACATACTTGCCAACCTTGAGACCTCCGATTTCGGGAGGTGGGGTGTGTGGTTGGAGGCGTGGTTAAGAGGGGAGGAGTATATTTACAGCTAGAATTCACCAACTCGAGTATTTCATATATATATACATAAATATATATATATACATAAATATATATATATATATATATATATATATATATATATATATATATATAAATATATATATATATATATATATATATACATATATATATATATATATATATATATATATATATATATATGTATGAAATACTTGACTTTCAGTGAATTCTAGCTATATATATATTTACGGTATTTATTTTATTATATATATATAAATAAAATAAATACTTGAATTGCAGTGTTCATTTATTTACACATATACACACACATAACACTCATTTACTCATTGTTGTACTTGAAAGTACAATGCAATACAATTCCGGGGCAATGGCACCTATCAAATACACAGTAATGAAAACACAGTTGTTCTACTAACTGTACTGTGTGTTATGAGAGTAGAGTATGTGTGTGTGTGGCCCTTTAATAGGTGACAGCATGTGAGGTGAGTGACGTCAGTGAGTGTGTGGGCGAGAGAAGAGAGGTAGCGTAAATGCGGGGAGGGACTAGTTGGTTTTGTGTTGGATTGGCTGTGTGCAAGCAATCAATAAAGCAAGATTTGCAACTAATCGCTGGACTCATCATTCACCCTAAAGTCGTCCGCTGTGGAGACCCACTGCTGGGTAAGGTGAAGGGTGTTGCCCCGAGCATACATCAGCCCTGGAGAAGTGTCTCCCCTGCGCTCTTTGACTACGGTCTCGTTCTTCTGCTTCGTCTCCTTGTGTGCACACACTGGACTCAGGTCCGCAAGGAGCTGCAGGGGTCGTGGCCTCCAGCTCCGGCTGAATTCCGGGAGAAAATTTCTTCCGGGAGGTTTTCGGGAGATGTGCTGAATTTCGGGAGTCTCCCGGAAAATCCGGGAGGGTTGGCAAGTATGGACTTATATGTTTTTTTCCTTCTTTATTATGCATTTTCAGCAGGTGCGACTTATACTCCGGTGCGACTTATACCCCAAAAAATACGGTATATATCTGATAGTATATATCTGTATCATGAATCAATTTAAGTGGACCCCGACTTAAACAAGTTGAAAAACTTATTGGGGTGTTACCATTTAGTGGTCAATTGTACGGAATATGTACTTCACTGTGCAACCTACTAATAAAAGTTTCAATCAATCAAACTCCTAATCGCTAAATCCGATGGAATCTTATACGTCTAGTCTCTTACGTGAATGAGCTAAATAATATTATTTGATATTTTACGGTAATGTGTTAATAATTTCACACATAAGTCGCTCCTGAGTATAAGTCGCACCCCCGACCAAACTACGAAAAAAACTGCGACTTATAGTCCAAAAAATACGAGAAGCATATAAAGTCAACTTGTTTTTCCACTCTACGGGTACTTTATGTGTAACATAAAAAACGGCTCCTCTTCTTTTTAATGACGTATGACTAAGATTTGAAGGTGCGTTAACTCTTCAGTCGCACATAAAAGTGTAAAATGAAGTTTGCCAAAGTGTATCGATAAAAGCAACAAACAATAAAACATTGTAGTTTTACTAAATTGAACAATTAGTTCTTATTGTATTGCTGCTTTGAATGATGAATAAAATGTATTTATTTCTTCCATGAATTGTATACAGCATGTGAGAAGGTATTCACCTGCTGAATGATGCGCTGCTCCACCACATCTGACATGACCTGCAGGTGGATCGTTCCTGCCACCACGCTGGCTGAATGTCTCCAGAAATGAGGGTCTCGATAGGACAAAACACCTTCAATCTTCTCAATCTGGAAAAGCAACAGAGTGAATGAGCTGAAGGAGTCTCGTATACCCTAGTCACAAGTTCTAACGGAGTCGAGTAGGTGTGCCGCGAAGCATCCAGACTGTTATCGACGCAAAGTTCAAAAGCCAGCATCTGTGATGGTATGGGGGTGCATTAGTGCCCAAGGCATGGGTGACTTACACATCTGTGAAGGCACCATTAATGCTGAAAGGTACATACAGGTTTTGGAACAACATATGCTGCCATCTAAGCGCCATCTTTTTCATGAACGCCCCTGCTTATTTCAGCAAGACAATGCCAAGCCACATTCAGCACGTGTTCAGCGTGGCTTCGTAAAAAAAGAGTGCGGGTACTTTCCTGGCCCGCCTGCAGTCCAGACCTGTCTCCCATCAAAAATGTGTGGCGCATTATGAAGCGTAAAATACGACAGCGGAGACCCCGGACTGTTGAACGACTGAAGCTCTACATAAAACAAGAATGGGAAAGAATTCCACTTTCAAAGCTTCAAAATTTAGTTTCCTCAGTTCCCAATCGTTTATTGAGTGTTGCGAAAAGAAAAGGTGATGTAACACAGTGGTGAACATGCCCTTTCCCAACTACTTTGGCACGTGTTGCAGCCATGAAATTCTAAGTTAATTATTATTTGCAAAAAAAAAATAAAGTTTATGAGTTTGAACATCAAATATGTTGTCTTTGTAGCACATTCAATTGAATATGGGTTGAAAATGATTTGCAAATCATTGTATTCCGTTTATATTTACATCTAACACAATTTCCCAACTCATATAGAAACGGGGTTTGTAGATCTGTGCTCGGCAAGTTGGTCTTCCGTTAGATAGGTATTGATCGATTTAAAAGGCGATTTATCAATACTAGAAAAAAGAAAACATTGAATTTAAGAACGGCAGACTTTATATGAAGTTCAGCAAGTTTAGTGGTAAGGTTAAACGTTAAAAGGGAACTGCCCTTTTTTTGGAATTTTGCCTATCATTCACAATGATAGGCAAGAACACACGTTTTTCTTTTTTTATGCATTCTAAATATTAAATACATGCGATCAAAAGTCTAGAAGCTGGATGGATGGATAGATGGATACTTAAAATTGTTGTGCTATTGGCACATTTTCACTTTGGCCCTTGGAGAAAAAAAGTTTGGGCACCCCTGCTCTAGTCGCAACATCTAATTGAGTCTAGTATACTCTCTAGTCACAACTTCTAATGGAGTCTAGTATATTCGCTAGTCACAACTTCTAATGGAGTCTAGTATATTCGCTAGTCACAATTTCTAATGGAGTCCAGTAGAGATGTCTGATAATGGCTTTTTTGCAGATATCCGATATTGTCCAACTCTTAATTACCGATTCCGATATCAACCGATACCGATATATACGGTCGTGGAATTAACACATTATTATGCCTAATTTTGTTGTGATGCCCCGCTAGATGCATTAAACAATGTAACAAGGTTTTCCAAAATAAGAGAACAACTTCAACTCAAGTTATGGAAAAAAGTGCCAACATGGCACTGCCATATTTATTATTGAAGTCACAAAGTGCATTATTTTTTTTAACATGCCTTAAAACAGCAGCTTGGAATTTGGGACATGCTGTCCCTGAGATAATCGTGATACCCACTACAACTATGGGAAATAGTATACTTTCACTTTCACAAAATGCATTATTATTATTTTTTTTTTAAACATGCCTCAAAACAACAGCTACACACTAGTGTGCCGTGAGATACAGTCTGGTGTGCCGTGGGAGATTATCTAATTTCACCTATTTGGGGTAAAAAATACTTTTTGCAAACCAGTAATTATAGTCTGCAAATGATATGGTGTTGTTGAGTGTCGGTGCTGTCTAGAGCTCGGCAGAGTAACCGTGTAATACTCTTCCAAAACAGTAGGTGGCAGCCGGTAGCTAATTGTTTTGTAGATGTCGGAAACAGCGGGAGGCAGCGTGCAGGTAAAAAGGTATTTAATGCTTAAACAAAAAATAAACAAAAGGTAAGTGCCCCTAAGAAAAGGCATTGAAGCTTAGGGAAGGCTATGCAGAACGAAACTAAAACTGAACTTGCTACAAAGTAAACAAAAACAGAATGCTGGACGACAGCAAAGACTTACTGTGGAGCAAAGACAATGTACATGAACATGACATGACAATCAACAATGTCCCCACAAAGAAGGATAAAAACAACTGAAATATTCTTGATTGCTAAAACAAAGTAGATACGGGAAATATCGCTCAAAGGAAGACATGAAACTGCTACAGGAAAATACCAAAAAAAGAGAAAAAGCCACCAAAATAGGAGCGCAAGACAAGAAGTAAAACACTACACACAGGAAAACAGCAAAAAAGTCCAAATAAGTCAGGGTGTGATGTGACAGGTGGTGACAGTACACCTACTTTGAGACAAGAGCTATAGTGGTGCATGCTTGGTTATGCTTTAAAGTCATATCCAACAATTGCGACAACAACTTTTTACTGTCAACTGAGTTTAGCTTTTTAATGATTTCTGCTGGTGGTGTGCCTCTGTGTTTTTTCAACGCAAAAAATGTGCCTTGGCTCAAAAAAGGTTGAAAAACACTGTACTAGAGTAATAAAGTACACAATAACATAGTCCTCCTTTAGTGCAAGACTGCCTGGCATACTGTATAACAGGAAATTATAAACCGGGCTCAATCAACCCTGCTCTAACGTATCTGTATGAGTAACACAAATGTGCTGCAAGCTAGTGGTGAGTGCTTGAAGTGGCCTACCAGTCAGTCAGAGCTTCTGAAATGCTGCATTGAAACAGGGCACCTCCGTTCACTGCAAGCTGCAAAGTGTGCGCCATGCAGGGCAGACTACCCACACCAAACTCCACCGTAGCTTTTGCCATACTGCGTGCGTTGTCCCTGACCACAACGTGAGCTTTCGCCCTGTGGTGGTTTTTGTTGTATTTTTGTTTTTTCTCGGCGGAGTCTTTAAGCGACAACTGTGTGGTACTACTTTTTTTCGGTGTTTGCTCTTCATCCATCTTCCGCTTGTATTCATTGTGTATCTCCTTATGATTCTTGAAGAGGTGGGAGATCAAATTGCTCGCATAACCAACTTTTTGCAGTCATTGCAAATTGCCAGTTTTGTATCCGTCAGACACACTTTAAAATAATCCCAAACCATGGACATGGTGTCGTTAGTCACCGAGCGAGCTCACTTGTTAGCCATGGCTACAGCACCGGCAACAACACACTCTTGTTGTTGTTATGCTCCGCTCGCGGCGGTTTGATGAGGTCATCAAGCGTCGCCAGTAAACCTCTCATGCTGCAGTCGTCAACTTCTGAGTTGCGTGTGGGAGAGGGGAGGGGCTGCTGACTGGGAGACGCATCTGCTCTGTACCTCCCCTACGTCCGTGTTTTACCGGATATGTACCGCTCCGTACAGCGGCGTTTTAAAAAGTCATTAATTTTACTTTTTGAAACTGATACCGATAATTTCCGATATTACATTTATTTATCGGCCGATAATATCGGCCTACATCTCTACTCTGTAGTCACAACTTCTAATGGAGTCCAGTGTACACGAGTCACAACTTCTAATGGGCTGAAGGAGTCTAGTATACTCTAGTCACAGTTCTAAACACTCACTCTAGTTCTCACCTTCTCTAGAGCATTGTTCAGGTCCTTCTCATTCTCAGGAGGAGTTCTCAGCAGTAGAACCTCACAAGCGTCTTTGAGCAGAGGGATCACACTGAGGAAGATGAGTGTGGCGATGAAGAGGGAGCAGATGGGGTCAGCGATCAACCAGCCAAACTGACGAATGAGGATGGTGGAGATAATGACTCCAACGCTGCCCAACGTGTCAGCCAGGACATGAAGGTAGACGCCTGAGAAGACGACAGGAACAATAATTACATTTAGCTTCTGGATACTCAAATGTTATTTTATATACACAGTTCCACCACCTCTCATGTTGGCATTCATGCCCCCTGAACTGTGGGAAGGTCCATGTCCGCCATGTCCGTGTCCGCCATGTCCGTGTCCTCCATGAGCGTGGCCTCCATGAGCGTGGCCTCCATGAGCGTGGCCGTGGCCGTGCTCACCATGGGAGTGTCCATGGTGTGAATGTCCGTGGTCGTGCGTGGAGCAACTTTTTCCACCGTGGGAGTGAGCGTGGCTGAAGGCGCAGATTCCCACAAGGTTGACCAACAAGCCGCCAACAGACACGGGCTATAAGAAACACCAAGCAAAAAAATATAATAAACAAATTAATTAAATAAATAAATAACACCAAGCAGAGGTCAGACTGTTTACAATATAGAAGGTGTTTACGTCTAAGCCTCTTAGACTGATTGTCTATGTCAACCTAAATGCAACTAATTTAATAAATGATAATCAAATATGTGTTAAGCTACAGCACATTGTTCTTCTCAAGTTGTGCATTGTTTTATTTTGGGTTAAGTATTTAGCAGAGCTGGTACAGTAATTTTGACTCCAATTAAAACTAATCGCACACATTTCTTACGAACTTTGGTAGAATCCAAGTTATTATTGCCATGCTTTTATTTTGAAGTGTACATGAAAGTGAACAGAAAGTCACTGTTTGGAGAGTAAGTAGACTGTAGTTATCCGTCTATCCATGTAGTATGTTACGAACCTCTCTCATTGTCTTTATTTCCCTCTATCCCCGTGGTTGCTACCCCTTGCTTCCGGAGGTTTGGCCAGCACTATTGCACTTTCACAATTTCTGCTGGTTATTGTTTGTAGTGAGGCCGATGACGGCAAGGCTGGAGAGGACCATTACTGTCGTTGCAGTCATTATGTGACTATTAATGTGGTTTGTACAACTGTTGTTGTGACAATTGTCTCTTGTCTTATTTCCTGTCTCTATCTGTCTTTACTCTATCCATCCACTACTTTGTCTCTCTATCTCAACACAACTGGTCGAGACTCCAAAGTCCCTAGCTAAGTTCTGTCTGATTATTTTCCTTAAGGGGAGTTTTTCCTTGCCTCCGTCACCAAGTGCTTACTCATGTGGTGATCAATTGGTTGTCTTTAAAGTATGATCCATATTTAAAGTGGCTACAACTTCTTATGTAATTTGGCGCTATAAAAATAGGCCTGAATATAATTAAAATCGCACTGCTTAGTGATAACGAACGGATAAAGTAAATACAGGGCTAGAATTGCTGTTACTATTACTGCTACTTTTGACTAAATGTCATTAATTAATTTTGTGAATTTGCCTCTAGTTCAGGAATCAATGTTTTCCAGGCCAAAAACCCCCAAACCGATGAAAAGATGGAGCGGAAACCCTCTATTTATATATGCTATATAAAATTGCAATTGTGTTTTAAATTAAACGGGTACTGCAACTTCCTCCCACCTCCAAAGACATGCACCTGGGGATAGGCTAAATTGTCCCTAGTGTGTGAATGTGAGTGTGAATCTGTCTGTCTATCTGTGTTGCCCTGCAATGACTTGGTCAGAGTGTACCCTGCTTTTTGCCCAAGTGCAGCTGGGCTAGGCTCCAGCTCCCCCGCAACCCCGAGAGGGACAAGTAGTAGAAAATGAATGGATGGATGGATACTAAGATATTCAAATAATATAGTAAAACGCAACTAATCACAAGCGGTCAATTAGCGCATTCATTACTAGCTGGCAACTGGAGCACTAATTGCTTGCTGGCAAATAGAGCGCTAGACTGCTAACGTGAATAGAGAAATATAAGAATTTGTTCAAGTTTTTATTTTAAAGCTGCAAGGTACAGTGAGTAGGGTGGTCATGTCACAGCAATTTATAAACTACGCAGGATGTAACGATATTGAACATACCGTTGTATTGCCGTTTCAAAATCTTATCAATAACGGCGTGACTCGTGACGGTATCAAACAAAAAATTGATGAGAGTCGTTTTTTCTGGTACTTTTGCTTTGGCGGTTCTGAAAAATCAATATCTTTTGATGTGCCTTTATTACGCCCGTTTGCTCTTCACTGCGCCTGACGGGCGAAGAACAGGGCATTCCCTTCGGCTCACCCCCCCCGACCCTTGCGTGTTTACATGGGCTTCTCTGATGAACAACAAACATAAATTTGCTTGAGAATGTATCTCTCCTTGTAAGGACTTTATCACTAATCTCATCTGTTTATGTTGTTCACAAAGTTGTAAGCTATTTAGCACAGCAGCTTGCGATAGCTCCTGTCTGCTGTTAGGTGTGTCAAATTGCGACACCTCGGCTTAAAAGTGCCTCTCTCCATAGCCTGTGCAAACTAGGCTACTGCAGTATAGCGGCTTAGTGGCTGAAAAGTAGTTTTAAACTTAACAGCCAGCGGCTTTCACTGCAGTAAGCGAATAAAAGCTCCATCTATCCCCTCGCACAAGCGTGAGGCTATAAACCTAACGTTATTGAACAAAATGAATGAAAACTGCTTTGACATAGTAACGGCTAACTAATTACTCTGTAAAAATAAACAACACATTACTGCTTGCAACACAAATTATCTGGGTTTTTTTTTTTTTTTTAATACCGGTATATACCGCCATTCGGACAAAAAATGCCACGATATCAGTTTTGGTCCATATCAACCAGCCCTAGTGTAAGTAATATAAAACTATACTTATTTGACACTGGTTTATATTGACAAATATGCTGTTTTAGAATGCAATGTATGTCTTGCAGGTATAATTATGGGCCCTGCGATGAGGTGGCGACTTGTCCAGGGTGTACCCCGCCTTCCGCCCGATTGTAGCTGAGATAGGCTCCAGCGCCCCCCGCGACCCCAAAAGGGAATAAGCGGTAGAAAATGGATGGATGGATGGGATGTTCAATTATGGACACGAGCTTGTGTGCTATGTTGTTGTGTAACTGCTAGGTCCTAGTAGCCTATAGCCTAATTATGTGTAACTTTTGTCAATAACTTGACTAACATACAAGAAAAGACCAACCATGTCTGCTTGTTGGAGGACATTTAGATGTTAACTGGCTTTGCACAAATAAAACGCACTGCAGGACTGCTTCTAACAGAGATTTTATCACACATTTTACAAGCAAGCTGATATCATCTGATACCATACTTGCCAACCCTCCCGGATTTTCCGGGAGACTCCCAAAATTCAGCGCCTCTCCCGAAAACCTCCCGGGACAAATTTTCTCCCGAAATTCAGGCGGAGCTGGAGGCCACGCCCCCTCCAGCTCCATGCGGACCTGAGTGACGTGTTTTCACGTCCGCTTTCCCACAATATAAACAGCATGCCTGCCCAATCACATTATAACTGTAGAATGATCGAGGGCGAGTTCTTGGTTTCTTATGTGGGTTTATTGTTAGGCAGTTTCATTAACGTCCTCCCAGCGCGGCAACAACACACAACAACAGCAGCAGCAGTCACGTTTTCGTCTACCGTAAAGCAGTTCGTCTGCCGTAAACAGCAATGTTGTGACACTCTTAAACAGAACAATACTGCCATCTACTGTACATGCATATGTGACAATAACATCTATGGCTTTTAGAGAGTGCAGTGCACAACTGCGCACACAACAAGGAGACGAAGCAGAATGCATCATCAGAGAGGGTGTTCAGCATGGTTAGAAAAATAGTGACAGAGAATAGAACAAGGATGGACAATTCAACCCTTAACTCAACAATGAGTAGATGAGTGTTATGTGTGTGTATATGTGTAAATAAATGAACACTGAAATTCAAGTATTTCTCTTATATATATATATATATATATATATATATATATACATATATATACCTACTCAGTGGCCTAGTGGTTAGAGTGTCCGTCCTGAGATCGGTAGGTTCGGAGTTCAAATCCCGGCCGAGTCATACCAAAGACTATAAAAAATGGGACCCATTACCTCCCTGCTTGGCACTCAGCATCAAGGGTTGGAATTGGGGGTTAAATCACCAAAATGATTCCCGGGCGCAGCCACCGCTGCTGCCCACTGCTCCCCTCACCTCCCAGGGGGTGATCAAGGGTGATGGGTCAAATGCAGAGAATAATCTCGCCACACCTAGTGTGTGTGTGACAATCATTGGTACTTTAACTTTAACTTTACTTTATATATATATATATATATATATATATATATATATATATATAATAAAATAAATATATATACATATAGCTAGAATTCACTGAAAGTCAAGTATTTCTTATATATACTTGGTAAATTCTAGCTGTAAATATACTCCTCCCCTCTTAACCACGCCCCCAACCACGCCCCCACCCCAACCACGACCCCCCCACCTCCCGAAATCGGAGGTCTCAAAGTTGGCAAGTATGTCTGATACTTGCTTGTATCGGACCAATATCCGATATCATTATCGGCTTGGTACGCCTCTAATGAGGCGGAAAAGGAAGTTAAGACTACGACGTCCATAAAAGACCACGCTATTAGAATCTAAGATGTTTCCATTGTGTATTTTTGTTGGACTGCTGCTGCTTACTGAACCAACTTCTTTGTGAGGCTTGATACAGTTTATATTGTGGTAATGGGCATCAATGCTGAGCATGTACACAAAACATACGAGGTGGCTGAGTGGTAATACAAATGACTGAGTGTAGATTTGTGTCTGCACATTGTTGAGGAAACATCTAATGAATGCAACAATGGAACAACACGAGCGTGTTTGTGAAGCTTTCACAAGAAGATGGGCAAGCACTTGACTCACAGTCAGCATGTCTGTGTTTATGTTAGGAGGGTCCACTAAACGGGTGACAGACTCCATGAAGACAAAGAAAGCGATGACCATCAGGAACAGGCCATTGATGAACCCAGAAAGGATTTCTACACGACCATACCTGGAGAAACAAGCACAGATTATCAATTTATGTACATCGAGTTCGAAAAATAACTCCACATTTTTACCCGTAGGAGAATATCCTGGTGGCTTTCCAGCGAGTCATGAGTGCGGCAAACAGGCCGAGGACTAAAGCGGAGCAGTCAAACAACATGTGGAAGCCATCTGAGATCAGTCCAAGACTGTTTGTCCAAACGCCATAAAAGAGCTCCACAAAGGTGAACGCCTGGAACACAAAGATCCTCACGTAAACAATTCTGACAGCACTTAATCATTCAAAACTAAAGAAAAACACATTCACTGCATAAATAGAGCAGAACGTTGTAATGCCTGATGTTTCGTATGACAACATGTATGAATCCAAACATCAACATACCAAGTTGAGACACAGGAAGTAGAAGATCTGTCTTGAGTCGTACTCCTCCAGGATCTGTTTCAAGGAGTCTTTAATGAAGCGTGGTAGCGACTGGGATGTGTGCTGCAAGGCGTCACCCATGAAGTTGTACAATGGTGTCCCTTCAGGGGAGTAGCCCACTAAGGTGCCCTTGTGACCTTTTTTTGATGGTGATGACAGAATACTGGACGCTGCGTGGGAAGAATAAAGACAGAAATTCTTCAAAGTGCTGTCAGAGCACCAACCTCACATATAAATATAATAAACATACCATAACAAGGAAATGTGGTCCATAATTTCACTGTTTTCAGGATTTTACATGTATACAGGTTCACTAGGATATTAGTGATCATACACTTTAAAATGGAGTGAAAAATATGTTTTAAAAAAACATGTTCTCATCAAACATACTTTTTAACTATTAACAACAGCAGCATATTTAAAATGTTACTTAAACTTAGGGCTGGGCGATATATCGATATATGCGATATATCGCGGGTTTGTCTCTGTGCGATATAGAAAATGACTGTATCGTGATATTCGAGTATACGTTCTCACGCAGTTGCTTTTAGCTGCGGACATTACACGCACCTTCTTACACACGTCACATACTGTCACGACATATGTCACATACGTATACGCCCTCGCGCAGCAGAGAGGTAGCAGCATGGCTAAAGTTAGCTGTGGTGCGAGTGGTAATACGAGAGAAAGAAGCTGCAAATCTGGTAACAAATGAAGGAAGAATTAATTCCCAAGAAAAACAGCACGGAGTCCATCGTCTGGCGGTGGTTTGGCTTCAAGTGGGAATATGTCGAACAGACAACCGTAATTTGTCAAGTGTGGGGAAAAAGCATTGCTACAAAAAGTAGCATTACTGCTAATAGGTAGCATCATTTGAAAAGTCACCTGCTAGAGAATGTAGAGTGCTTACTCCGCATGTCAACATCTCCGTTCGGTGCCACACGCCCACACCATCAAAATGCCGAGGCAAACGTTTCCGGATCAACACCGTATGAAAAAAATAGTCAACAACAAAAGAGATAATGTCCGCAGGAACCTACCACATAGCGAAGGACATACACTATTTGATTTCCTATTAAGCAGCTAATTTTTATTTGACACTTATTGAAATATCTTGTATGACATCATGTACAAAAGTGCACTTTATTTGTTTTAAACTATTGTAGTGGCGTTCTGTACAAAAAGTGCACTTTGATTTAGTGTTGTTTTGATTTGTCATCTTAGTGACATCATGCACAAAAGTGCACTAACAGCTTGTTTTAAAATGACTGACAATTTTGCACTTTTTGTTTTGGAAATTACATGAATGTTTGTGCCACTGCTTAATAACTGTTTAATAAATATAGTGTTGGTCAATTGACTTAGTTGTGATTTCCCTCTCTGCATGAAAGTTTAAAATGAGCATATATTAACGCAGTATGAACAAGAATGTTTTAATGTAGACACATAGAATCATCATACTGCTGTGATTATGTGTATCAAGTGTTCATTCAAGGCTAACGCAAAATATCGAGATATATATCATGTATCACGATACGGCCTAAAAATATCGAGATATTAAAAAAGACCATATCGCCCAGCCCTACTTAAACTACAGTTTTTTAAGGTTTTAGGGCAACACCGTATAAACTATTTGGGGTGAAAAAAAAGGACCTCCGATACAATACCGATATTGGCGCCTTTAGTATTGGCCGAAATGGATATTGATCTGATACGGTATCAGCAGGAATCATACAAACCGTCATTATTTTGTACTGTAGAATGTTAAAGAAGGTTTGATCAAGTGAAATTAGTCAAAGAGAAAACAGTCAATACGTTTCCATGCACTATTTCTGAAATAATTTTGTTTCTTTTATTTTCACACCTACATGTGAAGTCCCAGTTTTCATGCTCCATCTCTAATGCAACTGCTGGCCATACAATGTGTGCCTCTCTGCTTTAAGTGATCATAGAAGGCCTTACCTACATCTACGGCAACAAACACTTCACTGCTTTGACTATTTACTATTTATACAAACTACGCAGTTAATTTTTAATTGCTGGTTTACATGTCAATGACGTTATCTAAATTGTTGTACATGGACGTTAAATTTTTACATCACTAAATACATTTGAACAACAATGTTGTTGTGGATGATCTGACTGAATGAAGTCAATGCTGTTTTGTAGTAATGTGTCTATCGCTATTTAATTATTGTTGTCTACTATCAATTTCATTGTGTATACAGACAGGTTTTAGTGTCAAAATACGTCTATTTGGAGGTTTTCTCTACCAGTCTCTCCTCCATCCAGGATGTGATAGCGTCATGTTAATTCAAAGTGTCTTCTTTGAGAAATCCTGGCACTTATTAAACGGGTATGTTTTTATATCATACATCGACTTATTACAGATTCTTTATATTTACTTTGTATGCTTGTTGGCGTGAACAATTCCTCCTCACTCAACCACCGGCTTGTTCTTCTTTGCTTGTAAATAATGTAGCGAAGAGCGACTTTTAGGTCCTCCACAGAGATTAGCACACTGTTAACGCCTACATGCCAGAGAAAACTAGTTTCTAAATCGCATAAGCAAGGTGTGTTAACCTGATTTTTCAAAAGCCAAACACAATCAGATTAAGATGTTTCTATGTGTTAAAAAAAGCTTATTTCGAGACAAACTATTAGGAAATGGTAGAATGATATGTACTAAAAATGTTAACCTATTTATTATTTACCATCTGAAATGGACGTATGCAGTCTTTAAATTGTATTTAGTTTAGTTCAGTTTATTTTGAACATGAAAACAATTAAATTACAATGTAATGCATAACATATTTACAGTAGTGCAGGAGTAATTTGTTTTTTTGGCTATACCTACCTATACAATAGTTAAGAGCATGATGTAGTAAGTTGAATGATGCGGACACATTTGTTACTGGATACTTTCTAATACGCTTTTGCCTCGGAGACTTGTTGATATTGACAAATGTGATGTATGACACTGCAATAATGTTCTTTTATGGACACTTATTACGTATGTCTAGCTTGTGTGTTATTGTGTGCTTAGTTGTTGTGTAGCTCCTAGCTCCTATAGCAGGGGTAGGGAACCTATGGCTCGAGAGCCAGATGTGGCTCTTTTGATGACTGCATCTGGCTCTCAGATAAATCCTAGCTGACATTGCTTAACACAATAAGTAATGAATAATTCTGCTGGTAATCACAGTGTTAAAAATAACCATGTATCAACCAGACTACAAAGCCATCAGCAAAACCATGCAGCACCAGAAGTCGCATTAATGGTAAGAAGTATTTTATTTATTATTGGTTACCTTCAGAATAATGTTATTAAAAAGAAAAAGAGACTTATTATACTCTAAAATGTTGGTCTTACTTAAAAATGCACGCATTTAGTTGTATTCAGTGTTAAAAATTATTATATGGCTCTCACGGAAATACATTTTAAAATATTTGGCTTTCATGGCTCTCTCAGCCAAAAAGGTTCCCGACCCCTATCTTATAGCCTACATGTTTACCTTTTTTAAATAATTTGACTAAAATACAAGAAAAGACCAACCTTGTGTGCTTATTGGAGGACATTTAGATGTTGACCGGCTGTCTAGCTTTGCACAGGTAACCACGCTGCTGGTACCAGGGATTATTTCACACATTTTACATGTAAGCACATATAATACCATACATTTTTTGTTGATATCGGACCAGTATCCGTATAAATAATAAATCGGGACACCACTATTAAAAAATGTTTTACTTATAATCTGCAGCACATTATAAAAACTAAATACTTTTTAAGTTTTTTCTGGACTAAAAGGCGCTACTTTTTTCCTATGCTTTTAACCCCGCAGTTTATAAAACGGTGCGGCTAATTTATGTATTTTTCTTCGCTAACAGCCAGGATGTTTTGTATTCAACAAATAATTTTCATGAAACACCGACAAACACTGAAAAGGTGTGTTATTGTATGTGCTATGGTGCCATTTTTTTAACGAGTTCACTCCTACTGGGTAAAAAAATGACTTCCCGTTTCACGCCTTGAGCCGGAACATACTGTTTATCCCGTTTGGTCTACTCGTCGTCTAAAGCGTTTCTGCTCGAAGTGATTCTTCATTCATCTCTCCAAGCAACGTTTGTAAGTTTTACAATACAACTAAAATACATCATACTTACTGAGCCGTCCCATGTGTGATGTCTGTAGGAGTGTTTTCATGCATTTTTGCACGTGCAATCGTAATGTACCGGTAATCAAGCTACAGTCGTTAGTATTAGCGAATATGCCAACACGTTTAAATGTGTCTGTGTTAGTATTAATAACTTACAATAGCATTCTTTTTATATTGTTTCAGTTTAATAAATTTACTAAAACGTCACCATGGAGTTATTAACTCTGTTTAGCTGATTGTAAAGCTGGCTTCCTCAGCTAACAGGTCTATGACGATGGCTTCTGTTTTGTTTGATCAGCCGTTTTACTGCCGTATAACAGGCACCGTTTGGAACAAATAAGATATGTAAATAAACATTTACAAAATCTTACGCACCAGTATAAATTTAAAAAATAAAGTTATTATTATACAGTAATATTTAAATACCAGTGCTCTATATAGCCCGGAAATTACGATAACTAAAAAAACAACAAAAGTTGAAAAAAAATAAAGCATCAGGTTTCATGTTGTGATAAAGTTGAGATGTAAACAATCATTATTATTATTATTGGGGGCGGTATAGCTCGGTTGGTAGAGTGGCCGTGCCAGCAACTTGAGGGTTCCAGTTTCGATGCCCGCTTCCGCCATCCTAGTCACTGCCGTTGTGTCCTTGGGCAAGACACTTTACCCACCTGCTCCCAGTGCCACCCACACTGGTTTAAATGTAACTTAGATATTGGGTTTCACTGTGTAAAGCGCTTTGAGTCACTAGAGAAAAGCGCTATATAAATATAATCCACTTCACTTCACATATTAGTTTTATTCAATTATTTTAATACATTTATTTTGATGTATTCATAATTATTAATCAATAAAATATATAATAATTTGTCAGCAATAAAGAATGACATGCTGTGTCTTCTTTAAATGCATACATATTCAATATTATCCATCCATTCATTTTCTACCGCTTGTCTATTACATCATACATAATTATATAAGTCAGTGTATCATATGTTTAACCTTTTAGCATATCTACATTTAGTTCAAGTCTGACAATCAGATCACAAGGTGTTTTTTTTAGTAAATGGCCTACTGTGTAAACTTTAGACACGCCTACTTTATGGGAACATGTTGTGTGTGAAATAAATAAATTAGAAAAGAAGAACTCATTAGAATTTCTTTGTTCAGGATAAAGTGTACTACTTACACATGATGAAGAAGATGGCACTGACCAGCACCCCTCCAGAGAGCACATGTTCTGTGCTGCTCTCCTGGGGCGGTTTGCTCATAGAGCGCAATTGGTCTGTCAGCGGGTGGGTCCAAAAGTTGGCGAGTAGCAGGGAGCTGGAGAAGAGAGCGATGGCGCCATATCGGGCGCACCGCTGCACCTCCATTTTTGCACTGCAGATGGCCTCCACGTAAAACTGGAGGATGACCACGGAGAGGATGATCATGACGAAAGGCAGGATGAGAGAAGACCACGACTCTACTTTACTCTGCTCAGATGGAGAGAGAGAGAGAGAGAGAGAGAGAGAGAGAGAGAGAGAGAGAGAGAGAGAGAGAGAGAGAGAGAGAGAGAGAGAGAGAGAGAGAGAGAGAGAGAGAGAGAGAGAGAGAGAGAGAGAGAGAGAGAGAGAGAGAGAGAGAGATCCACAAAGATAGAAACTGTTTTCAATGTCACTTTAAATGAAGCAGGTAAAAGTAGAGATGTCCCGATCAACATTTTTGGCCTACGATCCCAATCTGATTTAGAGTCCCGATCCAATACTTTGAAAATAGACCATAGAAGTGAAAATGTTTAATAGCAAGTAACTAAGTAAACACAAAAACACATTTTAAAAGGCGTATATTATTAAATGTAGAACACGTTAGTATTGTTGTAAATTAGATGATGTATTAAATTTGTGGTATTGAATGCTACATACATTTTTTAAACAGAATAAAATGTCTCGTCCACAATAACTAAATAAAAACTACTACTGGCTTCCATTTAGATAATTTGGGTTTTGCCCTGAAAGCCTTCCTTTATTCATAGACTTACTCTCTGAGTTTGTAAACAATAACAAAAACGACCAAAACAATTATCAAGGTTTCCCCGAGACTGCCAAGATACCTGTGGCTATGAGCGGCGTCACCATGACGTCATCAAATAATTTGCTCTGATGATATATGATATTTCTTTAAAAGGGCTAAAAAATGCTAAAGGCCTCACCTTTTCTCCTCCAAACATATTGCTGGGTATTGTGGCTAACCAGCTAAATTTTTGTTTCATCTGACCACAGAACTTTCCTCCAGAAGGTCTTATCTTTGTCCATGTAATGTCAGATGAAACAAAAATGTAGCTGTTTGGCCACAATACCCAGCAATATGTTTGGAGGAGAAAAGGTGAGGCCTTTAATCCCAGGAACACCACTCCTACCGTCAAGCATGGTGGTGGTAGTATTATGCTCTGGGCCTGTTTTGCTGCCAATGAAACTGGTGCTTTACAGAGAGTAAATGGGACAATAAAAAAGGAGGATTACCTCCAAATTCTTCAGGACAACCTAAAATCATCAGCCCGGCGGTTGGGTCTTGGGCGCAGTTGGGTGTTCCTACAGGACAACGACCCCAAACACACGTGTGGCTAAATGGCTAAATCAGGCTACAATTAAGGTTTTAGAATGGCCTTCCCAAAGTCCTGACTTCAATGTGTAGACAATACTGAAGAAACAAGTCCATGTCAGAAAACCAACAAATTTAGCTGAATGCACCAATTTTGGCAAGATGAGTGATCAAAAATAATAAGCTATATATATATATATATAAATTCATACAGTAACGATATGTTCGTGTGATTTAGACTTGATGTCAGTTTTTCCCATGTTTGCAAACACACCGTCTGTGCCTGAGACGAAAGAGTTTGCACGGGAAGTAAAACCTGTTGGAATTGTGCCATTTGTTATCATAATATTGGTAATAACTAGGGATGTCCCGATCCAGGTTTTTGCACTTCCGATCCGATACTGATATTGTTTTTGCATTTCCGATCCGATACCGATACTGACCGATACTGGCCTATCCGAGCATGTATTAAAGTTTAAAGTTATTTAGCCTACTTAGTTGTCAGAATCATGTTGAAAAGGGTTTTAGTACTCTTGATAACAACTAGCCAGCTGAATTAGGGGAGTTTGAATAATACACAATGGTTGGTAACAAGAAACTGACCTGTTTATTCAAGGATAAACACAAAATAGACAAAATTATACATGACAAACAGAAATGGCATCATTGAACTAGGGCTGGGCGATATGGCCTTTTTTAAATATTTCGATATTTTAAGGCCATATTGCGATACACGATATATATCTCGATATTTTGCCTTAGCCTTGAATGAACACTGGATGCATATAATCACAGCAGTATGATGATTCTATGTGTTTTGATTGATTGATTGAGACTTTTATTAGTAGGTTGCACAGTGAAGTACATATTCCGTACAATTGACCACTAAATGGTAACACCCGAATAAGTTTTTCAACTTGTTTAAGTCGGGGTCCACTTAAATTGATTCATGATACAGATATATACTATCAGATATATACTATCATCATAATACAGTCATCACACAAGATAATCACATTGAATTATTTACATTATTTATAATCCAGAGTGTGGAGGGGGGTGCCGGATGTAAGTGTCAAAAAGACAGCCAAAAGAGTTTGATATGAGAATAAATCTAAAGTTAAAATATAGGGTAGAAATGCACCTATTTGCAGGAAATGTAGTCTTGATTTTCAAAATTTTCTTTCAAGGCTTGCATGTCTACATTAAAACATTCTTCTTCATACTGCATTAATATATGCTACTTTTAAACTATCACGCAGAGAAGAAAATCACAACTAAAAAAAATCACTAATTTTTTCATACGGTGTTGATGTGGAAATTTTTGCCTCGGCATTTTGATGGTGTGGGCGTGTGGCACCGAATGGAGATAAGCGTCTCAACAGACGTCACAATATTTGAACAATGATGACAAAAACTGTTTTCTCTGTCGTGTCCGTGTGTCGAAAATTGTTATGCGCTTATTTTTTTATTTGATTTTGTGCGTGGCATAGATTTGCTATGCGCAGAGGACGCTTAAACAGTGCGCAATTGCACAGGCGCGCACCTTAGAGGGATCGTTGCTCGCACGGCTGCGCTAGCATCACAGCTAACGTTAGCCATGCTGCTACCTCTCTGCTCGGGGAGGACGTATACGTATGTGACGTATGACGTGACAGTATGTGACGTATGACATGACAGTATGTGACGTGTGTAAGAAGGTGCGCTTGCTGTCTGTGAGAGGGAGACACAGGAAAGAGTGAGAAGAGCCTGTCGTGTCATGCCAGCAGCTAAAAGCAACTGCGTGAGAATTCACAGACCTGTGGATGTGTTGAAGGTGTGCTGGAAAATGCGGAACGGAAATTACGGAGCAGCAGAAAAGTGGAATGTATTATTTAAATCGGTGCGTTGGAAAACACGGACCGGAGTTTTTTAAAAAACTGGATCTGGATCGGCATTTTCCCATGCCTTGCCGATACGCAATTTTTGGCAAATATCGGCAGCCGATCCGATCCAAATATCGGATCGGGACATCCCTAGTAATAACATTTTTAAAATAGTGTCAGACTTGGTGTGGTTTCTTCTGGGGGCTTCAAAATTTTATATTACTTATTTGTTTTAAGTAAAAAAAAAAACAACAACCATATTTTTAAGATGTGGCGGTAATAAAATTGCCATGGCGGCACGCCACATTCAACTACATTAAGGGGAAACCCTGATAATTTTGTAATAACAAGAACATTGATGTAAGCACTCTAGTATCAGTTATATACGGGTACCATACTAGGTATCGTTAGTATTGACATTTGGATCGCTCACCCTTACTTAACATTGAAGCTTTAGCAGTTAGCTTTTTGTGTCATCATGCTGTGTGTGTGTAGCATGCTTAGCAATTCATGCAACTCCTGAATACGTGTAACAGGAATATGAAAATGTAGTTGTGTCTCCCAGAGAGTGCATCATTTTTAAAGGAATAAAACCATATGAGTACAATCTTTAGTACGTAAACACTGGTACACAGTTGTGATAAAAATTGGCTGGTTTCTGGAGCTTTTAGCCGATCGCCGATCAGTTAATAAAGGCAAATATCGGCCATGATCTCTGTGTAAAAGTCCTATTTAAATGTAAACTGCTCATTGTGTTTGTGATTTCAATTCCTCGTGTCAAAGTGCTTCATTCTCTGCACTTACTTCAGTGGTGACTGACAGCACTATGACCCAGGGCAGCAGCACCACAGCAGACACCAGGTTGTCCAGAGCAAACAGGCGCTTGGATCCTCCAAGTTCCACTGAGAGCTTCCTGGAGGCTGTGTGGAAACCCACCTTCAGGCACAGAGACACCACCAGCAGCACAACACCACCCTGATGCGAAGAATTGATGAGTTTACAAAAGTAACTAAGCTTGTTTCGATAACGGCAAACATACTTTGTGATCTGCGACCCCTAAAAATGCGATGCCGGTGTAGAGGAAGTGAGTTAGCGCACTGTCGTGATGCCCCTCGGCTGATGACAGGAGTCAAGGCTCACACATAACCATAATAGAGTCATCACTGATCATCAAGTCATTAAGGATACGATGCTCTGCCATCTTGGCCATGAGATCATCATTATCGAAGAGCAGTAGGCAAATCACTGCGATGATGAAGAGAGCTGCGCCTCTGGTCTGGAAGACAAATTCATTCGTCATTAATGTTTTCAAGTTATGTTAGCAGAAAATATGAACTATGAAGACATTTTTAGCATAGTGCATCATGCACATCAAATACATCATAATAATAACTAGAGGTGGGAATATTTGGCCACCTCATGATTCGATAACGATTCAGGAGCTACAATTTGATTAAAAATATATTATTGATGCATCTTTAATTTATGTGTATTGATGCAGTTTTACATTTCTTTTCGTTTCACTAAATAAGCGTTTATCACTCGCATCTTTAAAAAAAACTATTAATTTGGAATAAAAAACAGTTAAATTAATTCCCGCATTCATTAAATGAATAAAAACGGTGTGCAAAACTGGAACATAAGTGCCCAATAGTAAAGGAGCTAGTCGGATCTCTCGGTGAGGTGGTCTGCATTACTTTACTTACAATAAATAAATAAATTATCGATTGTTGACGTTTACTAATCGATTCTATAATCGTCCATGTCCAAATTCCGATGCATCTAAAAATCGATTATTTCCCCACCTCTAATAATAACTGCATTTATTGCTGATAAAGTCAATAGTCATTCATTCATTCATCATTTATCATTCATTTTATTAGATATGCTCCTGAAGAAGTCAACATTTGTGTTTTGTAGGAATATGTAACCATATGAAAATTTCATATCACGTTTATCGTGACCAAAATGATTATTATAATCGCTGCAATGTTCTATGTGCTCAAAAAGTACTTTATCAAAACTCGGATACTCTGATGATGATGATATATTTTTTCTTTATGGCACGATGCAAAGTTTGACTGTTTGATGTGTTTAATTCTTGATACCATGTGATGCGCATAAGATATAAAGAAGGCACTTGAGGAGGATGCAATGGACAGAACTACAGGAATGAGATTGTCATGAGAGAAGACCAGAGAGACCACTGGTATGTACAATAATTACCATTGTTGGTACTAAGATACAGTTGGATGTAAATACTATATAGATAGTTATTTACTAAGCATTGAATGGTTACTGCTCATAGTGTTTGATGCTATCCCTCTTTAGTTTATCAACCTATCCTGAAAAGCTCATGTAATAGATGTGGTGTAAAATAAAGAACAAAATCCACTGGAGTTGAGCTGATAAAGCGTCCTCTACAATCTTCAGTCTTTTCAAGTGCGGGCGAAGAAAAGTCCCAAAGAACTTGATACCCACTATTTTGCCTGTTTGTGTTTCTTATGCTTCACCTACAGTGTTTTAGTCTGTTATCTGTTTTAATGGCTTAGTTTGTATTGTTTTAAATTATACTTTGTACTATAGCACTTTAAGATTTAGTTTAAATGAAAAGTACGTAATAAATCAAATCTATTGTTTATTATTTCTGCCAGGCGTTGTGGCATCCTACTCTATTCAGCGGTCCTTAAACGCACCATAAAACCACCTCTGTCTCTTTTCTTCTGAGTATAGAATAATGACTTTGTCTGAGAGAGAACAGCTTGTAAGTTCAAAGTGCACAATTGAATATCTTAGCTCAGACAGCAATGTGTTTATATAAGTTTAAATTGGGGTATGTCGATCCTTAATTGGGAAAGACATTAATGTCTTTTGTTTTCATGTTAGCATTTGAGCTTAGCTGTTTGTTAAGACGGGAGGATATTGTCAATCAAATACATATTTACTCGTTACTAATTTATTTCCCATTGTTCTTTTAAGTTATATTTATTGTTGCGTTTTGGTCGTTGAATAAATACTAATGTTATCAAATCAATGAACAATTTTGTTTATTAATTATGATTGCAATATACCTGTGTGAAGTTGGCCCCCCTTATCACTGCAAATATTAAAATAACACTGCTATTTGTTTGTGCTACAGCACGTTTGTGGTGGTTTGTGCTGTACAAATTTTAGTTTGTGCCGTTACGGTTTTTAAGTTATTCTAAAATAAATTTTCTGACTAGTGACATCATCCAGCCAACATTTTTTGTCTAACTATTATAGTTTTTATGTTATTAACTTTTTATGATTCATAACCGGCCCCCCCACCTTGTCAAAACATCCCCAAAGTTGTCCCATTCGTGTGTGCAGCAAACATTTTTGTTGACCATTAGTTTTAATGTTAATAATGTGTTATTATTCATAACCAGCCCCATAACATCCATCCATTTTCTACCGCTTGTCCCTAATAGACAACAAAACATTTCCAGCACAGACTTAGCACAAACGAATGGGACAACATTTGGGAATATTTTGACAAGGTTAGAGGGCTGGTTATGAATAATAAAACACTTAATAACATAAGAACTATAATAATTAGACCAAAAATGTGCAGTACGAATTTAGCACAAACCTTTGGGACATGTTTGCTTTTATTTTGACAATGTAGTGGGGCTGGGCAGGATGACGAAACTAGTCAGAAAATTTATTTTAGATTAAACTCAAAACCGTAACGGCACAAACAAAAAATGTTACCGCAAAAACCTATACAAATGTAGCACAAATAAATGGCAGGGCTATTTTTAATATTTGCAATGACAAGGCAGGCCAACTTTACACAGGTTTTCAATATCAATCAAAATAATTGTGATTATTATGTTTGCCGTAATCGTCCAGCCCTACACAGTCTTATGCATTATTGTAAGCTAAATGATACCAACACTTCACCAAAAATGGCTGTTGCAGCACAATCTGTAAATGCTGACTCTTTACCTTTGACGGTCCTCCTCCTGAACTGGTAAAAAGGACGCAGAGGAGTGCGATCACCACCACGTCACTGTGCTCAAAAAGTAATAACGCCCTGTAAAAGAAACCCAACAGACCTTAGAGACACATTTAAAAGGGGCGCTACTATGCAAAACCAACTTATCCTACCTATTGTTGGTACCTGCTTATGTGTATTTGGAATCTGCATAAGTCCCGAATATTTTAAACAAAATCATGGATGCATGGCGGAGATATTTATAAAAAAACACAACAACCTTGCTTTCCTTTATATTTCTGCTAATGATTGAAATTTGCCCCAATAGTTGTTCTCATTGTTGTCAGCGGATTATCCATATATGGTATAAATTTACCGAAAGTGTTTTCAAATTGTAGTCCAACGTTGTAGTCAATAAACTCCTTATTTTTAGAAGAAGAATTAGAAGCATTTAAGTCCCATCTTAAAACTCATTTGTATACTCTAGCCTTTAAATAGACCCCCCCTGCCCCCCTCTCCCTCGTGGAGGGGGCGGGATAGGTTCGGTGGCCACGGATGAAGCGCTGGCTGGCCAAAGTCGGGACCCGGGGTGGACCGCTCGCCTGTGCATCGGTTGGGGACGTCTCTACGCTGCTGACCTGTCTCCGCTCGGGATAGTCTCCTGCTGACCCCACTATGGACTGGACTCTCACTACTATGTTAGATCCACTATGGACTGGACTCTCACAATATTATGCTAGATCAACTCGACGTCCATTGCACCGGTCGCCCTGGGGGGGGGGGGGGTTTCTCATTGTCCCATTGGGTTGAGTTTTTCCTTGCCCTGATGTGGGATCTGAACCAAGGATGTCGTTGTGGCTTGTGCAGCCCTTTGAGACACTCGTGATTTAGGGCTATATAAATAAACATTGATTGATTGATTATTTTTCTCTATCCTCTTATTGTGGGGCAGACTGGCTCGTAAATCCACATGCATCCTCCGCTGTTACCATTTATAATACAAAGTAGCTTACAGTTCTAACTTATATCTTACATATAAATTACAACAGGGATGACGGGTAGAAAACGCTGTTCGTGAACCACATAAATAAGACCGCGCATCCTGACGAGATGGTAAGAAAGCAGCCTTAAAACAGTCTGTAGAACAATCGATATACATTTTTGACCAAAGAACCACTATTAAATGTTATGTAAACCACAAGTAAGTGTTTTAAATGCAGAAACAAATGATAATATGGCCCCTTTAAGGGCTTCTGAACAAGAGCATGGACAATCAATAAACAAGATAACACATTTTCTCTAAAGCCTTGTTTATATGTATGAAGACATGTAACATTTACCTCAGTGGTCCACAGAGAGTCAGACCAAAAAAGCCCAGCAGGGATATGATGCAGCTGAAAACAGCATGCTTTAGTAACTTTATCCACTGGAAAGACAAAACATTTCAAAGAAATACGTTAACCATCATGGCACGACATGTGAAAAAAAAGTAAGGCGTAATCTAACACAAATGAAAAAGCCAACCTACCTGTCTTTTTGAGATGACTTTTCCAGAAGAAAAGGGTTTTTGAAAGAAAAGTAGAACAACAGCAGACCTAGGAATAATAGCAGATACATTTCAACACACAGTCATTGTTTGTCTTTAGTCATTGACTGAAGAGTACATGAACATTCTAACAGACAATTCCAGTATGATTGACAACATGCAAGAATGTTGCCTCCAAACCAAAACTAGATTCTAATCTTGAAGACTGGACCATTTCCAAGGGACAATGGATAGTTTTGGACTGTGAGGCAGCGAAGACGAAGAGCCATCATGTCTCAAGTACACTATAAAAATTAAGTGTCCAACCATCCATCCATTTTCCTCCGCTTATCCGAGGTCGGGTCGCCGGGGCAGCAGCCTAAGCAGGGAAGCCCAGACTTCCCTCTCCCCAGCCACTTCGCCAAGCTCCTCCCGGGGGATCCCGAGGCGTTCCCAGGCCAGCCGGGAGACATAGTCTTCCCAACGTGTCCTGGGTCTTCCCCGTGGCCTCCTACCGGTCGGACGTACCCTAAACACCTTCCTAGGGAGGCGTAGGGTGGCATCCTGACCAGATGCCCGAACCACCTCATCACTCATACTTGAACTGCTCCACATGGGGCAAGATCTCTTCCCCAAACCGGAGATGGCACTCCACCTTTTTACGGGTGACAACCATAGACTCGGACTTGGAGGTGCTGATTCTCATCCCAGTTGCTTCACACTCGTCTGTGAGCTGAAGATCCTGGCCAGATGAAGGCATCAGGACCACATCCTCTGCAAAAAGCAGAGACCCAATCCTGCAGCCACCAAACCGGACCGCCTCAACACGGTGACTGCACCTAGAAATTCTGTCCATAAAAGTTATGAACAGAATCGGTGACAAAGGGCAGCCTTGGCGGAGCCCAACCCTCACTGGAAACGGCTCCGACTTACTGCCGGCAATGCGGACCAAGATTTAGTCTATGACTTAAGATTGGTCAGATCTAGTCTTAGACTTAGATTGGTCAGATGTAGATTTTGACTTACATTGGTCAGATCTGGTCTCCGACTTAGATTGGTTAGATCCAGTCTTAAAATAGGATTGGTCAGATTTAGTCTCTGATTTATATTGGTCAGCTTTAGTCTCAGACTTATATTGATCAGATTTAGTCTCCGACTAATATTGGTCAGATGTAGTCTTAGATTGGTCAGAGTTAGTCTATGACTTAAATTGATCAGAGCTAGTCTTATATTGGTCAGATGTAGTTTTAGACTTAGATTGGTCAGATCTGGTCTATGACTTAGATTGGTCAGATCTAGTCTGTGACTTAGATTGGTCAGATCTAGTCTATTCCTTAAATTGGTCAGATCTAGTCTTAGACTTAGATTGGTTAGATTTAGTCTTAGACTTTGATTATCAGATCTAGTCTATGACTTAGATTGGTCAGGTGAAGATTTAGACTTAGATTGGTCAGATCTGGTCTCCAATTTAGATTGATTAGATCTAGTCTTAGAATTAGATTGGTCAGATTTAGCCTTAGATTAGTCAGATTTAGTCTATGACTTAGACTGGTCAGATTTAGTCTATGACTTAGACTGGTCAGATGTAGATTTAGACTTAGATTGGTCAGATCTGGTTTATGACATAGATTGGTTAGCTCTAGTCTTAAACTTAGATTGGTCAGATCTAGTCTCCGACTTATATTAGTCAGATGTAGTCGTAGATTGGTCAGATTTAGTCTATGACTTAGATTGGTCAGATCTAGTCTTAGACTTAGATTGGTCAGATGAAGTATATGTCTTATATCGGTCATATCTAGTCTATTGGTCAGATGAAGTCTATGTCTTATATCGGTCATATGTAGTCTATGACTTAGATTGGTCAGATCTAGTCTTAGACTTATTGGTCAGATGTAGTTTTAGACTTAGATTGGTCAGATCTAGTCTTAAGACTAAGATTGGTTAGATCTAGTCTCAAGACTTAGATTGGTTAGATCTAGTCTCAAGACTTAGATTGGTTAGATCGAGTCTGTGACTTAGATTGGTCAGATCTAGTCTGTGGTTAGATCTAGTCTGTCACTTAGATTGGTCAGATCTAGTCTGTAACTTAGATTGGTCAGATCTAGTCTGTGATTTAGATTGGTCAGATCTAGTCTGTGACTTAGGTTGGCCAGATCTAGTCTATGACACTGATCATACAGGGAGCGGACAGCCACAATTAGACAGTCTGATACCCCGTACTCTCTGAGCACTCCCCACAGGACTTCCCGAGGGACACGGTCCTTTTAATTAATTAATTGAACTTTCAACTAGTAATACTCACCCTAACTTCAATATGAAGATAAACTGTACAATGTGAACCACTTTAAGGATGTCATATGATTCAAATATTCCCAGGGCCTTGAGGATCTTGGAGACAACTAGCAAAACGATGTACCTGGTTAACCTGCAGATGAAAACAACATACAAGTATGACCTTCAAAAATAATCAAAACAAATCAGGACTTGATTACTTCAAGTCATGCCACATGATCAAACGAATAAAACAAAGTTAGTTTATAAGGACAAATACTGTACCTAGAATTAGGAACTTCAACCATTCCCAGTTTACTCCCAGAGAGAACATTGCTGCTGTATTTATCCTCCATTTTACCTTCCCAAGTACGCTTTATACCATTACTGCTATCTACAATATCTACGTGACCTGCAACTTGTTTACAGTAGATGTTTGTCGTTAAAATACTTTCATAATTGTCCCTTTCTACTATCTTGGAGCGCACATAAACCTATAAAGAAGCCTTATAGCTGTGGAGCTTAGCGACGAGCTAACACGCTAGCTAACCATCTGGCTTGACTCTAGTTGCTGTTTTTATCCACTCTTTAACACCTTGACGCCTTTGTCCAAATCGTCTATTACGTCCTACAACTGTTTAAGATAAATAAACCGCATGCCAAGCGAGTAATGTGAAATTTAATAGAGCAAAATCCTTTCAAAAAGGACCGAGCGGAGAACACTTCCGGACAAGATAAACAATCCACGTCACTGTTTTCTTATTCTTAGCTTTAAAGGCAGGCAGCAACCATCACTTCAAAGACGCATACTGTCATCTAGTGTCAGGAAGGGTGAACTACAGAACCTACTTTATTAATATACATTTTGACACTGATCACTTGTAAGCTTATTAAGTTGTAAGAATAAATTGTATTTGTTTCATCATTTTGAATGCACCAGTTTTTTTACTAATGATAATGATACAGTAGGTCAGGGGTCACCAACGCGGTGCCCGCGGGCACCAGGTCGCCCGTAAGGACCAGATGAGTCGCCCGCTGGCCTGTTCTAAAAATAGCTCAAATAGCAGCACTTACCAGTGAGCTGCCTCTATTTTTTTTAATTTTATTTACTTACTAGCAAGCTGGTCTCGCTTTGCTCGACATTTTTGATTCTAAGAGAGACAAAACTCAAATAGAATTTGAAAATCCAAGAAAATATTTTAAAGACTTGTTTAAATAAATTCATTTATTTTTTTTACTTTACTTCTTACAACTTTCAGAAAGACAATTTTAGAGATAAAATGCAACCTTAAAAATGATTTTAGGATTTTTAAACACATATACCTTTTTACATTTTAAATTCCTTCCTCTTCTTTCCTGACAATTTAAATCAATGTTCAAGTAATTTTTTTTTTTTTATTGTAAAGAATAATAAATACATTTTAATTTAATTCTTCATTTTAGCTTCTGTTTTTTCGATGAAGAATATTTGTGAAATATTTCTTCAAACTTATTATGATTAAAATTCAAACAAATTATTCTGGCAAATCTAGAAAATCTGTAGAATCAAATTTAAATCTTAATTCAAAGTCTTTTGAATTTCTTTTAAATTTTTTGTTCTGGAAAATCTAGAAGAAATAATGATTTGTCTTTGTTAGAAATATAGCTTGGTCCAATTTGTTATATATTCTAACAAAGTGCAGATTGGATTTTAACCTATTTAAAACATGTCATCAAAATTCTAAAATTAATCTTAATCAGGAAAAATTACTAATGATGTTCCATAAATTCTTTTTTTAATTTTTTCAAAAAGATTCGAACTGGCTAGTTTTTCCTCTTCTTTTTTTCGGTTGAATTTTGAATTTTAAAGAGTCGAAATTGAAGATAAACTATGTTTCAAAATTTTATTTTCATTTTTTTCGTGTTTTCTCCTCTTTTATAAAAATATTAGTGGCTAGCTAGTTAAAATGGGATATTGTGATTTCACAAGACTGTCTTAGATCATTTGAAAATGTTCAATTTAAAAAATGTGCACTTAGAGAAAATATAAAAATAAAGTGTTGCATATTGATATTTATCTGTTTCTATATGTATTTATTGTGAGAAATCATTAAGATGATCAGTGTTTCCACAAAGATAAATATCATTAATTATTAATAATAACATAGAGTTAAAGGTAAATTGAGCAAATTGGCTATTTCTGGCAATCTATTTAAGTGTGTATCAAACTGGTAGCCCTTCGCATTAATCAGTACCCAAGAAGTAGCTCTTGCTTTCAAAAAGGTTGGCGACCCCGGCAGTAGGTGGTATGTTATTTTACTAACACTGTTCCTCTCTTTAAGAAGGGGAACCGAAGGGTGTGTTCCAAGTTCCAACTATCGTGGGATCACACTCCTCAGCCTTCCCGGTAAGGTCTATTCAGGTGTACTGGAGAGGAGGCTACGCTGGATAGTCGAACCTCGGATCCAGGAGGAACAGTGTGGTATTCATCCTGGTCGTGGAACGGTAGACCAGCTCTATACTCTCAGCAGGGTCCTTGAGGGTGCATGGGAGTTTGCCCAACCGGTCTACATGTGCTTTGTGGACTTGGCAAAGGCATTCGACCGTGTACCCCGGGAAGTCCTGTGGGCAGTGCTCAGAGAGTATGGGGTATCGGACTGTCTGCTCCCTGTATGATCAGTGTCAGAGCTTGGTCCGCATTGCCGGCAGTAAGTCGGACCCGTTTCCAGTGAGGGTTGGACTCCGCCAAAGCTGCCCTTTGTCACCGATTCTGTTCATAACTTTTATGGACAGAATTTCTAGGCGCAGATGGGCGTTGAGGGTATCCGGTTTGATGGCTGCAGGATTAGGTCTCTGCTTTTTGCAGATGATGTGGTCCTGATGGCTTCATCTGGCCAGCATCTTCAGCTCTCACTGGATTGGTTCGCAGCTGAGTGTGAAGCGACTGGGATGAGAATCAGCACCTCCAAGTCCGAGTCCATGGTTCCCGGAAAAGGGTGGAGTGCTATCTTCAAGTTGGGGAGGAGATCTTGCCCCAAGTGGAGGAGTTCAAGTACCAAAGAGTCTTGCTCACGAGTGGGGGAGGAGTAGACCGTGAGATCGACAGGCGGATCGGTGCGGCGTATTCAGTAATGCGGACGCTGTATCAATCCGTTGTGGTGAAGAAGGAGCTGAGCCGGAAGGCAAAGCTCTCAATTTACCGGTTGATCTATGTTCCCATCCTCACCTATGGTCATGAGCTTTGGGTTATGACCAAAAGGACAAGATCACAGGTACAAGCGGCCGAAATGAGTTTCCTCCGCCGGGTGGCGGGTCTCTCCCTTAGAGATAGGGTGAGAAGCTCTGTCATCCGGGAGGAGCTCAGAGTAAAGCCGCTGCTCCTCCACATCATGAGAAGCCAGATGAGGTGGTTCGGGCATCTGCTCAGGATGCCACCCGAACGCCTCCCTAGGGAGGTGATTGGGGCACGTCCGACCGGCAGGAGGCGAAGGGGAAGACCCAGGACACGTTGGGAAGACTAAGTCTCCCGGCTGGCCTGGGAACGCCTTGGGATCCCCCGTGAGGAGCTGGATGAAGTGGCTGGGGAGAGGGAAGTCTGGGCTTCTCCGCTTAGGCTGTTGCCTCCGCGACCAGACCTCGGATAAGCGGAAGAAAATAGATGGAAGGATGGACTGTACATATGTTATACATAGGTATTCACAAAAATAAACATACAAGGTCATGATATTCAGAGGTAAAAGTGACACATTTGTACTTAAAAAAAGTATTCTAATATGTACTTGCACTTTTGATTGTTTTCACTACAGATTAATTCACAACTGGACTGTTGAGTTTGTCTTAGAAGACGTTTTGTCTCTCAAGTCGGATTCATCAGTTCCTTAGATTGATCAGATCGAGTCTTAGACTTATATTGATAATCTCTAGACTTAGATTTAAATTGATCCGAGCTAGTCTTAGATTGGTCAGATTTAGTCTATGACTTAGATTGGTCAAATCTAGTCTTACACTTAGATTGGTCAGATGTAGATTTAGACTTAGATTGGTTAGATCTAGTCTTAGAATTAGATTGGTCAGATTTAATCTCCGATTTATATTGGTCAGATGTAGTCTTAGATTGGTCAGATTTAGTCTATGATTTAGATTGGTCAGATCTAGTCTTAGACTTAGATTGGTCAGATGAAGATTTAGACATAGATTGGTCAAATCTGGTCTCCGATTTATATTGGTCAGATTTAGTCTCCAATTTATATTGGTCAGATATAGTCTCAGATTGGTCAGGTTTAGTCTATGACTTAGATTGGTTAAATCTAGTCTTAGACTGGTTAGATCTTGTCTCAGACTTTGATTAGTCAGATCGAGTCTATGACTTATATCGGTAATATGTAGTCTATGACTTAGATTGGTCAGATCTAGTCTTCGACTTAGATTGGTCAGCTCTAGTCTATAACTTAAATTGGTCAGATCTAGTCTTAGACTGGTTAGATCTAGCCTTAGACTTAGATTATCAGATCTAGTCTATGACTTAGATCGGTCAAATCTAGTCTTAGACCAAGATTGATCAGATGAAGATTTAGACTTAGATCGGTCAAATCTGGTCTCCGATTTATAATGGTCAGATTTAGTCTCCGATTTATATTGGTCAAATGTAGTCTTTGATTGGTCAGGTATATTAGTCTATGACTTAAATTGGTCAAATCTAGTCTTGGACTGGTTAGATCTAGTCTGAGACTTAGATTAGTCAGATCGAGTCTATGACTTATATCAGTCATATGTAGTCTATGACTAAGATTGGTCAGATCTAGTCTTAGACTTAGATTGGTCAGATGTAGTTTTAGACTTACATTGGTCAGATCTGGTCTATGACTTCAATTGGTTAGATCTAGTCTTAGACTTAGATTGGTCAGATATAATCTGTGACTTAGATTGGTCAGATCTAGTCTATGACTTAGATTGGTCAGATCTAGTCTTAGACTTGGATTGGTTAGATCTAGTCTTAGACTTAGATTATCAGATGTAGTCTCTGACTTAGATCGGTCAGATCTGGTCTATGACTTAGTTTGGTCAGCTCTAGTCTATGACTTACATTGGCCAGGTGTGGTGTATGAGTTAGATTGGTCAGATCTAGTCTTAGACTTAGATTGATCATCTCTAGACTTAGACTTAGATTGATCCGAGCTAGTCTTAGATTGGTCAGATTTATTCTATGACTTAGATTGGTCAGATCTAGTCTTATACTTAGATTGGTCAGATGTAGATTTAGACTTAGATTGGTTAGATCTAGTCTTAGAATTAGATTGGTCAGATTTAGTCTCCGATTTATATTGGTCAGATGTAGTCTTAAATTGGTCAGATTTAGTCTATGATTTAGATTGGTCAGATCTAGTCTTAGACTTAAATTGGTCAGATGAAGATTTAGACATAGATTGGTCAAATCTGGTCTCCGATTTATATTGGTCAGATGTAGTCTCAGATTGGTCATGTTTAGTCTATGACTTAGATTGGTCAAATCTAGTCTTAGACTGGTTAGATCTTGTCTCAGACTTAGATTAGTCAGATCGAGTCTATGATTTATATCGGTAATATGTAGTCTATGACTTAGTTTGGTCAGATGTAGTTTTAGACTTCGATTGGATAGATCTAGTTTTAGACTTAGATTGGTCAGATCTAATCTGTGATTTAGATTGGTCAGATCTAGTCTATGACTTAAATTGGTCAGATCTAGTCTTAGACTGGTTAGATCTAGTCTTAGACTTAGATTGGTCGGATGAAGATTTAGACTTAGATCGGTCAAATCTGGTCTCCGACTTATATTAGTCAGATTTAGTCTCCGATTTATATTGGTCAGATGTAGTCTTAGATTGGTCAGGTTTAGTCTATGACTTAGATTGGTCAAATCTAGTTTTAGACTGGTTAGATCTAGTCTTAGACTTAGATTAGTCAGATCGAGTCTATGACTTATATCGGTCATGTGCAGTCTATGACTTAGATTGGTCAGATGTAGTTTTAGACTTATACTGGTCAGATCTGGTCTATGACTTCGATTGGTTAGATCTAGTCTTAGACTTAGATTGGTCAGATCTTATCTGTGACTTAGATTGGTCAGATCTAGTCTATGACTTATATTGGTCAGATCTCGTCTATGACTTAGATTGGTCAGATCTAGTCTATGACTTAAATTGGTCAGATCTAGTCTTAGACTGGTTAGATCTAGTCTTAGACTTAGATTATCAGATCTAGTCTATGGCTTAGATCGGTCAGATCTGGTCTATGACTTAAATTGGTTAGATATAGTCTATGACTTAGTTTGGTCAGCTCTAGTCTGTGACTTAGATTGGTCAGGTGTGGTGTATGAGTTAGATTGGTCAGATTTAGTCTTAGACTTAGATTAGTCAGATCTAGTCTCTGACTTAGATTTGTTAGATCTAGTCTTAGACTTAGATTGGTCAACTCTAGTCTGTGATTTAGATTGTGGTCAGATCTAGTCAAGGAAACAAAAGGACAACAAATTGACGGCAGCTCTCTAATGCCAAACCTCCTCCGCAAAACCTCTCCTTTGAGGGGCTCCTTTGTTTAACTAAAAGTAAAAAACACCCAACTGAGATTGGCAACCAAATTTACCAACAGAACTAAACCTGCAGTCAACTGTGCTAGTTAAATAGTCCTGCTCTATACTGTACTGAGAAACATGTAAATGACTGTACTGTTCAGTGCCACAAAACAATGACAACGGACAAAAATGAAAAGAGGTTTTTCAGAATTATAGTTGGAAGAAGGAATGAAGTCATTGATATAAATGTTTTTATTCAGGAGACCATTTTTTGTCAATAATATATGGACTGATGCATCATACTGTACACATGATGACTTTGAAAAAACTATCATATTCATTCATTATATGTTTGGCCTTGAGTTAAATTTAATGTGAACATTGTGTTGAAATTATGCAGCCTCTAATATTGTTTCTGTATATTAATAACAATTGCTGAATTCCATGATGTCATTTAACGACGCGGCATCCGCTCTTGTTTGATGTTCCTCAGTGAGGTCCACACAGTCCAAGCAGGATGTTCTCAAAATGATTTTTGGTGTCTTTCTGCAAAACATATGAGTATTTACACGCCTGCTACAAATACTTCTAGTATGATTTGATTATTGAAATGTTACCAGTATGTCCTCCTGCAGTGTTGTGTCGTACATGGCTCTGTACTCTTCTAAGATCTTCTTCAAGTCGATTTCAGAGCGGCTCACCAGCACCCTGATCAGCGTATCTTCACATGTGCCATGACGCTGATAGAACACAATGTTCATTATTCATCATTCATAATCATAGAACCACACACACCACTAATGTTTATATGCGTTCTACGTAATGTACCTCCATAGCTCGATGGAGCTTCTCAGCGAAGAATGCAGATGTGCTCCATGCACATTTTACTTGATGGAGAAGAATCACAACATATTGTAGTTTTACATCATAAAATCACAAATATATCTTGTTTTCCACTCATCCTTACGGTGCCCATGTGACCTATATCTAAAACCGCTGCTTAATAGATGGGGCCAATCCAATCCAGTATCCGGATCAGGAATATGTGTAAATCGTAAATAAAAACAGAATACAATGATTTGCAAATCCTTTTCAACCTATATTCAATTGAATAGACTGCAAAGACAAGATACTTAACGTTTGAACTGGAAAATGTTGTTATTTTGTCATGTCTGTGTGATCATGTTTTGTTTTAGTCATGTTCGGTTTTGTTTTTGGACTTTTTGTACACTTTTGTTTGTCACCATAGCAACCATTAGTTTTCACCTGTCACGTCACGCACCTGTTTCACGTTTTGAGTCACGCACCTGGTTTCACTAATCATGTCACTAGTATTTAAGTTCATTGTTTTCAGTTTGTCTTTCTGGTGACATCCCGCATTTATGCTTCTGCACACTCTCCACACACCCTTATGACCCTTGCTGCTCTTTTTTCATGCCGGTTTCTCGTCCAAGTAAGTTTTCTTTATTCATGCCATAGTTTGCAAGTTTTGTTTAATTGTTCATAGTTTCTGCCTTTGTGCAAGTTTTGTGTTTATAGTCAAGGCTTATACTTCCGCCCTTGTGCGCGCCTTTTGTTTGCCTTTTTTTTGTAGTTATAGTGTTAAAATAAATCATGTACTCCTGTTCACGTCACGTATGGTCCAAATCTTTTGCACCTCGGGAGAACAAACCACGCCACAGTCCCAGTCGTGACATATTTTTTGCAAATATTAGCTCATTTTTGGAATTTGATGCCTGCAACATGTTTCAAAAAAGCTGGCACAGGTGGCAAAAAAGACTGAGAAAGTTGAGGAATGCTCATCAAACACTTATTTGGAACATTCCACAAGGTGAACAGGCTAATTGGGAGCAGGTGGGTGTCATGATTGGGTATAAAAGCAGCTTCCATGAAATGCTCAGTCATTCACAAATAAGGATGGGGCGAGGGTCACCTCTTTGTGAACAAATGCGTGAGCAAATTGTCCAACAGTTTAAGAATAACATTTCTCAACGAGCTATTGCAATGAATTTAGGGATTTCCCCATCTATGGTCCGTAATATCATCAAAAGGTTCAGAGAATTTGGAGAAAGGCCGAAAACCAACATTGAATGCCCGTGACCTTGGATCCCTCAGGCGGTACTGCATCAAAAACCGACATCAGTGTATAAAGGATATCACCGCATAGGCTCAGGAACATTTTAGAAAACCACTGTCAGAAACTACAGTTTGTCGTTACATCTGTAACTGTAACTACATCTGTAACTATGTAACGCTTTACCGGACACTTTGAAAAGTATACCTGCACTTGTCACTTTCAAAAAACAAACACAATTATGGCTAGTTGAGCAACAATCGTGTTCCCATGTTTAGTTTTAACTAATTTTTACTAATTGGTTTTATCTAGTCTGCACTTTGTCTGTGTTATTATTATTATTGGCTTTTATCTAGTTTGTACTTTGTCTGTATTATTACTATTATCATTATTATCGACTCATTCTATTTTTTATTTTCCTATTTTAATGATGTTGGATCTGTGTTGTTGTTGTTGTTGTTGGGGACAAGTGTTGTAAATTAGCTTTGGCTACAAACACTATGATGCATACATTGGATAACTGTTTCAGATGTCTATGTTTTTGTATCTGTCCCTATTTCAAATAAACCTCTATAATAATAATAAGTGCAAGTTAAAACTCTACTATGCAAAGCGAAAGCCCTTTATCAACAACTTCGCTGGGTCCGAGCTCATCTAAGATGGACTGATGCAAAGTGGAAAAGTGTTCTGTGGTCTGACGAGTCCACATTTCAAATTGTTTTTGGAAACTGTGGACGTCGTGTCCTACGGAACAAAGAGGAAAAGAACCATCCGGGTTGTTCTAGGTGCAAAGTTCAAAAGCCAGCATTTGTGATGGTAAGGGGTGTATTAGTGCCTAAGGCATGGGTAACTTACAAATCTGTGAAGGCACCATTAATGCTGAAAGGTACATACAGGTTTTGGAGCAACATGTTGCCATCCAAGCAATGTTATCATGGACGCCCCTGCTTATTTCAGCAAGACAATGCCAAGCCATGTGTTACAACAGCGTGGCTTCATAGTAAAAGAGTGTGGGTACTAGACTGGCCTGCCTGTAGTCCAGATCTGTCTCCGTTTGAAAATGTGTTGCGCGTTATGAAGCGTAAAATACCACAACGGAGACCCCGGACTGTTGAACAACTTAAGCTGTACATCAAGCAAGAATGGGAAATAATTCCACCTGAAAAGCTTCAAAAATTGGTCTCCTCAATTCCCAAACATTTACTGAGTGTTGTTAAAAGGAAAGGCCATGTAACACAGTGGTAAAAATGCCCCTGTGCTAACTTTTTTGCAATTTGTTGCTGCCATTAAATTCAAAGTTAATGATTATTTGCAAAAAAACGTTTCTCAGTTCGAACATTAAATTACTTGTCTTTGTAGTCTATTCAATTGAATATAAGTTGAATAGGATTTGCAAATCATTGTATTCTGTTTTTATTTACGAATTACACAACGTGCCAACTTCACTAGTTTTGGGTTTTGTAGTCCGATTCCAACCTGCAGAGGTTTCTGATATCATGCACCATGCCTGTGTTTTAATGTTTGTTGAAATGATTTCATGATTCCAAGGGTGCTTCTATGCTCAAGTAGCTGACTGCAAACTTTGGAATGGATTCCCAGAACAATAGCGTGTCTAAATCAATAAGACGCGCCTCAGTTCCGTAAATCCATTCCACAATTTACAGCCAGCGAACAGGCAAACAAATTTATGAGTAGCGTTGTAGCTTACCAGCTTTTCATCAACAAATGTTTGCCGTATGGAAATACTAAACTTAAGTTGCTAAATTCTTGTTTAATCAGGACACACCTGTCACTGGTTGCCAATCAGGTTCCTTCTCATGCCTGACCCTTTCCTTTGAACAGGGCTGGATCGTCATTGTGTGCAAGTTTTAATTTGTACTGAATAAATTACCTTTTTAATTTGCACGTCGCCTGCTTTCTCTGCATATTGGGGTCACTTGTCAAAAAATGTCCATTTAAAAATGTGGCTAATCTTGTCATTAGGTGTACTATTTTCTTTGTTTATGTCTGTTCTGTGTTTGTTTCCGATTGTGACTGCTGCGCCGGGGCATTTTTGCCACACTTATGAAAGAAAATTAGTGTTGACTCGTTAGTATCTGTGTAACTTTGGCAGCCCTGTTTTCAACTGTTGTTTTTTTCTCCAAATTCAGCGAGAAAAAAAACAAGGTGTGTTGATGCTCACCAATATCAATGAGACAGTCTTCAATGTCTCCTCTCAGCTCGACGTTCAGGGCTTTAGGTAACGTCATGTCACTGACAGTTGCATACCTTTGGAACGCTAAATAAGCAACACACAGGAAACAATCAATCAATCAATGTTTACTTATATGGTCCCAGATCACGAGTGTCTCAAAGGGCTGCACAAGCCACAACGACATCCTCGGCTCAGATCCCACATCAGGGCAAGGAAAAACTCAGCCCAATCGGATGACAATGAGAAACCTTGGAAGGACACTGCACATTATTATTGTATTATGCGTCAGTTCCATGGCATGTTCCACCTGTTCCTCAAGATGGGTGTGGTTTTACCTGCCCTGGGTGCTGAGTCAAACAAGAGACACCGACTGTGTTTTCAGTCACTCACGTACTTTTAGAGAGTTGTGGTCCGCTGCGTGTGGTCAGAATGTCGATGAAAGCAGAGACCTCGACTCCTTTTGTGTTCTCACCAGCTTCAAAAAGACTCTGCAGGTGCACAACATAAAAGTCATAATTGTGTGAATGCTCCAAAGCGTTCACACATATGGTTTTCTATAGGGATGGCTTTTTTGTCGATATCCGATATTCCGAAATTGTCCACCTCTTAATTACCGATTACGATATCAACCGATATCGATATATACAGTCGTGGAATTAACACATTATTATGCCTAATTTTGTTGTAATGCCCCACTGGCTGCATTAAAGGGGAACATTATCACAATTTCAGAATGGTTAAAACCATTAAAAATCAGTTCCCAGTGGCTTATTATATTTTTCGAAGTTTTTTTCAAAATTTTACCCATCACGCAATATCCCTAAAAAAAGCTTCAAAGTGCCTGATTTTAACCATCGTTATAAACACCCGTCCATTTTCCTGTGACGTCACATAGTGAAGCCAACACAAACAAACATGGCGGAAAGAACAGCAAGCTATAGCGACATTAGCTCGGATTCAGACTCGGATTTCAGCGGCTTAAGCGATTCAACAGATTACGAATGTATTGAAACGGATGGTTGTAGTGTGGAGGCAGGTAGCAAAAATGAAATTGAAGAAGAAACTGAAGCTATTGAGCCACATCGGTTTGAACCGTATGCAAGCGAAACCGACGAAAACGACACGACAGCCAGCGACACGGGAGAAAGCGAGGACGAATTTGGCGATCGCCTTCTAACCAACGATTGGTATGTGTTTGTTTGGCATTAAAGGAAACTAACAACTATGAACTAGGTTTACAGCATCCATCCATCCATTTTCTACCGCTTATTCCCTTTGGGATTGCGGGGGGCGCTGGAGCCTATCTCAGCTACAATCGGGCGGAAGGCGGGGTACACCCTGGACAAGTCGCCACCTCATCGCAGGGCCAACACAGATAGACAGACAACATTCACACTCACATCCACACACTAGGGCCAATATGAAATACATTTGGCAACAACATGCACTTTGAGAGTGCAGACAGCCCAGTTTTCATCAATTAATATATTCTGTAGACATACCCTCATCCGTGCTCTTTTCCTGAAAGCTGATCTGTCCAGTTTTGGAGTTGATGTCAGCAGGCCAGGGAAGCTAGGGTCAATAGGGGGTTTAGCTCGCTCGTCTGCGGGAACAAACTGCCGCCATTGCTTGCCGTGCTACCGAGGTCCTTTGTCCCTGAATTGCTCACACACTCCGGCAGATTCAATGGGGTCTGGCGGCAGATTTCTTTGACTTTATCGTTGGAAATGCATCTGCTTTGAGTGTCGCAGGATATCCACACATTCTTGCCATCTCTGTCGTAGCATAGCTTTCGTCGGTAAAGTGTGCGGAACAAACGTCCAATTTCTTGCCACTTTTGCATCTTTGGGCCACTGGTGCAACTTGAATCCGTCCCTGTTCGTGTTGTTACACCATCCGACTACACACCGACGAGGCATGATGTCTCCAAGGTACGGAAAACAGTCGAAAAAACGGAAAATAACAGAGCTGATTTGACTCGGTGTTTGAGAAAATGGCAGATTGCTTCCCGATGTGACGCCACGTTGTGACGTCATCGCTCCGAGAGCGAATATTAGAAAGGCGTTTAATTCGCCAAAATTCACCAATTTAGAGTTCGGAAATCGGTTAAAAAAATATATGGTCTTTTTTCTGCAACATCAAGGTATATATTGACGCTTACATAGGTCTGGTGATAATGTTCCCCTTTAAACATTGTAACTTTACCAACGTGGACCCCGACTTAAACAAAAAAACGTATTCGGGTGTTACATTTAGTGGTCAATTGTACGTAATATGTACTGTACTGTGCATTCTACTAATACAAGTTTCAATCAATCAATCAAAAACAAGGTTTTCCAAAATAAGAGAACAACTTCAACTCATGTTGGTGGTAGCGGGGGGTGTATATTGTAGCGTCCCGGAAGAGTTAGTGCTGCAAGGGGTTCTGGGTATTTGTTCTGTTGTGTTACGGTGCGGATGTTCTCCCGAAATGTGTTTGTCATTTTTGTTTGGTGTGGGTTCGCAGTGTGGCGCATATTGGTAACAGTGTTAAAGTTGTTTATACGGCCACCCTCAGTGTGACCTGTATGGCTGTTGATCAAGCAAGTAGCATTCACTTACGTGTGTTTAGAATCCGCATATATAATGTGACTGGGTTGGCACGCTGTTTGAATGGAGGAAAAGCGGACATGACGACAGGTTGTAGAGGACGCATTGCCTTTAAGGCACGCCTCCAATAATGTTGTCCGGGTGGAAATCGGGAGAATGGTTGCCCCAGGAGATTTTCGGGAGGGGCACTGAAATTCGGGAGTCTCCCGGGAAAAGGGAAAATCGGGAGGTTGAAACCGATACCAATAATTTCCGATATTACATTTTAAAGCATTTATCGGCCGTTATTATCGGACATCTCTAGTTTTCTACACCAAAATTCATCTATTTATTATTCAACTCTACCTTCCACGTTTTTTCATCTGATTTCTGTCAGTTTAAATAGTATTGCGCACCCTTGGTATTTTCTTCAATTAGAATCAATATTCAGAGAACATATTTCATTTTACACAAATTACCTCTGCATCCTTGTGGGCTTTATCCATGTCCACTTCTATGTTTTCATCTTTGTTTGCTCTCAACATGGCCAGAAGAGCGGCGGTAAAATCACCTTTGGTTTCGTCCTTGATAACGTCCTCCAGGTCTTTATTGTAGTCTGAGAGAAAATATCAATAGTGTGAAGTCAAGCATGACTGCAGTCTTTGAGGAAAGAGAGATACAACTCTCTACACACCAAAGAAAATGTCACATAGAGACTAGTAAACTTTCATTTCGATGTCCCGCCCTTTACCGTTTGACCAATAAGAAAGTCTGTGAGTGTGTCACACCCAGATTGTCAGTTACGCACCACCCTCTTTGTCTGGCTACTGCCACTGGTAAAGTTACTAAACATGTAAGACTTTAGTAAATCTAAAAGGCATTGTTACGATTCTCAACTTATTCATGACAAAGCCAGGAACAAAACAAGGATTTGTATCGGGGATGGCGATATATATATATTAGAGATGCGCGGATAGGCAATTATTTCATCCGCAACCGCATCAGAAAGTCGTCAACCATCCGCCATCCACCCGATGTAACATTTGATCAGAACCGCACCCGCCCGCACCCGCCCGTTGTTATATATCTAATATAGACGATGCAAGGCATTAGTGAGGTTATAAAGCTTTTGCCTGTTAAAGAAAGGAGACTGATCCAATGCAGCACAGACATTCGCGTGCCACGCTGTCACGACCCAGACGCACACCAGTGCGCAATCATATGGGAGCCGCGCTGAGCGCACCTCCAAGCGCGTCTCGCTGCCGGCGACGGCCGGGTATGGGCCTGACGCTCCAGCGCCATCCATTTTCAGGGCTAGTTGATTCGGCAGATGGGTTGTTACACACTCCTTAGCGGGTTCCGACTTCCATGGCCACCGCTGCTGTCTATATCAACCAGGGTGAGCCCCACCCCTTTCGTGAGCGCACTGCGCGCGGAGTGACCCTTGTTACGCGCCCCCGGCAACAGGGGTGGCGGGCAGGTAAGCTGCGCGGGCGGAGCGCACGGAGTGACCCCTGTTACGAGCCCCCGGCCACGGGGGTGGCGGGCAGGTAAGCTGCTTACCTGCTGCGCGTGACGCCGGCCACGGCAAAGGCGGACGAGGCGGGGTGTCGGTGCGGTGGGCGCGGTGGTGACCCTGCACGTGCGTCGGGCCCTTCTTGCGGATCGCCTCAGCTACGGCTCCCGGTGGGGCCCTCTCGGGGGAAGGGGCCTCGGTCCCGGACCCCGGCGAGGCGTCCCTTCTCCGCTCCGTAAAAGTGTCCATCTCTTTTTTTTTTTTTTTCTTCTGTTGTGGCATATGCAGCAGGTGCCTGCTCGTTTTTCGTATGTGGGTAACAACATTTAACTATGTATATATATTTCCGAATTGGTTTAACTGCCATCCGCCTGAATCTATTTAAAATCAAATTTTTTTTTATTTCAACCGCCCGACCCGACCCGACCCGACCCGACCCGCGGATAAAATCTAATTTTTTTAAATTTCATCCGCCCGATCCGCGGATAATCTGCGGACTCCGCGGTTGTGCCCGCAAACCGCGCATCTCTAATATATATATATATATATATATATATATATATATAAATAATCCGTTCATGAATGAGTATATCCGTTCGGCCACCGTGTTCAATGGAGAAGTCTGATCCACAAAATTTGCAGGCAGCATACCCCTTCCCCTTCGAGCTGTCCTGGATGAACTGAAATTATTTTTTCCAATCATTTTGGAACTTGCAAGCGTACTTCTTCTTCTTCTTACTCGTCGTCACCATGTCTTCTTCTGCTTTGTTTCTGTTATGTTTTTGGACATTACTACTTGCCGTAGTTTTGAAGCAATGCATGATGGGAATCCGGATGTTGTGTGTCAGTGTATTAACGTGCCGGCTGGAATAAACACACGCTGAGAAATAGCTCCGTGCCTGCCTACTTTATGGGTTATAGATAAACCTATGGATAATCAGCTATTGTGGTCCCAGCACCTCAACCCCTAGTAAGAGGCAGTGAAAGTTTGAAGTTCCTTGTAGTAACCCAGTCGATCGAGCTGGATTCGACTGCGTATCTGGCAACCTCAGTCAGGGAGAGAGGGAGGGAACTATAGAATTTTGACCGTGATTGCAGTAGTATTTCTGGCCACATTATCACATATGGCTCCTTTAAGTAATAATATTGGCTCCTTTAAGTAATAATATTGTTTTTAACATGGCTGTGCAGCACTTTGGAAACATTCTTGTTGTTTAAATGTGCTATATAAATAAAGTGGATTGGATTGGATTTAAGTGTTTTTAAATGTCCAACCTGCTTTAAAGGCCTTCTTAAGATCCCGAATCTGTTCATTTGTCCTCGTTGCCAGAACTTCCACTAGGACATCTTCATCCGTGCCTAGTCCCTGTTGCAATAAAGTGAAATATGATTTTTTTGTATTTGAAGGTAAACATATATTATATGATCACATGGTAATATCAATGATGCTCTCGTTTACCAAAAAAAATAAAAATAAATTCTGGCCCATTTTGAAAGTACATAAATATCAGGGTCTTTTTTGCTGGACACAAAAGGAAAAAGAGGCTGATAAAATTACTAATAATAGGAGGCTGGTAAAATACTACTAAATACCTTTGTTGCACGTCTGAGCAAATATGCATCAAAGTGTGCTGGAGTCATCAACAGGGCCAAAGAGATGTCCTCCAGATCTGACCTGAGAGCAGACTTCAGAGCTCGACTCAGTGACTGCAACACATCAAAGTGTTGACTTTAGAGTCAATCAAGACCACACAATCAAGGCACACAGAAGCAGCACGGTATGGGTGGACAGTTTGATCCAAATATTAATAGTATTGATAACAAGGGAATAAGGTTTTCCCAATACCAATAATTTAGTACCGGTACCAAAATGTATATAGATACTTTTCGAAAAAAAAGGCAACTACAAAAAATGTCAATATTGGCTTATATGAACAGAAACTCTTACAATACAACAAACATATGTTTCCTATTGCACTAAAGAACAATTTTAGAAGGTTAAAATATAAGTTAAAGGGCATGTGGGGGAGGTGTGGCCAGCGCGCCTGCAGGAGTAAAGGTCACCGCCTCTGTCTACGGTGCTGAGGACGAGCACCATCGGATGGGGGCGGGACATGTGCTGACGGCGAGACACAGCTGACAGGTGATTCGATTTCACAGGTGGTACGTGTTAATCTAATCATCTGTTGTCTTTAACAGTAAGCGGCCGAGAGCAGGGGAGGAAAGAAGGACTGGGAGAGACTGAAAAGTCACGGACTTCTGAAAAGACATCTTGATTCATTGTTGAGCATTAAAACTTTGTTAAAAACTGCACGCCTGGCTTCGGTGACGTGTGTACAGTGGAACTGCTCGGAAGCAACTTCTACTTCTTTCTTGTTGCACTCAAAGAACAATTTACAATTTTCCATATTACATATAGTCTGCCGTAATCAAGGATTAGGTTAGAATAAAATACAACGCTTTATTAAGATTATATTACATGCTTCATGATTTATGGTTGCCACTCCTGGTTTGTGCTTTAAGAAAAATACAATCATTAGTAAGTACTAAAAACAAAAACTATGGATTAATGTACACAAACAAGCCATGTAGCAGGTAAAACACACATCTGTTAAAGTTAAAACACAAATTGTAGCAATTTGTTACAACATTCAGCCATTTCACTTGCATTAGTCGACTGCTAATTGGGCGGTTTTAACTCTGCTAATATTAGGCATCAATCCAAGCTGCTGTGTGCGCGTCTACGTACAGTATCTACATGTGCACAGCAGCGGAGCTGATTAACTCATAATTAAGATGAAAAGTTAGCAGCAAAATTCTTCAATGATCTTGAATTTTTTCACGTAAAAAGAACATGTATTGATGAGATACTGGTCCTGTGTTTACTTGCCACAGATTGGTACCAACTTCTGTAGCATAATCCCACCCCTATGTTAGACCTCTGTGTCTTTTTACATCACATCCATCCTTCATTATCCGTGATTGAGCTCGTCGTTTCCGGTTAATTCATGCTTTTTGAGAAATATTTAACTGTGTGATGTCCTAAAGGTTGAGTAACAATATTTTTGTCATTCAAACTTTCCAATCAAATACTGACTGACAGGACAAGTCAGTGTATTAAGTTAAGTTAAAGTTAAAGTATGACTGATAGTCACACACACACGAGGTGTGGTGAAATTGCCCTCTGCATTTGACCCATCCCCTTGTTCCACCCGCTGGGAGGTGAGGGGAGCAGTGAGCAGCAGCAGTGGCCACGCTCAGGAATAATTTTGGTGATTTAACCCCCAATTCCAACCCTTGATGCTGAGTGCCAAGCAGGGAGGTAATGTGTCCCATTTTTATAGTCTTTGGTATGACTCGGCCGGGGTTTGAATTCACGACCTACTGTTCTCAGGGCGGATACTCAATCTACTCTTCTAATTTGGGGCCCTCCTGACTAAATTACAACCCTAAGCAGTATTTTAATTGCAGCCCCACCTTCCAAAATGTTTTTTTTTGTCATGTGAAACAATTTCTATGTTTTGTAAATCAAACTTTTGAACTAAAATGAATTCTGGATGAATACCGTATTTTCTGGACCATAGGGCGCACCTACTCAGTGGCCTAGTAGTTATAGAGTGTCCACCCTGAGATGGGTAGGCTGCATACTTGCCAACCCTCCCGAATTTTCCGGGAGACTCACGAATTTCAGTGCCTCTCCCATAAATCTCCCGGGACAACTATTCTCCCGAATTTCTCCCGATTTCCAGACGGATTTAAGGCACGCCCCCTCCAGGTCCGTGCGGACCTGAGTGAGGACAGCCTGTCGTCACGTCCGCTCTTTACTTCATACTTCAGAACCGACTCCCACACTTGCCGTCAGGGTGCAATACAACCTAAACCGTTGGCCAACCAAAAAGTATTTTTTTGGTTGGCCAACGGTTTAAAAAGTAACTAGTGTTCTGTGGTTACTTTTTGGTTGGCCAACGGTTTAAAAAGTAACCACAGAACACTATAGTGTTCTGTGGTTACTTTTTGGTTGGCCAACGGTTTACGTTGTATTGCACCCTGACAGCAAGTGTGGGAGTCGTTTCTGAAGTATGAAGTAAAGAAACGTAACTTCATCACTTCGTCTGGTTATTGACTCCAACCATACTTGCCAACCTTGAGACCTCCGATTCCGGGAGGTGGGGGGGGGGCGTGGTTAAGAGGGGAGGAGTATATTTACAGTTAGAATTCACCAAGTCAAGTATTTCATATATATATATATATAAGAAATGCTTGACTTTAAGTGAATTCTAGCTATATATATATATATATACATATAATTTTATTATATACACAGTATATATAAATAAGAGAAATACTTTAATTTCAGTGTTTATTTACTTACACATATACACACACATAACACTCAACTACTCATTGTTGAGTTAAGGGTTGAATTGTCCATCCTTGTTCTATTCTCTGTCACTATTTTTTTAACCATGCTGAACACCCTCTCTGATGATGCATTCTGCTTCGTCTCCTTGTTGTGTGCGCAGTTGTGCACTGCACTCTCTAAAAGCTGTAGATGTTATTGTCATATATGCATGTACAGTAGATGGCAGTATTGTCCTGTTTAAGAGTGTCACAACATTGCTGTTTACGGCAGACGAGCTACTTTACGGTAGACGAAAACGTGACTGCTGTTGTTGTGTGTTGTTACCGCGCTGGGAGGACGTTAATGAAACTGCCTAACAATAAACCCACATAAGAAACCAAGAACTCGCCCTCGATCATTCTACAGTTAGAACATGATTGGGCAGGCACGCTGTTTATAGTGTGGGAAAGCGGATGTGAAAACAGGCTGTCGACACGTCACTCAGGTCCGCCTGAATTCCGGGAGATTTTCGGGAGAAAATTTGTCAAGGGAGGTTTTCGGGAGAGGCGCTGAATTTCGGGAGTCTCCCGAAAAATCCGGGAGGGTTGGCAAGTATGACTCCAACCCAGAATATTACACTGCACATACCTATGCTTCTTCAAAGGCTGTGCTACTGGCTGCAAAGCATTGCACTTTCAAATACAACAATGAGTAGAGGAGTGTTATGTGTGTATATGTGTAAATAAATGAACACTGAAATTCAAGTATTTATTTTATTTATATGGATATATGGATATATATATATATATATATATATATATATATATATATATATATATATATATATATATATATATATATATATATATATATATATATATATAATAAAATACATATTTATATATAGCTAGAATTCACTGAAAGTATTTATTTTATTTATATATACAGAATTTATATAAGAAATACTTGAATTTAAGTGAATTCTAGCTATAAATATACTCCTCCCCCTTAACCGCGCCCCCTGGCCCCGCCCACCCCGATACACCTCCCCCCCAAATCTCCCGAATTTGGAGGTCTCAAGGTTGGAAAGTATGGTAGGTTGTGAGTTCAAACCTCGGCCGAGTCATACCAAAGACTATAAAAATGGGACCCATTACTTCCCTGCTTGGCACTCAGCATCAAGGGTTGGGGGTGAACAAGGGAATGGGTCAAATGCAGAGGACACATTTCACCACACCTAATGTGTGTGTGACAATCATTGGTACTTTAACTTTAAACTGGATTATAAGGCGCACTGCAGATGAATGGTCTATTTTTCATCTTTTTTCATATATAAGGGGCACCGGATTATAGGGCGCATCAAAGGAGTCATATTATTTATTTTTCTAAATGTAAAACACTTCCTTGTGGTCTACATAACATGTAATGGTGGTTCTTTGTCAAAATGTTGCATAGATTATGTTTTACAGATCATCTTCAGGCCGCTTCCTGACAGTCGCTTCCAGATGCGCCGTTTTGTGGGCGGTCTTATTTACGTGGCTCACCTTCGACAGCGTCTTCTCCCCGTCATCTTTGTTGTAGCGGTGTAGCGTGCAAGGACGGGAGTGGAAGACGTGTCAACAGATTGAACTAACTGTTTTAATAATGTTCAGGCTTTACTTAAATCAATAACGGAGCGGCATCTCCTCATCCGGAAGCAACAAAATCGGAAATGTCCCGCGAAAAAACGTCCGACCGGAACTCTCTAATAACCAAAGTTCCTTGGGTGAATAATGTAAACTCACTACACCGGTATGTTTTAGCGCTTTCATGGCAAGTTTACTGACAGATATAAGTAAGAACTTTACACTACTTTATATTAGAAATGGCAACAGCGGAGGATGAATGTCCCATAACAAGATAGAGAAAAAGAAGGAGCTTATCGACTACGCCGTCAGCACGGACTACAAAGGCAGATGTGCGCAATTTTCCAGGATTTATGCAGATCTCAAATACAGATCAGCAGGTACCAGAAGGTAAGAAAAGTTGCTTTTGCAGAATATTGAAAAACAAAACGCCAGATAAAACAGTACAGTCTTACCTTTTCCACACACCATAATAATAATGTTGAAGCACATCAAGCGGTGCAGCTTCATAGCTTACCAAAGTCGTACTAAAACATTTTGATAGATTTTTGAGCGCCGTGTGTAACATTCTATATTTTCAATGGAACATTTAAATGTTGATGTTCTTTACTTTAATCATATTGCCATCATATTGCAGTCTACACATATCTCTTATGTTTGACTGCCATCTACTGATCACACTAATCATTAAACCATGTACCCAATAAAATTGCTTCGAGGTCGGTAAGCAAAACCAGAATTATTCCATACATTAGGCGCACCGAGTTATAAGGCGCACTGTCGAGTTTTGAGGGGGGAAAAAAGATTTTAAGTGCGCCTTATAGTCCGGAAAATATGGTAAATACTTTTTTGTGCAAAGTAACAATTTTATGTCAATAAAAAACATACATTTGAAAACTTTTCTGACTGCCTTACAATAAAAAACATACATTTGAAAACTTTTCAGACTGCCTTATAAGACCAACACTAACACTGCGCAACACAATGTAATAGTTTTAGTAATTGCCATTATATTATCAGTGATGGAGCAGGAAAGGGCTTGGAATATATTTGTGGTTAAATTCCATATGCAACGTCTTGTCATTCATTAATTGACAGTTACAATGCACTTTTTCATGCACAGTGTATGATCTGCATATAGGAAGGGCGGCCCTGCTAGTGTTGTGGTCCACAGAGTTGACTTTTACGCTGCTAAACATCCTGATCAGTGCTTGTGATTGACTGCTAATCAGAAACCTGAACAGTCTTAGAAAGTGAATGTTGAAACAGTCGACAGGTGTACTGTAGATAAAAGACTCACCTCTCCATGGGAAGCCTCATAGACAGCTTTTATCTTCTGTCTCTGCTCATTGTTTCTTTTGACCAGGACTGAAATGATCACATCCTCGTCTACCCCTAAAGTGTCAGAAAATTAAAATCTTTGAAGAAAACATATTTTCTATCCATTCAAACTTTATTAATGACAACTCAACATCTAGGACATGGGTGTCAAACTCTGGCCCGCGGGCCAAATTTGGCCCGCCGTGTAATTTCACTTGGCCCTTGAGGCGATATCAAATTAACACTAGAGCTGGCCCGCCGATTATATTTAGCAGCGGTGCCGCGGTAACACCGCATTCACCGCTAATTCTCATACTTGCCAACCCTCCTGGGAGACTCTCAAATTTCAGTGCCCCTCCCAAAACTCATCTCGTCCGCGTTTCACCCAATCCATCAAATGCTGGCCCAGTCACAAGATATGAGCGACTTCAGCACGCACACACACGTTAATGCAATGCATACTTGGCCAACAGCGATACAGGTTACACTGACGGTTCCCGTATAAATAACTTTAACACTGTTAGAAATATGCGCCACACTGTGAATCCACACCAAACAAGAATGACAAACACATTTCGGGAAAACATCCGCACCGTAACACAACATAAACAAAACAAAACAAATACCCAGAATCCCATGCAGCCCTAACTCTTCCGGGCTGCAATATACACCCCCGCTACCACCAAACCCCCCCTCCGTGCGTCGGTTGAGGCGGGCGGGCTTGGCACGTTGTTGGAATGGATGAAAAGCGGACGTGACGACAGCTCATGGAGGACGATAAACGCAGTGCCTTTAAAGCACGCCCCCAAGACTGTGGTCCGGGTGGACTACGAGGTATAATGACTGATGAACAACTTCGTTCGATAATGAAGGTTGCCTCAGCTCAAAGCCTGAGCCCCGACATTAATGAACTAGCATCCAAGAAAAGATGGCAGGTATCTGGCTTGGGCACTTAAGATTAGATCAGTGTGTTGCAAACTGAGCAGTTTAAAGTCCTGAATGGTTGGTTTATTCATTGTTATTTTATTTTCTAATTTATTAGCCTGTGGAAAAAGTTAATGTTGATATTTCCCTCAGAAGGCTGCAAATAGAAAAAAGGCATTACAATTTTATTTAAATTGTATTTGATATGCCATTGATATTTTTTAATTATTATTATTTGAAACTCGATTTTGCATGTCACTATAAAGTTATACAAGCCTTGCTTGTTCAATATTAAATGCAAAACTTGTTTGGGTCCCTATTAAAAGGTTAATTTGTTCAACCTTGGCCCGCGGCTTTGTTCAGTTTTAAATTTTGGCCCACTCTGTATTTGAGTTTGACACCCCTGATCTCGGAAATCAACAATGAGCTCAAATGCATCAGGCAATAATGAATCCCTATATCAGTGATTCCCAACCACTGTGCCGCAGCACACAACATTTCCCTTTAATCATATAATTTCTTATTATATATATTAAATCTATTGTTAAAGGAATATTTTCTACCTTAACCGAATGAAATGCATTGGGAGTCCCTCTCTTCGGACTTTGTTCTGCTTGAGGAACCAAACACAATGCATCCACCCTGTGTTTACATCTTTACAAATACACGTGCATAGAATACGCTTTAGTTTTGATGGCGAGAGGAGGTGCCAGGTACGAGTGTTTGCGCGTGTGTGTCAAAAACACACGCACCTAGATTTATTTGACATTACTCTGCATGGGAGGAGTGGGAAAATGGACAAAAAACTGAAAAGTGGATCCATCGAGTGCAAACGCACCGGACTTTGTAGAGCTTGGTCTTCTCTCCAGTGCTGATATCGCTAATGTTTATACTTGATAAGTGGTTAAACTTCAATTCTAGTCTTCTCGCTTTATTCAGACAGTGAAATCAAAGAGTGTTCTAATATACGTTTTTTAGTTCAATAAAGGTTGTGAAACACATCTAAGTTATGGTAGAGTAAAAGTTGACTTGGGGAACACTGGACTCATTTTGGACCTTTCATCTAAAATGCTTCTTCACTTCTAAATTTGAGGTGTGGAGTCTGCCTGTCAGGAACACAAAGGCCAAATAGGGACTCTTCACACCTGAAACTTAAGAGGTAAAGAAACCTTTTGTTGAAACGTCAACAAACAAGACGAGTCCACTTGCCCCCATTTAACCTCAGCTGATTAAAATGATCCACACAGATGGCTGACATGCTGAAAATATAGAAATATTTTTGCTTTGAAAGTCCCTTGCAAGGGAAAATTATGGTATGTGTTATTGGTGTTGTCTAACCATAACTTTTTTTAAATAAAATTAATTTTGATTTTGATTAATCGCAGCAAATGACTTGCTTGCATAATTTTAAACGAGACCCCAATATTTTAACACAAATACAATTTTACTGTACAGGAACATTTTTTAAAATGTTTACTTGATTGCGTGTATTTATTTAACCAATTAGCCAATGAACACACCTGTCAGTAGCGTCATTTATTTTTGCACTGACGTATGCATTGACCTGATCAATGACCAAATAACAACACCTTTCAGGTAACCGCGGTTAAGGTAAAGGAGCATGTGAGCTTGTGAGATGAATCTGCCTTTTTTACACAATTAACGCACTAATTATTTGCGATTATTGGATAGCCCAAAAATGATGTACAGTTAAGCGTAACAATTAGGGCTGTTGAGTTAACTCGTTATTAATCAAAAAATATATTGCATTAATCTTGTATATGCGCAGAAATTACGCAATTTATTTTGCCTGTACATGCTCCTTTACCTTAACTACGGATGGTTACCTTTAGGCGGTCCGGGTTGCTATATATATATATATATATATATACAGGGCCGGCCCGTGGCATAGGCCGTATAGGCAAATGCTAAGGGCGCCGTCCATCAGGGGGCGCCACGCCAGTGCCACAAATGTTGGAGAAAAAAAAAAAAAAAAAGTTGGTACTATGATTTCTAAATACAAAAAATAATCCCACGTTAATTAAAATGCAAAGTAAAGCCTATTTATTAGAAATATTATTTGTTACAACATTACTACCCCCCCCCCCCCCCCCCCCCCCGCACGGTGCGCCCCCTCCCTTCCCGTATCATGACTCTTTTTGGACGTCACCACATCAAAAAATCAACACAAGATGTCAAAACGGCCAAAACTGTCAGGTGCCCAGGGAAGAAAAAAGAGAAAAGAAGAGGAGGAGAAACGAGAAAAGACAGAGGTAGCAGGTAGGTAACGTTAGCCTACATGAAATTATTTGTCTGTTACAGAATGTGATAGTAACCGGGCTTTTTAGCATTAAGCTAATGTTACATGATTCGGCAATTGCTAATCAATAAATAGCTAGTTCTGTTTTAACGTCGGGTTAATATTGTGGAGGGGGCTAAATTGTTATGGAAAATAATAATGTAACGTTAGGTAATTACAGTACTCCCACCTTACATTCCTCAGGGACATTTGTATTAGATCTTTTAAGCCGGTGTTTTTTGTTTACATTGTTATTGCCTTCTGGTTAGCTAATGTTTGCCCTGCAGGTAATAGTCACTTTTCCACCCCTTTATATATTAGGTATAGTTGTATGTAAAAAAAAAAGGTCAAAGACAAAGCTATTCAGTTTCTTGTGAGTATATACACTTCACTGCCGATGTGGGGGGGGGGGGGGGGGGGGCGCCAGATTGGTTAGGGCCGGGCCTGTATATATATACATATATATATATATATATATATATATATATATATATATATATATATATATATATATTGTCGGAGGCAGATATTTACATATATCCGTATTTAAGTGTTACTTCTTTTCATTTCATAATCATATTACAAAACAGCTAGTGTTTTTCTTCCAATTGTGGTCTTTTGGTTGTCTGCAAATACTGTGTGCTTAAACCTTGAGTGAGGAATGTAAGAAAGAGAGATACTCCTTTCTCTTATCTAGCCTTATGTCCAGGTGCGGAGGACAATGGGCATGTGTTTTGGCTGGAGGGACATGACTGCGAGGGTGGGAGAGAGAGAGACTTAAGAGGGGAGAGGGTTTTCGGGGGGGGGGGGCAGACCATCTTGGCGGCGCGATTGAATGTTCTATGCTGGACTGGTCTCAATGTATTTACAAAGCTTTGCAAATATATTACAAAATACCTATTCTGTCTCTGGTGGTTTTTCTACTCAGCTTTAAGTGTCGTAAAGAGCTTGGGAGCGACTTGTGACTTGAATTCCCTGGGAGGAACAACTGGTCCAAACGCAACTATATATATATATATATATATATATATATATATATATATATATATATATATATATATATATATATATAGTTAGTACAGGCTAAAAGTTTGGACACACCTTTTCTTTATTTTCATGACTATGTACATTGTAGATTGTCACTGAATGACACCTGTGAAGTGAAAACCCTTTCAGGGGACGACCTCTTGAAGCTCATCGAGAGAATGCCAAGAGTGTGTAAAAAAGTAATCAGAGCAAAGGGTGCCTATTTTAAAGAAACTAGAATATAAAACATGTTTTCATTTATTTCACCTTTTTTTGTTAAGTACATAACTCCACATGTGTTCATTCATAGTTTTGATGCCTTCAGTGACAATCTACAATGTAAATAGTCATGGACATAAAGAAAACACATTGAATGAGAAGGTGTGTCCAAACTTTTGGCGTGTACTGTATATTTATATATGTGTGTGTGTCAGTACAAAGATGAGTAAAGCTAATCCGACTGGTGTACTAACTGGAAAATGTCACTCCAAAAAACACCCTGACTGGACTTAATAATATAAAACTGTTAAAAGGTTTTGAGCAAATACGTGACATGCATTCAAGCAAATAATTTAAAAAAATGTTCCTGGATGACATTCTGACAATGAAATTGTTCTGTGCCCAAATATTGGGGTCTTTTTTAAGTTGAATTAAATCAGTGTTTTTCAACCTTTTTTGAGCCAAGGCACATTTTATGCGTTGAAAAAATGCGGAGGCACACCACCAGCAGAAATCATTAAATAACGAAACTCAGTTGACAGTAAAAAGTCGTTGTCGCAATTGTTGGATATGACTTTAAACCATAACCATTAATATAGCTCTTGTCTCAAAGTAGGTGTACTGTCACCACCTGTCACATCACCCCCTGACTCATTTTGAGTTGTTTGCTGTTTTCCTGTGTGTAGTGTTTTAGTTCTTGTCTTGCGCTCCTATTTTGGTGGCTTTTTCTCTTTTTTTTGGTATTTTCCTATAGCAGTTGCATGTCTTCCATTGAGCGATATTTCCCGCATCTACTTTGTTTTAGCATTCAAGAATATTTCAGTTGTTTTTATCCTTCTTTGTGGGGACATTGTTGATTGTCATGTCACGTTCGGGATGTACATTGTGGACGCCGTCTTTGCTCCACAGTAAGTCTTTGCTGTCGTCCAGCATTCTGTTTTTGTTTACTTTGTAGCAAGTTCAGTTTTAGTTTCGTTCTGCATAGCCTTCCCGAAGCTTCAATGCTTTTTCTTAGGGGCACTCACCTTTTGTTTATTTTTGGTTTAAGCCTTAGACACCTTTTTACCTGCACGCTGCCTCCCGCAGTTTCCGACATCTACAAAGCAATTAGCTACCGGCTGCCACCTACTGATATGGAAGAGTATTACACGGTTACTCTGCCGAGCTCTAGACAGCACCAACACTCAACAACATAATTTGCAGACTATAATTACTGGTTTGCAAAAAATATTTTTTACCCAAATAGGTGAAATTAGATAATCTCCCACGGCACACCAGACTGTATCTCACGGCACATTAGTGTGCCACGGCACAGTGGTTGAAAAACACTGAATTAAATCATATAAGCGAGTACTTTCCTGTGATTATCATCTGATTTCAGAAAATATTATCATTTGACAGCACTAATAATATATATTTTTTTAAATACTGATCTTTGTAACGTACAGTAAAGCATACTTGCCAACCCTCCCGGATTTTCCGGGAGACTCCCGAAATTCAGCGCCTCTCCCGAAAACCTCCCGGGACAAATTTTCTCCCGAAATTCAGGCGGAGCTGGAGGCCACGCCCCCTCCAGCTCCATGCGGACCTGAGTGACGTGTTGACAGCCTGTTCTCACGTCCGCTTTCCCACCATATAAACAGCTAATGATCGAGGGCGAGTTCTTGGTTTCTTATGTGGGTTTATTGTTAGGCAGTTTCATTAATGTCCTCCCAGCGCGGTAACAACACATAACAACAGCAGTCAAGTTTTCGTCCCCCGTAAAGCAGTTTGTCTGCCGTAAACAGCAATGTTGTGACACTTTTAAACAGGACAATACTGCCATCTACTGTACATGCATATGTGACCCACCCATAATGTGTCACATTTTTGTGTTGATTTATTCATTTTATTTTGTGGTTTAAATTCGTTTTTGGAGCTGTCATTATAGATTTATCAGTATTCACATTGGTCAGTAGGGGGCAGTAAGGCGTTTCTTCCCAATTGAATGCTATCACCTGCAGACCGGAAGTGTCTTGTCATTCTGATGAGCGCGACCAGTCTGTGAACAATTGAAACGTCCTGTGTGCTTTTTCCTCCTGTATAACAGGTTAGTTTTGGTGAATCAACTCACTGAATAATATCTATGTGATCTTTATATGTTTAAGTACACATTCTGATGGTGGAGCCTAACTCTAAAGTGTTTGTGAGTTGTAGTTTGTATTTGTGAATTAATCCAGTGCACAGCTGCAGTAATCAATACAAAAAGGCGACGTGAGTGCGCAATGTTTATATAGGAACTTCTGATCCTAATTCAGACTCCCAAATTAGAGCTCCCGTTTTCTTATTGATTTTATAATGTATATTGGTATAATGTGTGTGTTCTGAAATAGTGACAGAGAATAGAACAAGGATGGACAATTTAACCCTTAACTCAACAATGAGTAGATGAGTGTTATGTGTGTGTAAATGTGTAAATAAATGAACACTGAAATTCAAGTGTTTCTTTTATTTATTTATATATTTATATATGTATACATATATATATATATATATATGTAATAAAATATATATATATATATATAGCTAGAATTCACTGAAAGTCAAGTATTTCTTATATATATCTTAACCACGCCCCCACCCCACCCCGACCACGCCCCCCACGCCCCCACCTCCCGAAATCGGAGGTCTCAAGGTTGGCAAGTATGCAGTAAAGTAAATCATCATGTCGACTGAATTGCAACACTGAGTAAAAATGGTATGCATGTTCCAAGCAAAAGTCGAGCAATTTAGATGGAACATACTGTACCTTTACTATTTATGGCGCTCTCCAGAACCGAAGCATCTTTGCTGGCATTGAAGTTCGGATAAGGTGCTACTGTACCATGAAACACAGGCGTCATCTTCCCTCCCACCTAAAACACAGACACTTTTGTTTTCCCAAATGCAAATCATCATGCACATTAATCCTGTTGAACCACAGGACAGACAAGAAAATGGGAGGTGGTAGAAAGCAGATGCAGAGTTTTTAGCTCATTTTTACATAAATACAAGCCAAAACTAGAATAGCAACTAAATTGTATGAAAAACTCTCATTCCATTCGTTATCCTAAAAGACGACAATACATACTCTAGTGGTGTCTTTGTCGGGGTCTCTGTTATGGATTATATTTTGGTAGAATTTCTTGAAGAAAGACATATTTTCTGGGCAAGTTGGTCAAATCTGGAAGAAAAAAAGTCTCAATGAATCAAAATAATTCTGTTTAAGGTCTACCAGTCTCACCTGAGCTGCTGATGACAATCTTCAAACTGCTGCATAGATGAGTATATGCAGTATATAAGGACTTTTTACAGTCTCCACCCACCAGAACAAACCTTGCAGGTTTTCCTGTCACCTGCAGGACTTCTGTAAAGGACACACCCAACGATCAAGTTACAAGCACCTCTGACTGGTCCGGTGACTTCTGTTTAGACTTGTCCTGTAAATAAAAGCTTCACCCTTTCATCAAACAATTATTGACACAAACATGGAGTGAAGAGTAACATCTTTTTATAACAATTTTTATAACTTACTGGCAATGGAAGTATAACTTAAACGGTGGTCTGAGACGTCAACCAAAAAAAATGTTGTTGTTTCATGTGGCTCAACCAGACTGTCCACATTTTTCCCCATTGTGTTGTCCAGAGTCAACAAATTTAAAGAAACTACAGTCATGGTCAAAAGTTTAAAGGACATAATGTCATGGCTGTCTTGAGTTTCCAATAATTTCTACAACTCTTTATTTTTTTGTGATAGAGTGATTGAAACACATACTTGTTTGTCACAAAAATCCTTCATGAAGTTTTGGTTCATTATGGGTCTACTGAAAATGTGACCAAATCTGCTGTGTCAAAAGTATACTGTGGAGGGGGACGTGGCCTGCGTGCCTGCAGCTAGGCGGGGTGTGCCAGGACCATACTTGCCAACTCTCCCGGATTTTCCGGGAGACTCCCGAAATTCAGCGCCTCTCCCGAAAACCTCCCGGAAGAAATTTTCTCCCGAAAATCTCCCGGAATTCAGCCGGAGCTGGAGGCCACGTCCCCTCCAGCTCCATGCGGACCCGAGTCCAGTGTGCGCACACAAGGAGACGAAGCAGAAGAACGAGACCGTAGTCGAAGAGCGCAGGGGAGACACTTCTCCAGGGCCGATGTATGCTCGGGGCAACACCCTTCACCTTACCCGGCAGTGGGTCTCCACAGCGGACGACTTTAGGGTGAATGACGAGTCCAGCGATTAGTTGCAAATCTTGCTTTATTGATTGCTTGCACACCGCCAATCCAACACAAAACCAACTAGTCCCTCCCCGCACTCACGCTACCCCGCTCCCTCTCTTCTCTCGCCCACACACTCACTGACGTCACTCACCTCACATGCTGTCACCTATTAAAGGGCCACACACACACATACTCTACTCTCATAACACACAGTACAGTTAGTAGAACAACTGTGTTTTCATTACTGTGTATTTGATAGGTGCCATTGCCCCGGAATTGTATTGCATTGTACTTTCAAGTACAACAATGAGTAGATGAGTGTTATGTGTGTGTATATGTGTAAATAAATGAACACTGAAATTCAAGTATTTCTTTTATTTATATATATAATAAAATAAATAAATATATTTATAGCTAGAATTCACTGAAAGTCAAGTATTTCATACATATATATATGTGTATATATATATATATATATATATATATATATATATATGTATGTGTGGGGAAAAAAAATCACAAGACTATTTCATCTCTACAGGCCTGTTTCATGAGGGGGGTACCCTCAATCGTCAGGAGATTTCTCCTGACGATTGAGGGTACCCCCCTCATGAAACAGGCCTGTAGAGATGAAATAGTCTTGTGATTTTTTTCCCCCACACATACATATATTGCGCTCTACTACGGTATCGAGCACTATTTTTTGGATAACCTTATTAAGACATATATATATATATATATATATATATATATATATATATATATATACCGTATATATATAAAATACTCGAGTTAGTGAATTCTACCCCAACCACACCACGCCCCCCACCCCCCACCTCCCGAAATCGGAGGTCTCAAGGTTGGCAAGTATGCAGGACTGGCCTCGAAGTCAGCGACAGGTGCGTAGATGGCCCACCTGGGCCTTGTTATCTAATCACCTGTCGCTCTGTATAAGCAGCAGCCGGGTGGAGAGAGGGGGTTGGAGTGGGAGCCGGAGAAAGACACACGAACAGAGACATGCCGGACTGAAAAGTCCAATAATATATTGCTGGAAAGCAATCCCTACATGTGTGCATGAGAGTAAAAACTGTCTTTCTAACAATGAAACAGGCTCGCCTGGAGATGCTTGGTGGTCAGGAGGACTCACTGGAAGAGAGCTTCCACATATACATACAGCAATGTTAATATTTGGTTACATGTCTTTTGGCAAGTTTCACTGCAATAAGGCGCTTTTGGTAGCCATCCACAAGCTTCTGGTTGAATTTTTGACCACTCCTTTTGACAAAATTGGTGCAGTTCAGCTAAATTTGTTGGTTTTTTGACATGGACTTGTTTCTTCAGCATTGGCCACACGTTTGAGTCAGTGGAAAGGCCATTTTAAAACCTTAATTCTAGCCTGATTTAGCCATTCCTTTACCACTTTTGACGTGTATTTGGGGTCGTTGTCCTGTTGGAACACCCAACTGACCCAACCTCCCGGTTGAAGATTTTAGGTTGTCATGAAGAATTTGGAGGTAATCCTCCTTTTTCATTGTCCCAACAGGCCCAGAGCATAATACTACCACCACCATGCTTGACGGTAGGAATGGTGTTCCTGGGATTAAAGGCCTCACCTTTTCTCCTCCAAACATATTGCTGGGTATTGTGGCCAAACAGCTCAATTTTTGTTTCATCTGACCACAGAACTTTCCTCCAGAAGGTCCTATCTGTGTCCATTTGATGTCAGATGAATTTTTTTTTGCTGTTTGGCCATAATACCCAGCATGTTTGGAGGAGAAAAGGTAAGGCCTATAATCCCAGGAACACCAGACCTACCGTCAAGCATGGTGGTGGAAGCTTGCTAGAAGCTTGTGGATGGCTACCAAAAGTGCCTTATTGCAGTGAAACTTGCCAAGGGACATGTAACCAAATATTAACATTGCTGTATGTATACTTTTGACCAAGCAGATTTGGTCACATTTTCAGTAGACCCATAATAAATTCATAAAAGAACCAAACTTCATGAATGTTTTTTTTGTGACCAACAAGTATGTGCTCCAATCACTCTATCACAAAAAAATAAGAGTTGTAGAAATTATTGGAAACTCAAGACAGCCATGACATTATGTTCTTTAAGAGTGTATGCAAACTTTTGATCACGACTGTATGTGCTATTTTGATAAAATAACCAACAAAAAAACTAAATTGTCAAATGTTATGACACTCATGTTCATGACAAACCGTTTCTGGCAAACAACCTGAGGCTTTCTTAAGGCAAACTAGAAAAGTTCTGCAGTTGACATTGTGTAGCATCTGACTGCTGAAGATGAAAATAAACATTGTTTGATGAATTTATAGAATGATAAAACCTTTATCAGAGACATGTAAGAAACACAAATAAGACAGTGTTGCCAAAACGTTGTACTTGCTGACCAAGCATTAACAAACATGATGTCATTGTACCAGTATGACCATATTCCTTTGTAGTCGTTTATGCCTATAATTGCACTCAAAATTAATAACTGGAAATTAAATTTATAGACAGCCCTTACACATGTGGATTTGTTTGTAATAAACCAACAAAACAGGCAAAAACTACCCAATGTTGACACAATTGATTTCCATATTTTACAAAACCCAAAACCAGTGAAGTTGGCACGCTGCGTAAATCATAAGTAAAAACAGAATACAATGATTTGCTAATCCTTTTCAACCTATATTCAATTGAATACACTGCAAAGACAAGATACTTAAGCAAGAATGGGAAATAATTCCACCTGAAAAGCTTCAAAAATTGGTCTCCTCAGTTCCCAAACGTTTACTGAGTGTTGTTAAAAGGAAAGGCCATATAACACAGTGGTAAAAATGCCCCTGTGCCAACTTTTTTGCAATTTGCTGCTGCCGTTAAATTATAAGTTAATGATTATTTGCAAAAAAAATAAATATGTTTCTCAGTTGGAACATTAAATATCTTGTCTTTGCAGTCTATTCAATTGAATATAAGTTGAAAATGATTTGCTGTTTTTATTCACAAATTACACAACATGCCAACTTCAGTGGTTGTGGGTTTTGTATAAAGTGCCTTACTTTTAACTGTTATGATTTGTTGCAATGTGCCTCCAATATGAAGAAGTCGCTTCGAGTGTGTGCAAAGACTATCCCTGTTTCAACCATAGACCTTTACAAAAAGATGGATTTTCAAAACAAAAAAAACTACTTTTAATGGCAGGCTCAGTGAAAACAATGTATGACAATGGAGGAGACCATGAAACGGTAAATAATAACAGTACGTTAGAAATGTGTGAATGATACGTTAGCAGCAATGTTGGCTCGAGTTACTGTGTAGCTAGCTTAGCCTTCCACTGTAAGACAATAGCATCCCAACCTCTGGCAAAATAATGAATGATTTTCCTCAAAACTACTTTTATTTACTTGGATCAGTGTCTACTATGTTTGGCAGTGGACCAGTTAGTAATATAATCCCTTAATACGTTTGCGATGTAGCTCGTTGCATGGTTTACTGTATAGCAGTGGTTCTTAACCTTGTTGGGAGGTACCGAACCCCACCAGTTTCATATGCGCATTCACCAAACCCTTCTTTAGTGAAAAATAAAATGTTTTTTCTTTAAAAATGTTATCTTAATTTATAAATATTAATCATGAAATGATGCTATTATATTAAAGAAATACAAATAAAGATATACTTTACAAACAGAAAGTTACAGGAATGTACACATCATCCCATGTTTACATCTCATTGTGCAACATGTGAATGTTTTAGTGGGAACTAAATGCGATATCTGAAAGGGGTACAAATTATTTCCAAAGCAAGACCCCCACCCAGACATACAATACTAGTAGTACACAGCTCATGCAAAACATTATTATTTGTTATTGTCATTGTAAGTGGGCTAAAACACTTATATTAGAAAATAATCTCATGGCGATGACTGCTGTCATTTGATTATAATAATAAAAGATTTAACTTGTTATTTAGTCAGGTGTTGGACAAGTGTGCTGCTGGTGTGGCCACAGTGCATGTGCACGTCTGACGTTGCTCACATGTGCTCCACTGAATGCTCAAAGAGTTTTTGGTTGCTCACGCATATAGAAAATTAGAGGGAACATTGTTTAGGGGTATCCATAATACGCCGATAGGGAGAAGTTTTTATTTACACGATGAGTCAGGTATGGTTTGACCTCCGAGGCGGAGGCTCCGCCGAACCCCTGAGGCTGACTCACCGAACCCCTAGGGCAGGGGTGCTCATTACGTCGATCGCGATCTACCGGTCGATCTCGATCTACCGGTCGATCTCGGAGGGTGTGTCAGTCGATCACCAGCCAGGCATTAAAAAAATAGTCCTAAAAATGAGCGATCATAAATCTTCACTATGACGTCACTTTCGTCACTTGATTGACATTCACGGCACCCGAGGGTCTTCTGAGATGACGCTGGCTGCTGCCAGCTCATTAAAATTACCGACTGGAAGGCGAGAAACACTTTATTTCAACAGACTCTGGCGCTGTACCTGTCGTCAAAACTCCAAAGACCGACTGCACAGTTGCACAATAAAAGCTCTGCTTCATCCTGCCTGCGCTACCAAAATAAGAGTCTCAGAAAGCTGGCGTGCACAAGCTAGCAAGCTACGGAGTTTGCCGACAATGCATTTCTTGTAAAGTATATACAAAGGAGTACGGAAGTTGGACAAATAAGATGCCAAAAATCAACCACTTTCATGTGGTATTGGACAGAAAGGAGGACTTGTTTTCTCCTCCATTCGAAAATGCGGACGTTATCATTACCACTGTCTGATTCCAATCAATGCAAGTAATCAGAATCAGGTAATACACCAACTTATATTCTTGTCTTCATGAAAGAAAGGAATCTATATGTGTTAAACATGATTGTATTATCTTTAACGACCTTTAACTTGTTAACAATATTAACTACATGTGTTAAACATGCTTGTATTATCTTTAACCACCTTTAAGTTTTTAACAATATTAACTATATGTGTTAAACATGCTTGTTTTGTCTTTAACCACCTTTAAGTTGTTAACAATATTAACTATTTGTGTTAAACATGCTTGTATTATTTTTAACCACCTTTAACTTGTTAACAATATTAACTATATGTGTTAAACATGCTTGCATTATCTTTAAACACCTTTAACTTGTTAACAATATTAACTATATTTATTAAACATACTTGTATTATCATTAAACACCTTTAATGTATTAACAATATTAACTATATGTGTTAAACATGCTTGCATTATCATTAAACACCTTTAACTTGTTAACAAAAACATATATTTCATAAATAAGTAAATATAAATTATATATATGAATGAGGTAGATCCCCACGACTTGATCAATTGAAAAGTAGCTCGCCTGCAGAAAAAGTGTGAGCACCCCTGCTCTAGGGTTTGATCGAACCCAGGTTAAGAACCAGTACTGTATAGCCTGTTTACCAGTGTTCAAAGCAGTAGCAGTGAAAGTATTAACATGATATAGAATAGAAAATAATTTTATTGTCAATAATTTTATTGTCAATACACACATGTACAGTATATGTCCAGGATTTAGCATTGGAAAAAGACTTGGTAGATTTTGACAATCACCGGTGTCCAAATTCCATATAATCTTAGCTAAACAAAAACAACTACCAAACATAGCTGTGGGCCGGGGACGAAAGTGTAGTCAGCGTTAGGGGCGGTGGTAAAGAGGGTTTCATTTGCTTCGAACTACTAAGCCTCTCAAAACGAACAGTTTTTAGAAGCAGCCAGAAAGTAGCCTACAGAAAATGTCTTACAGCAAAATCAATGCAAAATTCCAAACACAGAATCATCATTACATGTTATGTAGACCAAAACGTTTTAAAACAGAAAAACATATCTTATGACCAACCCTTTAAATGAACTTCCTTAAAGAGGTTTAAATTCAAGGTTTAAATTTGTTGTTACAGTTTGCAACAATCGGTAAAGAGCAATCTGTATATGCAGAACATAGCCATGGCGTTCCACAGGGATCCACGCCTGGACCAATACTGTTCAGTCCTTACATGTTATCTTTAGGCCATTGGCCACCAAAGATTTGGATCCCAAGGCCCCTCCCTGATCCCGGCCATGAACTAAAAGGCAAGATCTAACCCCGAATTGTATTTCTACAATGTGCCGTGAGTCGTTGTAAAAATCGAGCACCTTGGTCACGTTTTGGAAACTCCTGCCTGTGCAGCTCTTCATCAAAGTTGAGTGTGTGACGTGATAATTCTGGGAACAACCCCAACTCTATTTAGCTTGTTAGCTTCCTGTCACAAGCATACAGTGGTAAAGAGAGTGCAGTGTTTTTGCAGCTGGAACTAATCGATGCAATATAGTTTCAACAATCCACAGAGCCATGCACAGCTTAAGGTTTTTTTTTCCAAAGATGCACGTCACACAAAGCAGGTTTGTAGGACAAGAAGGTGTAGTGTAAGCCAGCACTTTGACACAGGAGTATTATCCGAGTTTCACTGACTGAAATTAAAACTGAAACCAATAAAATGCAACTAAATGCGTTATTGGAGTGCAGAGTTTATTAGTTTCCATTCAAAAGTCAAAACATGTGCCGAGTACGGAGGTTAAGTGTATGTTACCAGGTCTGTTGGTCACTTTCTGGGAAGGCGATGATTATGCATTTATTTTTCGTAATATTTTTGGGATCTACCAATAAAGTCCCAAAGATATACTGGTTGATCCTGATGAACGGATTGGAGACACCTGCCTCTTTCATGAAGTATTCTTGTTAATTTCTACACAACTTCATTCATCAATGAAACACAATGGAATTAATTATAAATCCAAACTGTAGGTGTGTAATCAAGAACTGGATGACTGTTAACTTGTTCACTTACTAAAATAGAAATTATACTCCTTTGCTACGAGCACCGCACACATTCTGTATTTAAATGTAATTCATAATTAGAGCTGAACATTTTCAAGACAGAGATAGAGGTAACTGTTCATAGATTTAATTCATATATTATTTACAGTTACACTATGACTAGTAAATAATATTTTTCTCTAAATTTTGTTAACTTGAAACAATCCTGTTTAATATGGTTATTAGAAATGGTCATCCTGATTTATTTAAAAAATCCCTATCCAAATAGGACAACAATATATGCAGTCGTAACAACAAATATGGTTGTTGAGCCTATGGTGATAGTTACTGTGTCATATTCTAGGAGGGGCTCCTCTCCCGCGGCCTCGACCAGGACCGGATATCGGTTGCCGTCCTCGTGGGGCTCGGGTTATTGGCTCACGGGGAGCAGGTTTAGATGACGCAAGGGTCACATCTTTCTGCAGGTGAACGTCTTTTCCAGCTGTACCTGGTTTTGTTTTGGTCGGCTTTACATTGGAAGACTTTTCTGTTTAACGAAGCAAAGAAGGCGGTACTTTGATTAAAAAGCTAAAACTAATGCACCATCAATAATACCTAACATCAATAATCCATTCACACTTATTTCTAATAACCATTGATCATTAAATCCAGTGTTTACTGACCAGGCTCTGGTGGTGGAGGAGGAGGTGCCAGAGAACTGTTTGGTAGCAGATCCTCCAAATCTTTCATGACCTGGTTGGTGCTGTCTGTGTTGTTCCTTCGATTCTTCTCTTCATCGCGAGCCTGGTCAGAATGGTGATCGCCAGAAAAGAAGTGTGAATGATTTAAGAAATCATATGAAGAGAGGATGTATAACTTTGCTGTGGTTGAAAGAGGCAACTGGACTCTTCTTGGTTGTGGAAGATGTTTCATTAAAAAAAAATACTTCTTTTAAATGTTACCCATAATCCCTCTCTAAGACAAGAATATATCATTTTGTGCATTCTAAATTCATAAACGCAAGCAAGTAGCGGCTAACAATGCAGTTTTTATTTACACAATAGAGCACCCTTGAAACGTCCAAAAACCTCAAACATTTACATTCTGTAAGTATATATGCAATGTAGTAACAGGCACATTCATAATATTAACAGTATTCATTTTAAGCATTGCCAGAAATTTTACCAGTCAAGGAGCCATTTTGACCCGTTTCACAAAATAAAGAAAACAATGAGAGCCACAAAACTCTTTTGAAATTTAAAATTAAATAACACTGCATACAAAGTTTTTTTTTTGCTTTGTGCAATGTATAAATAAACCAGGGGTTTCAGACACGCGGCCCGCACCTTAATATGAAAATGTAATGTTAGTGCGGCCCGTGAGTTTTATATAAATGCCGCTTAACAGCATCACACTTGCCAACCCTCCCAATTTTTCCGGGAGACTCCCGAATTTCAGAGTAACTATTCTCTCGAATGTCTGCTGATTTTCACCCAAACAACAATAATAAGGGCGTGCTATGATGGCACTGCCTTTAACGCCCTCGACAACCTGTACAAACAGCTTGCCAGCCCAGTCACATGTTGTATGCGGCTTCTGCAGACACACATAAGTGACTGCAAGGCATACTTGTTCAACAGCCATACAGGTCACACTGAGGGTGCCCGTTTAAACAACTTTAACACTCTTACTAATATGTGCCACACTGTGAACCCACACCAAACAAGAATGACAAACACATTTCGGGAGAACATCCGCACCGTAACACAACATAAGCACAACAGAACAAATAACCAGAATCCCATGTATCCCTAACTCTTCCGGGCTACATTATACACCCCCGCTACCACCAAACCCCCCCCAACCCTCTCCGTGCGTCGGTTGAGGTGGGCGGGGTTTGGTGGTAGAGGGCTTAGTGCATTTGCCTCACAATACGAAGGTCCTGAGTAGTCCTGAGTTCAATCCCGGGCTCAGGATCTTTCTGTGTGGAGTTTGCATGTTCTCCCCGTGACTGCGTGGGTTCCCTCCGGGTATTCCGGCTTCCTCCCACCTCCAAAGACATGTGTAACATGTACGTTAGCTAGTATAGTAGACGTTCTCAATATTTGGGCTAATCAGAAGTCTAGATTACGACTCGGAGAGAGTAGGACAGACACAATTAAATGCTTTAAATTATACTGGTGTTATTTAAATATGTACAGTGCAACAAATAGTGGACATACATTGACATACATTGATAGGAATGGCCATTCAAAACAAAATAAAAAAACAGCAAGGGTTCAGGTAATTCATAACAGGTAGTATCAAAAGTTCTTAAAGGTCATATGAGACTGATCGCAGTCCATATGCGCATTCAGAGTTCATACAGCCACACGGTTTGGGGTTGTGGGTATGGCAGTTTGTAGTGAGAGTTCAGTTTATGGGCAGGGTGTGTATGAGGTAGTGCAAAGGGCCGCAGAGCAATGAGGTGCGAGGCAAGGGGTTCGGCTATAAGGAGTTCAGGGGTTGAGAGGTGGAGATCCTTGGGCTCAGGCTCGAGGCCTATCTACAGCTCGCCATCCAAGACTTAGGGACCTGGCCTGCGTAAGCACAGGACCCGAAACCTGGGGACAGGTTGTTTGGCAACACTAAATGGTCCCTAGTGTGTGAATGTGAGTGTGAATGTTGTCTGTCTATCTGTGTTGGCCCTGTGATGAGGTGGCGACTTGTTCAGGGTGTACCCCGCCTTCCGCCCGAATGCAGCTGAGATAGGCTCCAGCGACCCCAGAAAGGGACAAGCGGTAGAAAATGGATGGATGGATGTGTTCAATGTAATCAGAGTCTGTAGTCTATTGCCCCCCCTCCCCCCAGCGATGAGGTGGAGATGTGATGGCGACAGGCCGAGTTACACTGAAGATAGAAATAGGAGGCGAAATGTGGTGTTCTTGTCCATGTCTACTTTGTCAGAGAAACTAGGAATGATTTTCCCCAAAAACAACATACTGATACACTCCAGACCCACCACTAACACCGTCCGACAAAAGCTGGTCCTCCCAATATGCATTACTGAAATTTCCATTTACCATCTGCATCTTCTTCTTCAGATCCAAGTTGGAGTTTTTGTAGGCCTCTGAAACCGAGTTCAAATAGTAGATGGCCAGTCTGAAGAGGAAAGTGTTAATGGTTTTCAGCAAAGATCAAGCCTTATTGCACAAAATAAATTAAATGTCCGTTTCTAATGCGTTGTTTCTATGTCTGTACTCACACCATGAGCAAAACAGCCGGTATGATGAGGCCTGGGTTGGCGACATAACTGAACAATGTCCCAATGAAGGCTGGCAGGTCCAGTTTGATGGTTTCAATGATGACATCAAACATCTTCGCCTTACCGCTACAAACAGCAACAGGAATATATCTGAATATCAACACTTGCTTAATCAGACGTGTGTCGTTACCTGAAGGGTCCGCAATCAAACGAGGGCGACAGGGTCATGATGGTGTAGACCACAGGCAACAAACTGAGGAAGAGGATGAGGAGGAGCAGACCCATGTAGAAGTTGTTGGACTTGGAGGCCTTAAAGACCCTCTCATGGGGGACGTTGGTGGCCATCACAGCCCAACACTGATAGTACATGGAGGTGAGCAGGCGCAGCACGTTGATCCCGACCAGACCAGGAGCATAAAACGCTCCCATCCTAAAGGATTTCATCTTTCACTTACTTTGATATCTTCTCCGTGACAAATCATCAAATAAGCAGGGAAATGTACTACAGTGGAACCCGTTTATGTTGACGCTATAGGACATCAGCAGCGGATGTACTTGTGACTTTGGACAGAGACATAGGCAAAATGGTGGATGATAAAGGTTGTTTACATAATTTTTCTCCATTTTGTACATATTTAAATTGAGATTCTTCCGTTTTCATATAACTTATACTCTTGTCCCAGCTGCTGTGGTAAATTTGTTTTATTTCGTTGGCTAACAAACTTAAAAAATCAAGTGTTTGTTAGTTACTGTGATAAGTTACTACCATGAGCTAATGCAACACAATGTTGTTCTTATCTGTACTGTACAGTTCAAATTTCATCAATCAATCAATCAATGTTTATTTATATAGCCCTAAATCACAAGTGTCTCAAAGGGCTGCACAAGCCACAACGACATCCTCGGTACAGAGCCCACATAAGGGCAAGGAAAAACTCACCCCAGTGGGATGTCGATGTGAATGACTATGAGAAACCTTGGAGAGGACCGCATATGTGGGTAACCCCCCCCTCTAGGGGAGACCGAATGCAATGGATATCGAGTGGGTCTGACATAATATTGTGAGAGTCCAGTCCATAGTGGATCCAACATAATAGTAAGAGTCCAGTCCATAGTGGGGCCAGCAGGACACCATCCCGAGCGGAGACGAGTCAGCAGCAAATTTGAATGACAATAAAAGGAAGTCTAAGTCTCTTAATGCATTTATTTTAAAGCTGACTTTGCACTGAGCAGGAAATCACTGCGTACATGTATAACTAGAAGGTAGTTGTTGTGGTTTCATGCTGCTCAGCGATTATGATGAAGTTAACAATACAACAACACATGTTGACTTATACAAACCCTTTCTCGTAGTAATAACCTCTTAGGCTCTCAAATGTTATGTTAACAAAAGCGGTTGACCATGTGTGTCAATTTAAACAGCCACTTTTTAGTAATATTAAGAACACGCTGGAACAAGACCTGATGAGTTTGTCGACATAAACAGGTTGTCAACATAAACGGCTCTCACTGTACTGGGAAACACACAATACAAATCATTTAAATTTGCAGAATCAGAAAAGTTCAAACCAGATCATTCCTTGATTGAAGACCAATCCCAGAACATTGCCACTGATGTCAAACTCTCCATATGAGGGCTAAAATGAACAAATACGCAGTTTTTAAATAGTTACAATAATGCTAGGACTTTGACATCAACATATGATAACATTACTAACTTAAATTGAATGCAAAGCTTCCAGTTTGATTAAGATGTAACTAAAAAAAAGCATTCGACTTCCTCCAATTCCAGGACTCCAAATAGTAAAGAACGCTTAAATATAAAATCCTGAATCCTTTCGGTTATCTGCACCACCCCCAAAATCGAATCACTAGTTTCTATCAATTTCGCACCTTTCCTGAAAGTTTCATCAAAATCCATCCATAACTTTTTATACATTCTACACAATCCAACTTGACCTTTTGAGGGACAAGTTAGAACACGCAGGATTGGAAGTGTTCTCTGCAGCTGGATTATAAACAACCTGACCAAGATTTGCGTTTCAAACATAGTGGTCTGCAGTCAAGGTGCACAGAAAATAGTCCTATCACTATTTCTCTTCATCCTATAAAGCTCCACCCACTATAATCTGCAGATATTCTAAGATTACTTTGCCATCCTATTATCAATAATTATCTGTGCAATTACACAACCTTAATAACAAACCATCATCACATAGTTATTTCCTCACATTTGTTATTCCATTTGTTGTTAAGCATGCACTCAAAATGGCTTAACAATGACGTCAACTGTTACTGAACTATTGAAATAGTCGCTGTCTAGTAACTAGATATTAGCTAAACTACCAGATTCTACCAGTTTAATGTACAGTACTTACAAATCCAGCCTCCAGGTCCCAGCACCAGCAATAGTTAAGAAAACGCACAATGACAGCTCGGGCAAAGTCACCTATCAAGATGGTCAGATAGGTGACCTGAATGTCTGACACCGTCAGCTTTACAAACTCCTGCAACACAAACATATAAAAGATTAATACTATCAATTAGACTCAATTCCTAAAATGCTTTCTTATGTTCAATTATAATTAGGATTGGGCAATATTTGAATTTGGACAATTTTAGTTCCAATTTCGGTTACGGTACTCGTTTCTATTCCGGTGTTTAACACGATATACTTTCCCAAAATGTTTTATTTTTGAAAACCTCATAAATAACATTTACACACATTATACACTGCTCCGATCAGGGTTCCCGGTTGACGATTACGATCCATGAGTGAAATTGCCAGATACCGACCAAATGTATTAACCATATTTTTATTTTTTTTATTTTATGGTGAGTGCTACTGACAATGTAACAATGTCAACACAATATTCAAACAAGTGCCTTATTTTATTTTACAACCTACAATTGTTTGATCAAAACAAAGTCAATAGTACACAATAACTAAACAAAATTACTCATTTATATACTTGTCTTTGCCCTCAAAGTCCGCCTGTGTCCCAGGAATTATTCCCCGAGTTTGTAAATATTAACAAAACAAAAAAAAATATGATTTGGGGAAAATATATATATCAATCTAATCACTCTAATAACAGTTATATACTGATACTACCCGTAGCATCAACACAGTCGATTTATGCATTTATCTGCCCAGGGACGAAATTTGAATATCAAAAGTCATGAGGACACAATTGGCTTGCGTGGTTTGAATAATTCAACGCATGTATTTTTCTTTAGTAAAACAATTCTAATACTACAAAACCCAAAACCAGTGAAGTTTGCAAGTTGTTTAAATTATAAATAAAAACAGAATACAATGATTTGCAAATCATTTTCAACCTATATTTAATTGAATACACTGCAAAGATAAGATACTTAACGTTCGAACTGAGAAACTGTTATTTTTTGCAAATATTAGCTCAATTGGAATTTGATGCCTGCAACATGTTTCAAAAAAGTTGGCACAAATGGCAAAAGAGACTGAGAAAGTTGAGGAATGCTCCTCAAACACCTATTTGGAACATCCCACAGGTGAACAGGCTAATTGGGAACAGGTGGGTGCCATGATTGGGTATAAAAGCAGCTTCCATTAAAATGCTCTGTCAATCACAAACAAGGATGGGGCGAGGGTCACCACTTTGTGAACAAATGCGTGAGTTGTCGAACAGTTTAAGAACAACACTTCTTAAAGAGCTATTGCAAATAATTTAGGGATTTTACCATCTGCGGTCCGTAATATCATCAAAAGGTTCAGAGAATCTGGAGAAATCACTGCACGTGAGCAGCAAGGCCATGACCTTGGATCCCTCAGGCGGTACTGCATCAAAAACCGACATCAGTGTGTAAAGGATATCACCACATCGGCTCAGGAACACGTCAGAAAACCATCCTCGAGCAAGAATGGGAAATAATTAAAAAATTGGTCTCAGTTCCCAAACGTTTACGGAGTGTTGTTAAAAGGAAAGGCCATGTAACACAGTGGTAAAAATGCCCCTGTGCCAACTTTTTTGTATTGTGTTGCTGCCATTAAATTCTAAGTTAATGATTATTTGCAAAAATAATTACGTTTCTCAGTTCGAGCATTAAATATCTTGTCTTTGCAGTGAATTCAATTGAATATAAGTGGAAAATGATTTGCAAATCATGGTATTCTGTTTTTATTTACTATTTACACAATGTGCCAACTTTACTGGTTTTGGGTTTTGTAATTTTACACATGCACAATGATCCCAAACAATAAGATATATCAACTATGATGTATTTTAGTAAAACATAATAAATATATGATTTTAATTGACACTGATTTAGAGGTTAGAATTTAACAATGTGTTGATTATTAAAAGTGCAGTTTGCATTGCACCAATCTAAGAGCTCCAATTTCCTGTAGATACATAAAGAAATACAATTATCGTATTAGATTGTGCAGATGTAGCGATATCCAATGAAGTAAAAGTCTGTCTTTACTATGCCAACAGCCGTCTCCCAGCAAGGTCCTCTAATGACATCGGCAGGGTTCATGGGGGGTGGGATTGCCTCTGTGTCATTGACCAGTCGAGAGAAGTTAGCGTAGTGTTCTTGCATGGCCAAGATGGAGGCGTTCTTGATTGACTGTTCATCATTCAGCTAAGACGTAAAGAGAAGTGAAGGTGACATCACTGGAAGAGATTCCTCCAACGTGGAACAAGAGTAAGATCACACACCTTGTTGTTGACCTCGTCAAAGAGGGCAAAAAGAAACGTGTAGAGGTTCCCTAGCAAGAGAGCGAAGATGCGTCCCAGCTGCCACTTGAGAGCGATCCGAGGATGGTAGTCCTCCAACTCCGCAATAGTCTCAAAGAGTGGAGGACAGAGAAGACCCAGCAGAGACATGATGATCTCCAACTGGATCAAGTGAATTAAAATCAGCATATCGTCACACATATTTTTTGCTTTCTATTTGACATTTACACTGCGATTGCTAAGCTGAAAAGATGTGGCCTACATGCAGTTCCAGCATTCCTTTGGAGGGTGAACATTAAATATAGTTACCATTCATTTAGTATTATAACAAGTACTGTTTCACAACATAACAAAACAGCAAAGGTAGGAGCATGATGCCATGGATGTGCACTTAGGACCATATTCTGCCAGGCTTTAGTCTGTCACTCTGCACCTTCACCCAAGATGCAAACTTTTTTGGAGCAAGCGTATATGTGTGAGTTCTCTGTCAAATCATGCCACGTATTCTCCAATCGACTTAAAGGCCTACTGAAACCCACTAACCCTAACATTGCAACACATGCCAATACGGCCGGGTTAGCTTACTAAAGTGCAAATTTAAATTTTGCGCCGAAATATCCTGCTGAAAACGTTTCGGTATGATGACATCAGCGCGTGACACAACAGATTGTAGAGGACATTTTGGGACAGCATGGTGGTTAGCTATTAAATCGTATGTTTTCATCGCAAAATTCCACAGTATTCTGGACATCTGTGTTGGTGAATCTTTTGCAATTTGTTCAAAGAACAATGGAGACAGCAAAGAAGAAAGCTGTAGGTGGGAAGCGGTGTATTGCGGGCAGCTGCAGCAACACAAACACAGCCGGTGTTTCATTGTTTACATTCCGGAAAGATGACAGTCAAGCTTTACCATTGGCCTGTGGAGAACTGTGACAACAGAGACTCTTACCAGGAGGACTTTGAGTTTGGATACGCAGACGCGATACCGTGAGTACGCAGCTGCGGCTTCCAAACATTTGATCGCTTGCCCGTACGTGCGTGCCGCTATGTGCATGTCACGTACGTAACTTTGGGGACTTTGGGGAAATATATGTGCTGTATGAACTTTGGGGGAGGTGAACGGTAATTTGGGCTGTGGGATTGAGTGTGTTGTGCAGGTGTTTGAGTTGTATTGGCAGGTTATATGGACGGGAGGGGGGAGGTGTTTGTTATGCGGGATTAATTTGTGGCATATTAAATATAAGCCTGGTTGTGTTGTGGCTAATAGAGTATATATATGTCTTGTGTTTATTTACTGTTTTAGTCATTCCCAGCTGAATATCAGGTCCCACCCACCTCTCACAGCATCTTCCCTATCTGAATCGCTCCCACTGCCCTCTAGTCCTTCACTCTCACTTTCCTCATCCACAAATCTTTCATCCTCGCTCAAATTAATGGGGAAATCGTCACTTTCTCGGTCCGAAATGCTCTCGCTGCTGGTGGCCATGATTGTAAACAATGTGCAGATGTGAGGAGCTCCACAACCGGTGACGTCACACGCATATCGTCTGCTACTTCCAGTACAGGCAAGGCTTTTTTATCAGCGACCAAAAGTTGCGAACTTTATCGTCAATGTTCTCTACTAAATCCTTTCAGCAAAAATATGGCAATATCGCAAAAATGATCAAGTATGACACATAGAATGGACCTGCTATCCCCGTTTAAATAAGAAAATCGCATGTCAGTAGGCCTTTAAGTACTTTTGTTCTTGCGTGCCTCTATAAGTCCGGAATAAGTCCAGCGGACCTGAAAGGTAAAACATTTATCATATTGCATTTGAAGTTCTAATGCAGTGTACATCAAACGTAATAAAATTATAAAAGAAACTACCGGAAAACTATTAAAAGAAGGGGGCCGCACCGTGTTTGAACATCCTGGTACTAATGGACATTTAATTTGGACCGTGATAGGATAGGACAGTATAGGGTAGACTGGGGAAATTGTATGTGGTTGCAGTGCAGATTCAAAAATTCCATAAAAAAGTATTTCACGTAGCGCATAAGTCAAGAAAGTGCCACCCTTCATTGTAGCATTGACAGATGTGAGTTATAACGATAAGCTACTTTTTGATTAGAAATGGCAACAGCGGAAGATTTTAGCTTGCTTGTGCATGTATGAGGCAGTCTGCTCCACAACAAGATAGGGAAAAATAATAATGAAAACTTATTTTCTTTGGAAGATGTTAACACTTTATGTTTTTGCTTAAGTATATGAAATAAGTAACTTATTGACTACAACTTTGGACTACAACTGAATATATATGGCGGACTCGCGCAAAGCTCTTCAGGTAAACCTCTGCCATATAAGGAGCTATGCACTGACATACCATCACTAAAGTCTCAAATTCTAAACACCTCGTTTACAGCAAGTTTGATTTTATTTGATCGTTTTTAATATTTTTCTTATTGTGGCACTTTGAGATTTATATCAATGAAAGGTGTGTAACCAAATCTATTCTCTATCCTCCGCAATGCTGCCGTGGTTTCAGTTAAACATTTGGGGATATGCAGGGATCTCAAATACACAAAAACAAGTACCAACACCAACAGGTAAGAAAAGTTGGTTTTGCTTATTAAGACCTCTTTGAGCGCAACCAGGAGAATAGGGCCCTAAATTAATTTATCCATGGTGACATCCAGTAGTACACACAAAATCATCATGTTGATATGCCGGTCTGCATTACTTTTGCACTTGTTATCAATTGTACACACAGTTCTAGTAGATCACCTGCAACACACCCACTAATAGGACACACTATTTTATACTTTGTACAGACTATTTAGTACTTCTAAATTCTATATCATATCATTAGCGTTTACATGATGGTTTGGGCTTTTGAATCAAATCGGATAGTTACATATATTTATTTTTTAACAATATTCGATCCAGTAAATACTCTATGACCTGTATCGAACTGATACCAACGTTCCCTCTAAGGTGCGCGCCTGTGCAATTGCGCACGGCTCAAGCGTCCTCTGCGCACGGTAAATCTATGCCACGCACAAAATCAAATAAAAAAATAAGCGCATAACAATTTTCGACACACAGACACGACAGAGAAAACAGTTTTTGTCATCATTGTTCAAATATTGTAACGTCTGTCGAGACGCTTTGAGGACATGAATTCCATCCATCACTTTACTGAGCAAAACTCTTTATTGTCGGCCATAAACACATCACCAAAACACTAGGAAAAAAGATGATATCAAGCAAAAGTGGTCATTTTCTGCAGTACAAACCAGACCAAAAGCAACTTTGTTATATCAACAGCAGCCGCTCGCTCTCTCTCACTTGCGCCAACACATGCACATATGGCACTTAGCCAGTGATGCGTTTACAGCCACACAAAAAGTCGGACAACTCCAACACCACACTTAAAGTGTCATTCCAAGTCGTTACACTATGATTTACCAATCAAATGTGTGCTTATTCTAGTGTCCTTTATTAGGAATATTAATTTATAAATATTAATCATGAAATGCTGTTAGTATATTAAATAAATACTAATAAAAATATATTTTTTACAAACAGGAAGTTGATGATCCCCTTGCTTACATCTCATTGTGCAACATGTGAATGTTTTAATGGGAACTAAATGCAATGTCTGTAAGGGGTACAAATGATTTCCAAAGCAGGACCTCCACCCAGACAAACAATACAAGTACACAGTCCATGAAAAACAATATTTTTTGTTATTGTCATTGTAAGTGGGCCTAAACACTTATATTAGAAAATAATCTCATGGAAATGACTGCTGTCATTTGATTATAATAATAAGAGAATGTTGTCTGTCTATCTGTGCTGGCCCTGCGATGAGGTGGGACTGGGGACTTGTTCAGGGTGTACCCCGCCTTCCGCCCGAATGCAGCTGAGATAGGCTCCAGCACCCCCCGTGACCCCGAAAGGTATAAAATGTCCTCACCTCATTTTTCTCATACCAGCTGAGATCCGTTCTGTTGGCAAACTCCTGAGAGCGCTTCACCACAAAGTAGATGAGGTATCCACTCCCTCCCAGACTGCAGGTGATGAGAACATTAGCCAGCACCCTGAGGAACCTCCGCAGATGAATGTTCTCATCCTTTTGGTTCTCCTGCTCATCCACAATGGACTCCTGTTCTTGTACAAGTTGGTGGAAAACAGACAAATCTGTCACAAACAACTCAGGTGGAACTGCAAAAAGAGAATATAGCTTTATTGTCTGTTTCTACAGTGAAAAACAGAAATGTGTCTTTGACATGGCTTTGTCACAAAATTAAAAACACATTCACACACACAGCAACAGATATTCAACCTATTTCATGTTGCTTCGAACAGTTATTGCAGAGGAGTTGAATGATTTCTTGTAAATGTTTTTCCGGGCCAGTGGGGTTCTATATCGTCCACCTGATGGCAGCAACATGAAGGAGTGATGCAGGGGGTGGGATTGCAGGGGATAGGAGGGGTTCCTTAGTTATGAGGATGGCCTTCTTTCCAAGTGAGCGCCTGTACAGTTCAGTGAGAGCAAGTTGAGTTGTTCTGGTTATTTTCCTGGCCTAGTTTATTATACGGGAAAGTTTTGTTTTGGTGGTGACAGTGAGGAAGTTAAACCAGGATGAGATGTTATGGATTCAAGTAGATTCAATGAGTTATCTGTAAAGTGTTAAAATGTCTTTGTTGATGTTAAAAGTCCTCAGTTTCCTGAGTAAATGTATGCGCTGGTGTGCCTTTTTGTAGACCGAGTCAGCCTGTTATGAGAAGGACATGCAGGTGTCAATCTCCGTTCCAAGATATTTAAAACTCTGCATCTGCTCCACAAGCTGATCTTGTATGCTTAGCGGTTGGAACAGGTGCTCTGGGGTTTTCCCTCTGGAGCTGCAGCTCCTTTGTTTTTGATGTATTCATCTCTAATGAGCTTTCGGCAAAAGTTTGAAACAAAGTGTGTATGTCCTGCTGATGTCATGGCTTGGGAGTTGGTCAGGTCAGGTCAGCCATTTCAATTGCATACTTTAAAAGGGTCATTCCTGCTTTGCTACAGGAGATACTGTTGGTGTAGACAGAGAAGGGAATGGGAGATAGAACAAGGCCCTGAGACAGTCCTGTTTTAAAACCATTGTGCTGGATTTAAAACCCCATCCACAGTGCCTTGTTTTGCTTTGTATGCAAACTAGAATGGATCAAGTTTGTCTGACAGACCACCTAACGGTAATGTCCACACTGCTCTTTCCATACACTTGCACAAGATTGAGGTCAGGGCCACTGGCCTGCAGTCCTTCAGCTCCTTAAGTAGTGTTTTTGGGGATTGGAATGATGGTGGATTCCGTGCACTGGTTGGGGACACTGCGGGCATCCAGGAGGTGCTGAAACTGCCTGGTTAGCACCCCACCTAGCTGGGAACATTCTTTGAGCACCCTGCCGCTGAGCCTGTCAGGGCCAGAGGCTTTGTGCGGGTTTAATCTGTGCAGAATGGAGGTTACAAGCTGCTAATCAATAGTGAGAGCTTGGAGAGGGAACGGGGGGTAAAAATGGGTCCAGTTTGCTGGTGTGCTGCTGTTTGTTTGCTTGTTTGTCACCCGAGTCGCCTGAGGATGACCCTCAGAAGTGCTAGACTCGCTATTGGGAGGCTTTGAAGTTCACCAAATGAGTTGCCAAGTTGATGCTGATACCGCTCTGTCATCAGCGCTGGGCACCGTAGCCAGAGGTGTTCGGCAGATTCTTGTTCCTCACCGCAGAGGCGACATCGATCGTCTTCACACTTTCCCGTCAGATGAAGCCACCTTCGGAGAGCAGGGTGGTGACCGGATCGGAATCGGAGGAGGTCGGTGAGGTCTTTCTTCGACAACGAGGACTCTTCTTGAGGGTTGGGTTTGTGGGATGTTTGGGAGATGAGACGGGGATGGTTGGAGGGGGGAGGTAGGCATTGCCTGCGGAAGATTGCATGGCGAGTTGATCGATCAAGTTGGTTGTGATCTTGGGGGAGGGAGGAGCCGAGCTCGGCTTGTTCATCGGTGAACTTGTTGCCTGATAGGTTGCAATGGCCTGGGACCCAGATGAGTAGCATCCGTTTTGAAGATGGGATAGCCGATAGGGAGGATTGGATTGATATTATGGAGGGGTCTGTGGTGTTGGGGTTGCTGACAGCTTAGACCAGGGACTTGCAGTCGCTGATTATGGAAACTGAGGACCAGTTGTCATACTGATGCATCCAAGATATGTTTTTTCAGATTTAAATAAATGATAAATGATAAATGGGTTGTACTTGTATAGCGCTTTTCTACCTTCAAGGTACTCAAAGCGCTTTGACACTACTTCCACATTTACCCATTCACACACACATTCACACACTGATGGAGGGAGCTGCCATGCAAGGCGCTAACCAGCACCCATCAGGAGCAAGGGTGAAGTGTCTTGCTCAGGACACAACGGACATGACGAGGTTGGTACTAGGTGGGGATTGAACCAGGGACCCTCGGGTCGCGCACGGCCACTCTTCCACTGCGCCACGCCGTGGAAGAGTGGCGCAGTGGAAGAAATGGTGAAATGAGCTGCTAAAGGTCCCAGTGGCAGCATGCCAAGAGTGGAGGATGTAATCTTCACAAAGAACTATCACACCTGCTCCTCCATTCTGGGTGCCATTCAGCGTAGAGCCATCAGTGAAGATTTGAAGGTCGGTAAGACCGTCCGAAGCTATGGTCTTCTCTGCTGCCGCAAGTTGTTGAGATGGGGATGAAGATTTGAGGATGGGAGTAAAAATTGCAGTGGGAGGAACTGGCAGGGGCCACGGCATATCAGTGGTACAGGTGTACAGGTTCCGTTGGGCCCGTCAGTAGGTTGAGTTGCGATAAAACAGGGGTAGTAGGGTTTCAACAGATTTTTGATGAAATTGTCGTCTGTCGTCATCTGTTGGAAGGTGCGCCCAATCATCAGCTTTGCAAAGAGAGATGTTCTGTAAGCGAGTAGAGAGACGTGGGAGAGGGGCTTTGTGGAGGATAGCGTCCTTTGGGGTGGAGCGGACTGTGCTGCTGTTGTTGAAGCGGGTCAAAAAAACCTTGTACAAAAGCATTTTTCTTTTGGACTAAACATGCTTTCATGTCCTTGGTAATTCACTTTATTTGAAAGGATGGTTACAAGTTTAGTGGGAGTAACTGTTTCTTCACAGAATAATGCAACTATGTCTCTCTTATTGAAAGAGCAACCTTGAATTTGTATTCTTATGTTATATTCCATGCATGTATTGGTTGCTCTGGTTACCTTGAAGCTGGTGGTGATGGAGGCATACTTGTTGTCCGCAGTCTCAGAGTTCCCAATGAGATAATCCCAGCTGGTGAACATCTTCCAGCCAAAGGTGAACTCTCCATCTTCGCCGTCTCCGCCGCCAAGGTCTGCATTCTTGGCCATCCTGAACCAGCAAGCAGATGACAGGACAGGATTGCGTGTGTTAAAGTCATTTAGAACATGCATATAAGATTACACTGGATCACATCTCATGTTCACAATTACACAACTCATCATGTCTGAAAAGGAGGGGGAAGAAGTAAAGTTTATTTAATTCTACACTTCTACATATCAAAACAATTACAAATGTGTTCAACGCACACAACCCATATGAGTAACGGACGTCAGGCCCATGGGTGAGACCCTGAAATGAGGCAGAAAAAAATGCGCCCCCAACCAGACCCTCTCCTAAATACTGAATGCACACGTCTCAGTGCTTTCCGTCGAGGACGTGGAAGACATCTACCTATTTGGTACCATGATCGCAGGGCATCTGCTGATTGGGCTGGGCATTGCCCTGGTTTATCGTCAAATTAGGAAGACGATGGCAGCCACTCAAGGAGCCCAAAGGCTGTTTGTCACAATGGAAGGCTTGGGTGGAGCTGAGGGATCACAGACTGTGGCGATTTCTGAACTAAATCGTAAGTTGGATCACATTATGGAGAGGCATATTGAAATGCAAAAATTGGATACGAGAGCCGGCATGGACGATTAGAACAGACAAGCCATAGAAATGTCTGCTCGCCTGGAAAAACAACAATCCTAATCTACGATTTGACTCCCTCGAATGGCCTTGACGCTGCAAAACAGAAGAAGGCTGTTCTGAAAACATCCCCCGAGGACACCTCAGTGATGGACGCTCCGACCTCCCTCCCTCCTCAACAACACCTGGGAGTTGAACTTTGCTTGCATTGCGGCTCCAGGCCTATAGACACAACATCACTACACCCTGGACAATGGGCATATGATTTTATGTAACATGTATAATTATGTGTGTTATGGCTATACGTTTTTTTTCCTTGGCCTCAGTGTGTACCCCCTCCCAGGAGTCCAGCCTTTGATTTTGCACTGCCTGGATTTATACAATATTTTCACATTTAAAGTGTGATCTTTTTCAAGGATTTTAATGACATTCACGTGTTAGTAAAACTTTGTGTGCCATTATTTTCACACAACCAAAAATGTGTCATGGCTAGGGTTGCAAAGGGGTGGAAAGTTTCCGGTAAATTTCCGGAAACTTTCCGGAAATGTACCACGGGAAGTTAAGCTCGGGAAGTTTGGAAATATTGACAATTTTTTGATTATTCAAAGTTGGACACTGTCCATGTGAATTAATGTGAATATATGGGAATTAAGCAATTACACCTCTACTAAACTTAAATACCATATATCAAATATATTTACCCCAGTAATATCATCAACACTTACCTGACTGGATGAAGTCCTTGGGCTCAAATACTAGTGTGGCCTCAATAGCCCTGCTGTAGTGTGTAGCATGCTGGGAATTATCTGTACATGTGATGGAGGAATGCACAGTGAAGGGTTGAAATTCTACTGAATTTGCATTAAATCAGGTTGTTTTAGCTAATAATCATGCTGCAAGATCTAGCATGTTGCATTCAATGTTTATTCCCATTAAATTCCCATTAATTCCCGTTAATTCCCATGGAAAGTTTCCAACTTTGAATATTCCCGGAATTTTGTAACCCTAGTCATGGCAGAGTCTGCCTTATTAGTAATGAGCTCGCCTTGATTCATGACTTAAGCTCTTTTCTCTCCTTTACGTTGGATGGCCTTGTCCTGGATGGACGGCAAAATTTGAATAAGAGAAACGTGTGCAATTTCAAGCACTTAATAAAAAATGGGGGCCCTAAAACATCATCTCTTTTTTAGAGTTAGGTTTTTTGTGGCCCCTAAAGGGGATTCTAGTTGTGTCCTACCACATGACACATACGGTTACTACTAAACAAACACAATAAATGCAATAAAAGAAAGAAATTAATAAATCACAAATACCTTTAATTTAATAATGTCACTAAAACTATAGGATGTGTCTCCCGTGGTGGTTGTGGCCCTAAAAAAAACCTAGTGTTTTGCCAAGATGTTCAAAAAGGTTCATTATGTCTTCTTAGTCATATACTTTTTCAAATTTTCTTGTAATCAGACCATATTTGCATAGCACGTATAACAAAATCAAGGGCCTTCCAGCTGCAAAGTTAGAAGGGCAGACAATTATTAATCAAGGCAGAAATATCTTAAATAGCATGAGAATATGAGCATAAGAAGAATTGGCCAATGAGTATGTATGAGATCCATACAGGACTTGTAACAAACATTAAAGGGGAACATTATCACCATACCTATGTAAGCGTCAATATATACCTTGATGTTGCAGAAAAAAGACCATATATTTTTTTAACCGATTTCCGAATTCTAAATGGGTGAATTTTGGCGAATTAAACGCCTTTCTAATATTCGCTCTCGGAGCGATGACGTCACAACGTGGCGTCACATCGGGAAGCAATCCGCCATTTTCTCAAACACCGAGTCAAATCAGCTCTGTTATTTTCCGTTTTTTCGACTGTTTTCCGTACCTTGGAGACATCATGCCTCGTCGGTGTGTTGTCGGAGGGTGTCACAACACGAACAGGGACGGATTCAAGTTGCACCAGTGGCCCAAAGATGCGAAAGTGGCAAGAAATTGGACGTTTGTTCCGCACACTTTACCGACGAAAGCTATGCTACGACAGAGATGGCAAGAATGTGTGGATATCCTGCGACACTCAAAGCAGATGCATTTCCAATGATAAAGTCAAAGAAATCTGCCGCCAGACCCCCATTGAATCTGCCGGAGTGTGTGAGCAATTCAGGGACAAAGGACCTCGGTAGCACGGCAAGCAATGGCGGCAGTTTGTTCCCACAGATGAGCGAGCTAAACCCCCTATCGACCCTAGCTTCCCTGGCCTGCTGACATCAACTCCAAAACTGGACAGATCAGGTTTCAGGAAAAAAGCGTGGATGAGGGTATGTCTACAGAATATATTAATTGATGAAAATTGGGCTGTCTGCACTCTCAAAGTGCATGTTGTTGCCAAATGTATTTCATATGCTGTAAACCTAGTTCATAGTTGTTAGTTTCCTTTAATGCCAAACAAACACATACCAATCGTTGGTTGGAAGGCGATCGCCGAATTCGTCCTCCCTTTCTCCCTTGTCGCTGGCTGTCGTGTCGTTTTCGTCGGTTTCGCTTGCATACGGTTCAAACCGATATGGCTCAATAGCTTCAGTTTCTTCTTCAATTTCGTTTTCGCTACCTGCCTCCACACTACAACCATCTGTTTCAATACATTCGTAATCTGTTGAATCGCTTAAACCGCTGAAATCCGAGTCTGAATCCGAGCTAATGTCGCTATAGCTTGCTGTTCTTTCCGCCATGTTTGTTTATGTTGGCTTCACTATGTAACGTCACAGGAAAATGGACGGGTGTTTATAACGATGGTTAAAATCAGGCACTTTGAAGCTTTTTTTAGGGATATTGCGTGATGGGTAAAATTTTGAAAAAAACTTCGAAAAATATAATAAGCCACTGGGAACTGATTTTTAATGGTTTTAACCATTCTGAAATTGTGATAATGTTCCCCTTTAACAAACTCATTTGTTATTGACACTTACAAAGATATATTATCCCACCCACAATGATTTGTAGCTCTTTGATTGGCTCATTGACACACTGGTGTCAGGCTTGTCCCTGACAGTTTGGCTATGTTTTAGTTTTTCCTCTGCGTTTGTCTTTTGTTTCCTGTCTTTAGTTCCTGTCAGCACTCTTATTTTGGTTATTTCCTGATTGTCTCCCTGAGTGCTTTTTCCCCTCAGCTGTGGCTGATTGGCACCGGGCCACACCTGGTGTCAATCAGCCAGCTGCTATTTGAACCTGCCTTCTTATCCAGTCTGTGCTGGATTATTGTCATTTCTACTTGTCGATGTCAGTGTAGCTGGATGCGGTAGCGGTAAACTATATTCTGTAGCTGTTTGTAGCTTGCTGTCTTTTTGTTCCTCGTCTTCCAGTTCCTGTTTCCCTGGCATCCTGTTTCCTGTTCCTAGTTCCTGGTTTGTGTTTTTTCTTTATATTTTTGGACATTAAATAATGTTTTCCCGCTCAATGCCTATCGTCATCTCTGCATCTTGGGGTTCGTCACCAACAAAACCTGGCAACTGGTGTGCCATGAAAGATCCTCAACATTATTCCAATTTCATGCTCATGACTCACGTGCGGATTACGACCATCAGGCTGTAGCCAAACGTTCCGACCCCAACCATGAGGTACGCCAGAGGGAGCCGGAACTTGAGCAAGCCGATGGTCCTCTGGCTGTTGTAAAATCCGTAAAACAGAACGGAATACTTGCAATATCCCTGAGAAAAGAAATAATGAAATTTATCTTTCATTCTAAATAAAACTATTTTACTGGGAACAACATCATCTCTTTAACTTAAAGTCTCCCTCTCCTGGTGGGATGTAATAATGCTCACTGTAAATGACAACCGTTAACACGCTATTTTGCGAAGATTATCATTTTTCCTGTTATTTTGAAAGTTGTATTACTGGATATACTTTTATTTTGATAAGGAACTCACGGTTGAAAATGAAAACAGAAATGCTTCTTCCATGGCAAAAGAGAAGGAGACGCTATTGTAAAGATTTACAGTTAAGTATTAAAATGCTAAATAGAAACTAGCAGAGAGTTCAAAGAATTCTAGCGTCAGTTGACCATTCGGTCCAGACCTTAATTTCAATTGAGCCACAACACTCACATCTAATTGCTATTGTATTAACCTCTAGATATTAAGATGTAATCTTTCTGCATTTATTCTCTTGAGTGAAAAAAATATGCATTAGCTTCTTTTGTCATAAAATAGTCTTTTTTAATGCAATGGCCAATTTGCAATAGGCAGAGGCGGCTGTAATCCACAAAATATAAATATTTTCATACATCGTCTTCTCTAGTGTTTTAATGAGAGAAACAAGACATTTGAAGAACAAAAGTATGTGTAATGTATTTTCATATTCAAGTTAGTGATGTTACAATCAGGGTTTTATGCAGGGTTATTTTACGATACCAAGCATCCATGACTGAGATCGTCTGATACGATCACATTTATTAACTGTAAATGCGTTAATGTATTTATACAGTGCTTGTGACAATGTAATAATATCAACTACCGGTAGTATTTTTTTTCTTTTATTACATGCAATTATTTTAATTAAAATGAAGTTAATAGTACACAATAACTAAACAAAAACTACTTTATCTACTATTTTAAATCCCTTGGTTTTTGCCCTCAAAGTCCACCTTTGTCCACAGAATTATTCCCCGAGTTTGTAAACATTAATAAAAATAAAAAAACACAAAAAATAAATAAATAAAAAATAATCGGTCTAAAATCGTTCATATAATACTGATACAACCCTTGGTATCGACACTACTAATACATGGAAGGAGCCGCCCTAACCTTATGTGTACACCTGGTCGCGACACAGCAACATACATAATTATGTTATCTTCTGTAACTATTATTAATGTACTCGTTAATATCTGCTTACTTTCTGCTGAAATGCGCTTCCATTTACACTTCTTAAACTTTACCAAGCATGTTGTTTCAAGATATCTTAGTGGCTACACTGAAAAAAATACTGTAAAAACTATTGAAAACAATTATTATTTTGTTATTTTGTAATAATAAAAGAAATCACATGTGTTAACATGAACAGCCCTATTTTTTTTAATTACTTGAGTTGTAGAGCATCAGATTGAGAGGCCACAGTGATATGCTACAAAATGTGTTACTTTAACAGTCTTATTATAGGTCCTTCCTAATGGTAAAAAGAGTTACCATATACTTAATCTATCATCATCAACAATTAATATTAGTTATAATCATAATAACATTCATAAACAACTCACATTAAAGTCCAAGAGGACTGAGTAGTCCTGAGCGGTCGCCTGCTCTGCTCTTGGCACAGTCTTCCTGGGAATGGATCCATAGGGGAGCCCCATTAGAACCTGCCATGTAAGCAATAAAAAGAAAAACTGAAAGTTATGTCTTTACATGAACATACTTGTAAACCAGCGGTTCTGAAACTTTTTTCACCAAGTACCACCTAAGAAAAAACGTTAAGTACCAACATAATGACCAACATTAAAATACAGTAGTGTAGTAGGCTTAAGTATTCATTAAAAACAAGGCATCGGTTTTATTTAAAAAGTATATTTATCATTTTTTTGGGAACAGTAACTGTACAAAACATTTGAACAGTAACACTGTTTTTGAATATAGGAAAATAAACACCGTACTTTAATCAAGTGATATTATTTGGTATAGCACTAGATCGGGGGTCAGCATGCAGTCTTTTAGTTCCGCACTAGTGGCTCTCGATTGAAAATGGAAAAAGATGGGGGAAAAATATTTTTTTTGTTTTGGTATGTTTTTTGTTTGAGGACAAACATGACACAACCTTTCCAAATTGTTAGAAAGCCCACTGTTTGATATGTTCTTGTGTATGCTTCACTGATGAGAGTAGTTGGTGAACATCGTTTTGTCCTACTAATTTCGGCGGTTCTTGAACTCACCATAGTGTGGACTGTGATGCAATAGTTTGTTTACATGTAAAATCTTCCACTCCTTCTTTGTCTCATTTTGTCCACCAAAAGTTTTATACTGTGCGTGAATGCACAAAGGTACGCTTTGTTGATGTTATTGACGTGTGTGGAGTGCTAATCAGGCATATTTGGTCAGTGCATGACTGCAAGCTAATCAATGCTAACATGCTGTTTAGGCTAGCTGTATGTACATATTGCATCATTATGCCTCATTTGTAGGTATATTTGAGCTAATTTAATATCCTTTACTTTTATCCTCTTTGTATATAATTTCGTTTTGCATGTCTCATGACACATTATCTGTATGTAATATTGGCTGCATTTCAGATAGTTGTTTGTGTGCTATGTTGTTCCAGACCACAGCAAACATTACCCAGCTTGCCAAAGATTGTAATAAATATATTAAAAGAATACAGCCTGCCGATTTCTTTAACTTGGACACACACATCTATACTTTTAGCCATTAAAAGCCAGGAATTTCCATGGAATTATCTCACCTTCCGAATAGCCTTTGATTTACAATTGTTTTTTAATGTTGTAAAAATGTGTAGAATAAATATTACATTTCAACATTTCTGTCAACGAAGATTTGCTTCAGCCAGCGACATATAGTCATTTTGATGGTAGGCTATTATAGCTAATATAGACACTTTTGTCATGTGTTGCCTTCATTATAAGACTTATATACGGCTTTTCATTTTTTGCGGCCTCAGACAGATTCGTTTTTTGTATTTTGGTCCAATATGGCTCTTTCAACGTTTTGGATTGCCGACCCCTGCACTATAATGTTGTGTCGTTCGCGAATGATTCGTTCGAACAAACGAATCTTTTGAGTGAACGTACTGAACCAAATCACTTCATGAACTGATTCGTTCCTTTCTCAGTTCAGTTGAGCTCCGCCGCGACCATGCCGGTATGAGTGGAACTGGCGCATTCTGTGACTCACTGAACCCTCGACGTCGGCGAACGACGCAGCCAGCTACTCTTCATGGGGCCGGGGGGAGGGACTGAGCGAACGATTTGTTCACCGCGGATTAACGACATGAATCACTCAGTGAACGACAACGCTCTCGCTCTCTGCTCTGCTTGCCCCAATGCCGCGCCGCGAGTGATTCTCCTCCCGTCGCGGGGATATGTTTCATGCCATTGGCATCCGTTCTCCATTCATTCTCCAAGCTAACGGCTAATGTTGACTCAAGCCACATGAAAACAAACACACACACGCGCCCCGTCCCCATTATCTCAACACATAAAGTTATGAGAGTAGAGGAGACAGAAAGAAAGTCAGTGCAGGGCAAGGCTGAGCAGCAGCGACGCGAGGGGGATGGGCGGGGGGTAAAGTGTAGGGCAGGCTGTTTGAGAAGATTTAAAATAAAAATAATAACTAATGTATGTACATATACGTAGGCTATTATTTATCTTGATTTTTATATTATTTAAGCTATTTATTTTCTTTTTTATTGCATATTTAAGTTGATATTTCCATTTTTATATTTTTAAATGTAAGCTACAGAAATTTTAGTTTTAATGTTGGCTTTTCTGGCAATTGGTTTAATATTTGTCTTGGTTTATTTAAGGTAGCCTATTTATTTTCTTTTTGTTTGCACATTTAAGTTAATATTTTCTTTGTTATATTTTTAAACGTAGGCTACAGAACATTTAGTTTTTATGTTGGCATTTCTGGCTCTTAATTTATTTGTTTTATTTTGAAGGTATTTATTTTATTTTTGTTTGCATATTTAAGTTTACATTTTCTTTGCTACAGAACATTTAGTTTTTATGTTGGCATTTGTTAAGGGTTTCTTAATTTAATATTTGTTTTTGCACTAAACAAACGAGGCCTATTTATTTAACTGTTGATTGCAAGCATTTTAGTACGCTATAACTATTTTTTTTATTTCCCACTTTTATTTATTTCTTATTTTCATTTCAGTGCAATAAAACATATTTAACAACAGGACTCGCGAACCTACTGACACAGTGAACTGACTGTGTCGCGGAGGAGGACGTCACATTGAGGCTCTCGTTCAGTCACTGTGCGTGTCGTTCATTGGGTGCTGAGGGCTTGTGTCGTTCGCGAACTGACACACACCGAGATCTGCCGCTGGGGAATCTGTTACTGACTGACTCATGATTCGCCGACCTGCCCACAGAACTGCTGCTGCAGAAGTGATTCGGTGATTCGGTGAACAAATTTTTTGAACGAATCAATTTAAGGAACTGATTCTAGTGATTCAGTACAGTCAAAAGAACTGCCGTACCATCACTACTGCACTAGATGGAGCCCGCAATACAGTTATGTGAATCACTGTTGTAAACTATTGTTTGCACTCAAGTATAAAAAAGTCAAATATTATCAAGTCACTTCTTCACCTCAGGAATGACCACCAGTCCAAAAGTGAAGCCAAACAGAACCAGGTTCATGCCGTACATCCAGCGCAGAAAGATGAAGTAAGAAGCTACAGATGAGCCGAAGTGACCTGAGGACACAGGAAGAGGTTCTCGTCTCACTGCTAAGAACAAAGGCGAGCAGGAATTAAAAAAAACTTACTTTCCACGTCTTTGATCTTCCTCTCCCAGGGGATACATGCTGTTTTGAAGTTGTCAAAATCTCTCTGGAATTTAATCCATTTCTTTAAAACAAAGAAAAGAAAAATCATGGAACCAATAAACATGAATGATAAAAAGTGTCATTTACTGTATTTCCCACCTTTGTCATCATCACTTTGTAGGCGTACCACTTCCTGCCTTTTCCTTTGCCGAGAGCTCCTTCAAACTTGTCCACAAACTCTTGAGCTTCCCTGTGAGGTAAAATGAAGGCTCGTTGGCACATATTGACTTTTATATCTACAGTATTTGGAGTACAATACTACATCACTTTTCATATGATTCGCTTTTTGCGGAAACAAACAAAGAATTACATGTTGGCAACTCAATCTCTGAATATTTTTTATTGTGTATGACTACAGGATAATCCACCAAAGGCCAAAAAAAGTTGTAGTTACCATCACTTAGATAAAAAAAAAGGGTGAGAAACGGTTACTATTGAATTAAAACACAACTACCTCTGTGCTGATCTTCACCTCACCAACAGTGTTCAACAAAGTTAAAAAAGTGATGTTAAATTTTCATCTGTGCGTTTAATTAATCATTTATATATGTATATATATTTACAAAATAAAATAATGTAAAAAAATAATAACATTTCCACAAAAAAAAATACAAATAATATAACCTGATAATCTCTCAGGGCACACTAATGTGTCACGACTAGGGTTGCCCCCGATACCACTGTATTTCAAAACTTTTCAATACTTTTCTAAAAAAAAGGGCATTATTGTCTTTATTTTAACAAAAAAATGTATGGTACATTAAACATATATTTCTTATTGCAATTTTTGTCATGATCCGTGGCCCGGATAATGTTTTTTTATTTTCTGTTAGTTTTGGACTCCATTAGTTCCTGTTTGTGCACCTCTGGGTTTGTTTTAGTTTCCATGGGGATTAATTGGGTTCACCTGCCTCTGGTTGGTGGTCAGCACGTTCACCTGTTGTCGACCACTAATCAGAGAGCTATTTATTCACCTCTCTCGCCACACTCGTTCTGGCTTCATTGCTTGCTGAACGCACCAATTACGTTAGTATTTCTTGACTCCCAGTTTATGCTTCCTGAGCTGACTTGGTACCTTAGCTTCCCGTGCGATCGGCACGTTGTTCCTTCTGCTTGTTTTCTGTTTTTAGTACGTTTATTTTTTCAAGATTAAATCATGTTCCTACCTGCACGCCTTGTCCGGAGTGGTCCGTCTGCATCCCAGGGGAACGAACCCCGCAGTAAGCTGCGACCCCCCCCTCGCCGTGACAATTTTGTCCTTAAATAAAATAATGAACATACGAGACAACTTTTCTTTTATTAGTAAGTAAACAAACAAAGGCTCCTAATTAAGCTGCTGACGTAAGCAGTAACATATTGTGTCATTTATCATTCTATTATTTTGTCTAAATTATAAAGGACAAGTGATAGAAAATGAATTATTAATCTACTTGTTCATTTACTGTTAATATCTGCTTACTTTCTCTTTTAACATGTTCTATCTACACTTCTGTTAAAATGTAATAATCACTTATTCTTCTGTTGTTTGATACTTTAAATTAGTTTTGGATGATACCAAATATTTGGGTGTCGATTCGATACCAAGTAGTAACAGGATCAATACAATAGTCATAATTTAAGTCCTCATGCGTCCAGGGACGTATTTCCTAAGTTTATATAAATAATATAAATTTTAAAAAAAACGAAAAAAGATTTTGTGATGCTAAAATATATTGATGTAATTATATTAGTATCGACTAGATACGCTCCTGTACTTGGTATCATTACAGTGGATGTCAGGTGTAGATCCATGCATGGCTACGGTGTGTAGTGAAGCATGTTTAGCTATTCCTCGTCCTGCAGGGATGATACTTGTAAGAAACTTACTTTATTTGTCGCCATGGAGGCTATGATTAGTAATTTAGCGAGCTAATCATGTCTTAAAGCACCTCTTCCTGAGGGCGTTTCAGTGTTATATCTTCACCTTTATCTTTAGTTTTTCAGCCAAAATGCGTCCATTCTCCCTTTTCTGTCTACACACCGTGTCTTCTTGTAAGTACCCCGTGATTGTGCGTTGCCGAACATGCTCCTCTGCTTGTAAAACTAGCAATGTCACGACGTGACGACATGCCCCTTAAAAAAATTAAATTAAATTAAATAAAAGGGGGTGCGGGGACCGGTACTTTTTAGAGGCGGTATAGTACCGATTATGATTCATTAGTGTCGCGGTACTATACTAGTACCGGTATACCGTACAACCCTAGTCATGATGCAATGGTTGGAATTGTCTAGTGTATTTTATGCTTATTAAATGTATATTATATGTATATGTCCAGGATATATAGCAAAGGAGAAAAGATTACTTCAGGTGTGTGAGCCTCCTCTTCATCCTCCATGGTTTGTTCCTGATAATAGCTATCAGTTTCTTCTTCTCCTCCACCTCCTCCATCAGCAAAGCCATCTCTCCTTCTGACAAAGACTCCTCTTCCTCATCTGAGCTTGAACTTGAATCGGATGAACTGTGTGCAGATGGACAGTGGTCATATACATCTAACTTTGTTTTGCATCGAATGCATATTGGACAGTGATGGGCAAGCTACTTGGAAAATGTAGTAAGCCAAGCTACACTGCAAAAACTGAAATCTAAGTAAGATTAAATATCTCAAATATGGGTGATATTTGCTTATTTTCTGTCTGATAAGATAATTCTTCTCACTAAGCAGATTTTATGTTAGAGTGTTTTACTTGTTTTAAAGGTTTTGGTCCTAAATGATCTCAGTAAGACATTACAGCTTGTTGCTGAGATTTGATGACCTATATTGAGTAAAACATGCTTGAAACTAGAATATCAACTGATGCAAAGATGTGTCATCAACACTCATACGTATAAAACTACTTTTTTAAAGTAATAATTTCTTACTTCAAGCATAAAAAAAAAATCATGATGCCGAGCACATATCATTATGTCAAGATAATGGCACTAGCATTTACTTAATTTAAGAATATTTTTCAACATATTGAGCAAAAAGGTCTCTTTTTTTTCTACCAAGAAAAGTGCACTTGTTATTAGTGAGAATATACTTATTTTATGGTATTTTTGGGTTCATTGAGGTTAGCTAATTTTACTTGTTTTGAAAACTCTTGGCAAGCCGAATTTTCTTATTTCACTGGCAGAGTTCAAATAAAATACCCCCCAATTTTTTTTTTTTCTTCTTGTTTTTGAACACTGACTTTTTGCAGTGTTGGGACAGCCATGTCCTCTGATAGTCACATGACTGTCACGTGACCACCACTCTCTAACACTTAAACAGTAAAAGTCACAACCATACTTGCCAACCCTCCCGAATTTTCCGGGAGACTCACGAAATTCAGCGCCTCCCCCGAAAACCTCCCGGGACAAATATTCTCCCGAAAATCTCCCGATTTTCAGCCGTAGCTGGAGGCCACGCCCCCTCCAGCTCCATACGGACCTGAGTGAGGACAGCCTTTTTTTATGACGGGAGGACAACAGGGTGACAAGAACTAAATCATCCAGACTAGAGATAGATTGTATTATTATGTTTATCTTACCTAAAAATAAATATATTTATTAATTAAAAAAAAAAAAACCTAAATACATTTTTACTATATTTTGCTAAAAACATCAAAATTAATTGTATTTTTATTTTTTCTGACTCCTTATTACATCCATTACATTAAAATAAACATATCGAAAATAATTAATTTTAAATTATCATAATAATTCATTTAAAATGACCATATTTAATTGTTAAAATAATTGCTGGTTTATCAACAACTTTAGCATTTTATTCATTACATTTTGAAGCTCTCAGAAGCCAAGTTATGTAATATTCCTTAATATTTATTTATGCAAGTTTGAAGTATCAATTATCTAAACACAGTTTTGTTTGCATATTTTCAGGATGTAGATATATATCAGTGATGTGCAGTCACTAGAGGCAGGTGGGGCCTCACCTGCCATCATGGAAAGAAAAAAAATGTAAAAAGAAAAAAAAAAAATTAAATTGTTATATGTATCCAGTGATTATATAAAGTTATTTTCCATTTAACTTCACCAGTTTTAGATTATTTTTATTCAAAATCGCTGAATTTTCACATTTGCCGTTCAAATACTGAGAAGAGACGGTGAGGTGAACAGCAGCCAGTTGAGGCACGTCACTCAGTGCCGCAACATGGATTGCGCAATGACTCGGCTAACTGCTGGCATGCTGTGCAGTGAGACTGTATTGCTATATGAACTATATTATACATTTCCATAGTTTAGTTAGCTGAGGTATATAATGTACAGTGTATTTTGTCAACAACTGTATGTGTGTAACGTATTTATTGTGCTGAGCGATCATAAAACGGCTGCAAAAGACGCACTGGCTGAGGCTCGCCTCCTGCACCCCCGCCGTAGAATTGTTATATCAACTAAAGCCCACACTTAAACTTTCCACGTGCAAGATTGAATCTATTTAAAAAAAACATTTCATAAGAAGCCAAAAAGTGCAAAAACAATAATGTTAGTGTTGGAGGAGTTGTGAATGACTGCAGGGACACCACATTAGATACACCTGCAGACTGCAGGTGTACCTAATTCACAACTCCTCCAACATGAACATTATTGTTTTTGCACTTTTTGGCTTTTATTAAATAACTTTTGTAACCTATTTTCATGGGCTTTCCTCTTTGTGATGTTAAGTTCCTGTTATGCGCTGTTATACAGTATATGCCTTGAGCTCTTATTTTGAAGGCGCTAAGAGCGGAAGTGATGTCACGTTGCGGAGGTTTTTGAAAGAAGGTAAATAAAGTGGTCCTCGTGTAAACTGGAGCCTCCGTGTTTGTTATTTTGTAGTTTCATACAGTATAGGTGACATTTATAAACCCACGGTTACACTTTTTTAAATAGATTCAATCTTGCACGTGGAAAGTTTAAGTGAGGGCTTTAGTTGCGGCGCATGGACTTAATTTCTAAGTAAAGGTAAGACCATAATAACGTTTTTTTTATTAAATGTGCTTTTTTGTGTGCTACAGTTTGTATGTGTAAAGTTAAAGTTAAGTTAAAGTACCAATGATTGGCACACACACACTAGGTATAATTAAATTTGTCCTCTGCATTTGACCCATCCCCTTGATCACCCCCTGGGAGGTGAGGGGAGCAGTGGGCAGCAGCGGTGCCGCGCCTGGGAATCATTTTTGGTGATTTAACCCCCAATTCCAACCCTTGATGCTGAGTGCCAAGCAGGGAAGAATGCTGGTATGAGCTTTTAATCATAACCCGTTAACTGCTGCCAATCAAATGGTGAATAAGATACTCTTTAGGGTTCATATGTTTGTAAATCTGACTGTGATGAAGTCAGTGCCTCACCAGTCATGAACCTCACCGCACGTCACTGATATATATATATATATATACATATATATATATATATATATATATATATATATATATATATATATATATATATATATATATATATATATATATGTCTTAATAAGGTTATCCAAAAAATAGTGCTCGATACCGTAGTAGAGCGCAATATATGTATGTGTGGGGGGAAAAAATCACAAGACTATTTCATCTCTACAGGCCTGTTTCATGAGGGGGTTCCCTCAATCATCAGGAGATGATTGAGGGAACCCCCTCATGAAACAGGCCTGTAGAGATGAAAATAGTCTTGTGATTTTTTTTCCCACACATACATATATATATATATATATATATATATATATATATATATATATATATACACACATACATATATATATATATATATATGACCTGGTGAATTCTAGCTGTCAATATACTCCTCCCCTCTTAACCACGCCCCCGTCCCACCCCCAACCACGCCCCCCACTCCCCCACCTCCCGAAATCCGAGGTCTCAAGGTTGGCAAGTATGGTCACAACTCAAAGCTGCTTTAAAAGTGTTATGTGTAACAGTATATAAAGTACACACCTTTCCACCTTTTTCTTCTTCTTTTGCTTGTCTTTTCCTTTAGCTTCTCCTTTTTTAGCTTTAGTTTGTTCCTCTTCTTTCCCTCCTTTCTTTCCGCCTCCCTTCTTCCTCTTCTTTCCTTTGTCTTCGTCACTGTCCTCTTCCTCGCTGTCTTCACGTTTGCCTCCCCTTTTCTTCCTGCTTGCTGCCCCGCCATTCTTCTTCTTCCTGGGCGCCTCATCTTCACTTTCATCTTCTTCTTCATTTTTCTTGGCGGGCTTCTTTGCCGACTTCCGGCTTCGAGAAGCCACAATGGTGTCTTCCTCATCCTCATCCTCACTGGCTGCTTGTTTGGCTGCCTTCACTTGTCTTCTGTTTCCTCGCCTCCGGGTGGCGCCATCTCAACAATAAATACATGTCACAACAATACATTTATCAATTTTTAAATAGATGTATAGACAATAAATACATGTGTATTTATTGTCTATAAATATATAGACAATAAATATATTTATCAACAATAAATATATTTATCAAAAATAAATATATTCATCAACAAGAACATTTATCAAGAAAAAGTACATTGATCAACAATACATACATTCATAAACAGTGTTGGGTTAGTTACTGAAAACCAGTAACTCGTTACAGTTACTAGTTACTTTATTTCAAAAGTAATTCAGTTATTAACTCAGTTACTCACACCAAAAAGTAATGCGTTACTGTGAAAAGTAACTATTTAGTTACTTCCTTTTTTATTTTTTTTATTTTTAAGGCTCCCATTAATGCCCGTTTAGCCTTCATTTCAGTACTGTTATTGCACTGGAGAATAATACAATCTGTTGATCAACTTGACATGCATTAAGCAATGTGGTCTACATACAACACACAAAGACAAAGATATGTTTGAAAGGGCCAATGTATTTCGGGCCAGAACAAATTGACAAAACTATTTTAAATAGCTGCAACATAACATACATTAAAAAAAACGCATAATAACAACATGTCACAACATGTCACAACATAGCTGTAAACCTATCTTCACCCAAGGAAGGCACACATGACATGATTATATGTCATTCAAGATTCAAGATTCAAGATGCTTTATTATTGTCCATTCTTTAACATGAACAAGACACATAAGGACTGAAATTACATTTTCGGCACAGTCCCACTAAGAGCAGACATACAGTATGTTACAAGGGGGACCGCCAACGGGTCAGCCACTTACGGCGCTCCTTAAAAAAGTGGGAAAAAGGTGACATTGGGAAAGGGGGAAGAGTAAAAAAAAGGGGTCCAGACTGAGTCCAAGGAAAAAACCTCACATAGCATAGCACACATAAACATGATGCATGTAATCACAACAACTCGCAACAGGGGGGGTTTGGGGCCCTGGAGGCATGTCACTATATACAGCACACATACACACGCCTAACCAGGCGTTTTTTTCTCTCAAGGAATTGTGAAATAAAATCATGTCTTTAGGAGATCAACACTGTACTGAAGACCAGAACACTACGCATTTCCCCAGTTTTAGTTTAGAGATAAGGAAAGATTGGCCTGGCCCACTAGGATCCCTCTTTATGTTTGTGAACTTTATAGTCTATACATTTAGAACGATGTGATAATCAAACACTCTAGAAGTCTAGAATGAAAGAGTATATGAGATAATTGACAGAGTGTGTGTACCATCAGTGCTGAATGATGAGCAGAGGCAGAGTTTGGAGTGTCTTCTTTAGCTTGCTCTCCATGTTTATGTACTCACTGTCCACTGTGTCCAGCTGCCTGAAAGCGGGTGACTTCACTGTAGAAATAGCCTGCATGTCTTCTAGCACATACGCTGCAATGGCTCTATCAATGTTGTCCTGGCTAGCAGTCCCTCCGTTAAAATCCAGCCGCTGTTGCTGAGGTGGAGGTGGAGGTGAAGTGTCTCTCTCTTTAATAGCTTTGTCGAAGCATGTTGCTTTTGTAGGTGTTTCAGCAGATTTGAATTGCTGTTTTGGGCAGTAGATAGGATCTTTGATCCAAGACACAACTTACATTTAACTAAAATTTTATTTTCTTGGTGCTTGACAAAAGAAAATTACCGGTAGTGAGAATATCTCCATGTTAAGAAACTCAACTTCGGCTCCACCATGATGTCTTGTTAGTAAACACAGACCCCCCCCACACACACACACACACACACAGTGCGCCTCTTGTGACACAGGAAGATTCAGAAGGACGACACTGCAACTCTCCAATAAAACACACCCAGATCTTCTCAGTTTCTAGCTGATACTACAGTATATAAAAAATAAGGTAAATAACGTAGTAACGCATCATGTAGTAACGGTAACTGAGTTACTAAATATAAAAAATAACGCGTTAGACTACTAGTTACCGCCGAAAATAACGGCGTTACAGTAACACGTTACAAAGTAGCGCGTTAGTCCCAACACTGTTCATAAACAATAAATACATTTATCAACAATAAGTACATTTAAGCATTATGATTAAAGGATATAAAGGATAAACTTACCATCAGGGCTGTCATCGTCTATATCAATCCCAACTGAGAATAAACAACAATTTTGAAAGAAATTAGGAAAAAGTCCAACGATTGAGGCACATAGTTTGTTTTTTTAAACGTAGTGTTTGTTGTTTATAAGAATTTACTTTAGAATACTCGCATAAGAAAAAAACATTAAATCTGTAGAAATACTTTGTACTCTTTGACACAAGTCCTGTGGAAGTTTCTAGAATTCAAGTCAAGCGTACTAATTATCAAGACAGTTTTAAGTCTTGTTTCCCTTTGCAACCTCTAATGTTCGAGTAATGCCAGGCACAATTTTCCTTTTTCCATCCATTTTCTATACAGTTACCCTCACTGGGGTCGTGAGTAGGCTGGTATGGGAATGTAATGTAAAAATTATGTTTTTTTTTCATGCAGATATATTTCTCACATTTAGCTCACTTTCGTCACATTTAATTCACTTTTCCCCCGTTCAACGCACTTTTCACACATTTAGAGAGTTTTCATTACATTTAATTACATTTAAAGTTGTTACATTTAGATCCAACATTCAGGTTTAGATTAAACATTTAGATTTAGATTCAGATTTAGGTTTAACATTTAGATTTAGCTTAGATTTAGATTTAACATGTATATTTAACATTTAGGTTTAGATTTAACATTTAGATTTAGATTTAATTTGTATGTTTAGATTTAACAATTAGACTTAGATTCAAGAGTAAGATTTAGATTCAGATTTAGGTTCAACATTTAGATTTACCTTAGGTTTAGATTTAACATTTAGGTTTAGATTTAACATGTATATTTAACATTTACATGTAGGTTTAGATTTAACATTTACATTTAGATTTACCATGTAGATTTATATTTAATGTGTACATTCAGATTTAACATTTGGATTTAGATTCAAGTCTAAGATTTTGATTCCGATTTCGGTTTAACATTTAGATTTAGCTTAGGTTTAGATTTAACATTTAGGTTTAGATTTAACATGTATATTTAACATTTACATGTAGGTTTAGATTTAACATTTACATTTAGATTTACCATGTAGATTTATATTTAATGTGTACATTCAGATTTAACATTTGGATTTAGATTCAAGTCTAAGATTTTGATTCCGATTTCGGTTTAACATTTAGATTTAGCTTAAGTTTAATTTAACATTTAGGTTTAGATTTAACATGTATATTTAACATTTACATTTATATTTAACCTTTATATTCCAATTTAACATTTAGATGTAATGTTTACGTTTAGATTTGACATTTAAATTTAGAGTTAACATTTACATTAAGATTTACATTTAACATTTTGGTTTAGATTTAACATTTAGATTTAGATTTAACATGTATATTTAACATTTACATTTAGGTTTAGATTTAACATTTAGATTTAGATTTAATTTGTACGTTTAGATTAAACAATTAGATTTAGATTCAAGAGTAAGATTTAGATTCAGATTTAGGTTCAACATTTAGATTTACCTTAGGTTTAGATTTAACATTTAGGTTTAGATTTAACATGTATATTTAACATTTACATCTAGGCTTAGATTTAACATTTAGATTTAGATTTACCATGTAGATTTAGATTTAATGTGTACGTTCAGATTTAACATTTAGATTTAGATTCAAGTCTAAGATTTTGATTCCGATTTAGGTTTAAAATTTAGATCTAGCTTAGGTTTAGGTTTAACATTTAGGTTTAGATTTAACATTTAGGTTTAGATTTAACATGTATATTTAACATTTACATTTAGATTTAACCTTTATATTCAGATTTAACATTTAGATGTAATGTTTACATTTAGATTTAACATTTAAATTTAGAGTTAACATTTACATTAAGATTTACATTTAACATTTTTGGTTTAGATTTAACGTTTAGATTCATCTTTTTTTTTACATTAGGTTATACATCCAACATTTAGGTTTGAATGTAATGTTTAAATTTAGATTCAACATTTAGAAGTATTATTTATATTTATATTTAACATTTAGGTTTATATTTAGCATTTAGATTTGCCATGTACATTTATATTCAACATTTAGACTAAACATTTATATTTATATTTACCATTTACATTTAACATTTAGATTTAGATTCAACATTTAGATATAACATTTACAGTCATTTAATTTAGACTTAAATGTGATGAAAATGAGCTAAATGTGAGAAAAGATTTAAATTTGGAGAAAAATGAGCTAAATGTGAGAAAAGTGCGCTAAATGTGAAAAATATGTCTGCTAGAAAAGTGTAAGTGATTTTTTTTACATTCGGCACCGCATAAGCCGGAGCCTATCCCAGTTTATTTCTAGCAAGAAATCTGGCTTATTATTGAACTGTTATGTGAACAACAACAAAAAACTCTTAACATTTGTGATACTGTTTTTTTTTTTACAACTGACACAAATGAATGAAAACAGTCTTAAAAACTTGAGAAATTAATAATTTTTATGATATGAACAATCTAATTCTGACAGCATGAACAGATGAAGCCTTCTCAGATGAAAGGCTGAATATTATATGCTATTGTAAATTGTTTAATCTTTTATTTTCTGTAATTTTAGATTGTTTTTTCTTTTGTTTTGTGTAATTTTATACAAAAACCAGGTCTACATTTTGGTGACATGTTCTGTTGAAAACTGAAATATATTAAATGTTGGGCGTATAAAAATTGAGGTCTAGTACTGGTGTATTATCGTAAACCTAAGTGCTGGGTTCAATACAAGTTTTGGAGGGTATTTAATACCGTGAGTAGGGAGTGTCTGTCCATCCTCACGGTGTACAATGAAATACTTATCAAATATTCAATGAGTGCAGGAGCCCTGCAAATGACTCAAACACCTTTGCAAATTCTACCACCTTTGAAAATGCTGAAAGGTGTCTAAGGTCCTGAATAAAAAAAGTTGAGGAAAGACTTATAGCTGCTATTGATAAGCAATTTAATTTTCTGACTTAGTTCATTTATTAGTCTTGACATTTTCCCTACCTGCACCATCATTATCTGAACAAAGACGTAGAGTACTTCTAGTTACTTATATTTAAAATACAAATAGTACAGAGGACTACACTAAAAAATGCTGGGTTATTTTGATAACCCAATTCATGAGTTACAGGGAGGTATAGCTCGGTTGGTAGAGCGGCCGTGCCAGCAACTTGAGGGTTGCAGGTTCGATCCCCGCTTCCGCCATCCTAGTCACTGCTGTTGTGTCCTTGGGCAAGACACTTTACCCACCTGTTCCCAGTGCCACCCACACTGGTTTAAATGTAACTTAGATATTCGGTTTCACTATGTAAAGCACTTTGAGTCACTAGAGAAAAGTGCTATATAAATATAATTCACTTCACTTCACATGAGTTGCTAGTGTTGGGTTACATTTTGGAGTTATCTTTATGAAGAGCAATCCATTTTTTAGGTTATAAGGGTATTATTTTAACCCATTTTCTGGGTTTTCAAAATTATGAACCATTTTTGTGTTGTTTTTCAATGAGTTACGCATTTTTGGGTAAAAGGCTTTTTTTATTTATTAAAAAGTTACTTTTTTTAAGGGAATTTTATTATGGATTAATCTCATTAACAGTATTTACAATCACACATCTTATGTACATGAAAATATTTGAGCATGCTGTATAGAACTACGATGAGCGATAATTCTTGTTAAAAAAATATCACTCATATCTTGATTTGAGTATATTTTAATGAAATAAAAATAATTTATTATGTTGGGTTACATTTTGGAGTTATCTTTATAAAAAGCAATACATTTTTGGGTTATAAGGGTATTATTTTAACTCAATTTCTGGGTTTTCAAAATTATGAACCATTTTTGTGTTGTTTTTCAATGAGTTACGCATTTTAGGTAAAAGGCTTTTTTTTTTAAATTAAAAAGTTACTTTTTTAAGGGGATTTTATTATGGATTAATCTCATTAACAGTATTTATAATCACACATCTTATGTACATGAAAATATTTTGAGCATGCTGTATAGAACTACGATGAGCGGCAATTCTTGTTAAAAAAAAATGTCACTCCTATCTTGATTTGAGTATATTTTAATGAAATTAAAATAATTTATTATGTTGGGTTACATTTTGGAGTTATCTTTATGAAGAGCAATCCATTTATTGGGTTATAAGGGTATTATTTTAACTCAATTTCTGGGTTTTCAAAATTATGAACCATTTTTGTGTTGTTTTTCAATGAGTTGCGCATTTTTGGGTAAAAGGCTTTTTTTTTTATTAAAAAGTTACTTTTTTTAAGGGAATTTTATTATGGATTAATCTCATTAACAGTATTTACAATCACACATCTTATGTACATGAAAATATTTGAGCATGCTGTATAGAACTACGATGAGCGGCAATTCTTGTTAAAAAATTGTCACTCATCTTGATTTAAATATATTTTAATGAAATAAAAATAATTTATTATGTTGGGTTACATTTTGGAGTTATCTTTATGAAGAGCAATCCATTTTTTGGGTTATAAGGGTATTATTTTTAACCCATTTTCTGGGTTTTCAAAATTATGAACCATTTTTGTGTTGTTTTTCAATGAGTTGCGCATTTTTGGATAAAAGGCTTTTATTTTTTAATAAAAAGTTACTTTTTTTAAAGGAATTTTATTATGGATTAATCTCCTTAACAGTATTTACAATCACACATCTTATGTACATGAAAATATTTGAGCATGCTGTATAGAACTACAATGAGCGGCAATTCTTGTTAAAAAAAATGTCACTCATATCTTGATTTGAGTATATTTTAATGATATAAAAATAATTTTTTATGTTGGGTTACATTTTGGAGTTATCTTTAAGAAGAGCAATCCATTTTTTGGGTTATAAGGGTATTATTTTAACCCAATTTCTGGGTTTTCAAAATTATGAACCATTTCTGTGGTGTTTTTCAATGAGTTACACATTTTTGGGTAAAATGCTTTTTTTTTTTTTTATTAAAAAGTTACTTTTTTTTAAGGGAATTTTATTATGGATTAATCTCATTAACAGTATTTATAATCACACATCTTATGTGCATGAAAATATTTGAGCATGCTGTATAGAACTACAATGAGCGGCAATTCTTGTTGAAAAAAAATGTCACTCATATCTTGATTTGAGTATATTGTAATTAAATAAAAATAATTTATTATGTTGGGTTACATTTTGGAGTTATCTTTGTGAAGAGCAATCCATTTTTTGGGTTATAAGGGTATTATTTTAACCCAATTTCTGGGTTTTCAAAATTATTAACCATTTTTGTGTTGTTTTTCAATGAGTTACGCATTTTTGGGTAAAAGGCTTTTTTTTTTTTTTATTAAAAAGTTACTTTTTTTAAGGGAATTTTATTATGGATTAATTTCATTAACAGTATTTACAATCACACATCTTATGTACATGACAATATTTGAGCATGCTGTATAGCAGTGTTTTTCAACCTTTTTTGAGCCAAGGCACATTTTCTGCGTTGAAAAAATGCGGAGGCACACCACCAGCAGAAATCGTTAAAAAAACGAAACTCAGTTGACAGTAAAAAGTCGTTATCGCAATTGTTGGATATGACTTTAAAGCATAACCAAGCATGCATGACTATAGCTCTTGTCTCAAAGTAGGTGTACTGTCACCACCTGTCACATCACCCCGTGACGTAGTTTGACTTTTTTGCTGTTTTCCTGTGTGTAGTGTTTTAGTTCTTGTCTTGCGCTCCTATTTTGGTGGCTTTTTCTCTTTTGTTGGTATTTTCGTGTAGCAGTTTCATGTCTTCCTTTGAGTGATATTTCCCACATTTACTTTGTTTTAGCAATCAAGAATATTTCAGTTGTTTTTATCCTCCTTTGTGGGGACATTGTTGATTGGCATGTCATGTTCGGATGTACATTGTGAACGTCGTCTTTGCTCCACAGTAAGTCTTTGCTGTCGTCCAGCATTCTGTTTTTGTTTACTTTGTAGCCAGTTCAGTTTTAGTTTCGTTCAGTATAGCCTTCCCTAAGCTTCAATTCCTTTTCTTAGGGGCACTCACCTTTTGTTTATTTTTGGTTTAAGCATTAGACACCTTTTTACCTGCACCCTGCCTCCCACTGTTTTCGACATCTACAACGCAATTAGCTACCGGCTGCCACCTACTGATATGGAAGGGTATTACACGGTTACTCTGCCGAGCTCTAGACAGCACCGACACTCAACAACAACACATCATTTGCAGACTATAATTACTGGTTTGCAAAAAATATTTTTAACCCAAATAGGTGAAATTAGATAATCTCCCACGGCACACTAGACTGTATCTCACGGCACACTAGTGTGCCGCGGTACAGTGGTTGAAAAACACTGCTGTATAGAACTACGATGAGCGGCAATTCTTGTTAAAAAAAAATGTCACTCAAATCTTGATTTGAGTGACATTTTAATGGAATAAAAATAATTTTGATCAGGAGTAAGACAAACCAGCAGTAATATTTATAATTTACAACCAACAATTGAGTCAAGAAGCGCTAAATTGCGCAACTCAATAGTTGGGTTTGGAATAACCCAACACTAGAGTGAGCATAACTCAGCTTTTATGTTAAATAAATTCAACCCAATAGTTGGGTTATTAATCAACAAACATTGAGTTAGCATAACTCAACTTTTGGGTTAAATAATTCAATGTAATAGTTTGGTTGGGATTAACCCAACATTAAGTTAACACAACTCAACGTTTTCGTTAAATAATTCAACGCAAAAGTTGGATTGAACAAATTAACCCAAACTGTTGAGTTAAAATAACTCAAATAAGGGGTTCGTCCCTTTCTGAACCCGCAGTTGGGTTAAAATGTGGTTATTTTTTAACCCAACATTTTTTAGTGTGTAAGTTTAATATTAAAAAACAAACTGCATAAATGACACATGTACACTTTCTGTATATAATTCATGATTTTCTGCTTATTCAGCGTTTATCAGCAAACATCGCCATCAAGCTCACCTTCGTCTGCTGACAGAGTCTTCTTTCTGGGCATGATGGAGAAGGACAAGTCACGTCGTCGTCTGAGTCAAACTAGAAGTTGTTTGCTTGGCTCCTTCTGTAGGCCGCCTGCCAGAACCAACTCAAGCATCTCACAGTACCATTAATTAATGATAGTAATAGTCACCATGACGACGACTGCACGTGACGCCACCCACAGGAAGATTCCTGGATCTATGCTTTTTTTTTCTTTTTTCTTTTTTTTAAATATGCAGACAGTGTGTTTTAACAAGGCAGCAGATTACTCATGTAAATGTTTACTGACATATACAAAATTAGTTAATAGAATGATTCCAATCTACAAACCCCAAAACCAGTGAAGTTGGCACGTTGTGTAATTCGTAAATAAAAACAGAATACAATGATTTGCAAATCCTTTTCAACTTATATTCAATTGAATAGACTGCAAAGACAAGATACTTACCGTTCGAACTGAGAAACTTAATTTTTTTCTGCAAATAATCATTGACTTAGAATTTAATGGCAGCATCACATTGCAAAAAAGTTGGCACAGGGGCATTTTTACCACTGTGTTACATGGCCTTTCCTTTTAACAACACTCAGTAAACGTTTGGGAACTGAGGAGACCAATTATTAAAGCTTTTCAGGTGGAATTCTTTCCCATTCTTGCTTGATGTACAGCTTAAGTTGTTCAACAGTCCGGGGGTCTCCGTTGTGGTATTTTAGGCTTCATAATGCGTCACACATTTTCAATGGGAGACAGGTCTGGACTACAGGCAGGCCAGTCTAGTACCCGCACTCTTTTACTATGAAGCCATGCTGTTGTAACACATAGTTTGGCATTGCCTTGCTGAAATAAGCAGGGGCGTCCACGATAACGTTGCTTGGATGGCAACATATGTTGCTCCAAAAGCTGTATGTACCTTTCAGCATTAATGGTGCCTTCACAGATGTGTAAGTTACCCATGTCTTGGGCACTAATACACCCCATACCATCACAGATGCTGGCTTTTGAACTTTGCGCCTATAACAATCCGGATTGTTATTTTTCTCTTTGTAAAGTTAAAGTTAAAAAGTTAAAAGTTAAAGTACCAATGATTGTCACACACACACTAGGTGTCTGCATTTGACCCATCACCCTTGATGACCCCCTGGGAGGTGAGGGGAGCAGTGGGCAGCAGCTGTGGCCGCGCCCGGGAATAATTTTTTGGTGATTTAACCCCCAGTTCCAATCCTTGATGCTGAGTGCCAAGCAGGGAGGTAATGGGTCCCATTTTTATAGTCTTTGGTATGACTCGGCCGGGGTTTGAACTCACAACCTACCGATCTTAGGGCGGACACTCTAACCACGAGGCCACTGAGTAGTTTCCAGTTTCCAAAAACAATTTGAAATGTGCACTTGTCAGACCACAGAACACTTTTACACTTTGCATCAGTCCATCTTAGATGAGCTCGAGCCCAGCGAAAGCGGCAGCGTTTCTGGGTGCTGTTGATAACCGGCTTTGGCTTTGCATAGTAGAGTTTTAACTTGCACTTACAGATGTAGCGACCAACTGTAGTTACTGACAGTGGTTTTCTGAAGTGTTCCTGAGCCTATGTGGTGATATCCTTTACACACTGATGTCGGTTTTTGATGCAGTACTGCTTGAGAGACCGAAGGTCACGGGCGTTCAATGTTACGTGCAGTGATTTCTCCAGATTCTCTGAATCTTTTGATGATATTACGGACCGTGGATGGTGAAATCCCTAAATTCCTTGCAATAGCTGGTTGAGAAATGTTGTTCTTAAATTATTCGACAATTTGCTCACGCTTTTGTTGACAAAGTGGTGACCCTCGCCTCATCCTTGTTAGTGAATGACTGAGCATTTCATGGAAGCTGCTTTTACACCCAATCCTGGCACCCACCTGTTCCCAATTAGCCTGTTCAACTGTGGGATGTTCTAAGTAAGTGTTTGATGAGCATTCCTCAACTTTCTCAGTCTTTTTTGCCACTTGTGCCAGCTTTTTTGAAACATGTTGCGGGCATCAAATTCTAAATGAGCTCATGTTTGCAAAAAATAACAGTTTTCCAGTTTGAACGTTAAGTATCTTGTGGTATGCCTTAACATTTCGCGGTACGCCAAATAATCTCTTGATTTAAGTTCAGTGTTATCCTATATTCCAACACAGTGTTACTGTTCAAACAGTGACCCAAAAAATGTAATATACTTGGTAAATAAAACCTCTGCCTTGTTTTAATTAATACTTAGGCCTACTACACTACTGTGTTTTAATGTCTTTATGGTGGCTTTAGGAGAACCATGTATTTTCTGAGGTGGTTCATGAAAAAAAGTTCGGGAACCGCTGGTTTACATTGCCAAAGAAGACTATTAACTAAAGTGTTGCAAAGACTCCTACTTCTTGAAGACCACACACACACACACACACACACACACACACACACACACACACACACTGGTTATCATTTGGAATGGGGACCAATTTTTGATCATCATATGTGGGGACCACCCTTTCTACAGGTTGTGGAGGCATAGAAAAAATGAGGTAAAATGGCCACTGCCCAGTTAGCTCATACACGTCTTTAAATCTCTGGATCGATGAAGTAATGTGCTGATCATTCTTACTGGGGACCCTGGGGAAAAAAAGAGTTAATATGGTTCATGGGGACAAATTTTAAAAAATTTGCATAATTCACACAAATTTGTACGTGACTACTGAGGACCATTTAAAAAAAAAAAAAAGTTGAAATTAAATATGACATGATGGTCAGAATACAGCACTACAGCTGTCCTCTTATGGGAAGTTTAACCACTTAAATGTTCAAGCAAATCCTGCATCTTCTGTGACATTACTGAAAACTGCTATTTAGCAGTAATGAAGTTGTCTGCAACTCCAACTAGCATATATAGAAGGGTGGAACATTCTGAATGTGAATCATACTTTAAGGTAATGTTTAAAGCTTAAAAAAACTTAAAAATCACTTAGGCATCTTCAGAATGGATCTGACTATCATTTACAAAGGTTTCCCTTTAGGGCAGTGGTCCCCAACCACCGGGCCGCACAAGAAAAAATAAATAAATATAAATATATATATATATATATATATATATATATATATATATATATATTTATACAGTATATATATATATATATATATATATATATATATATATATATATATAAAACATTTTATTAAATCAACATAAAAAACACAATATATACATCATATATCAATATAGATCAATACAGTCTGCAGGGATACAGTCCGTAAGCACACATGATTGTATTTCTTTATGACAAAAAAAAAGAAGAAGAAAAAAAAAAATATATATATATATATATATATATATATATATATATATATATATACTGTATTTTTCGGAGTATAAGTCGCACCGGAATATAAGTCGCACCTGCCAAAAATGCATAATAAAAAAGGAAAAAAACATATATAAGTCGCACTGGAGCCCGGCCAAACTATGAAAAAAACTGCGACTTATAGTCCGAAAAATACGGTATATATACATATATATATATATATATATATATATTTATACATATATATATATATATATACAACCCCCACCCCCGGTCCCTGGATGCATATATATATATATATTTTTTTTTATTTTTTTTTATTTTTTTTATTAACATAAAAAACACAATATATACATCATATATCAATATAGATCAATACAGTCTGCAGGGATACAGTCCGTAAGCACACATGATTGTATTACTTTATGACAAAAAAAAAGAAGAAGAAAAAAAATATATATATATATATATATATATATATATATATATACACCGTATTTTTCGGAGTATAAGTCGCACCTGCCAAAAATGCATAATAAAAAAGGAAAAAAACATATATAAGTCGCACTATGAAAAAAACTGCGACTTATAGTCCGAAAAATACGGTATATATACATATATATACATATATATACAACCCCCACCCCCAGTCCGTGGGACAAATTTTCAAGCGTTGACCGGTCTGCAGCTACAAAAGGTTGGGGACCACTGCTTTAGGGGACCTGTTTTTTGGTCCCCATACCATCAGAGGTCCCCTAAAGGTGACTGTGTAAACAGAGCGATGTCCCTATTAAGTATGCATTGCCAGAACACACACACACACAAACAGAGAGAGAAAGGCCAGCCACTTTAAGATTTAATGACGATTAGGGTTTCTAAATACTGTAGCTAAATCCCCTTGTTTGCCTATTAGAAAAATAGTTTCAGTAATATTTAAAACCAAAGCTGGTTTACTACTCGGGACAACATCTTAAAACGCAAACTCGGCAATATTGGCATTGGCGTTGTTAGGCCTATTTTAGGGGGGCTCAAGCCCCTAATTTGGTGTTTTATATATATATATATATATATATATATATATATATATATATATATATATATATATATATATATATATATATATATATATATATATATATATATATATATATATATATATATATATTTTTTTTTTTTTTTTTTTTTTTTTTACAAATTCATATTCATTATAAAGTGGCCCGAATATGATACATAAATAAATCATATAACCTGTTATTATTCACTCAGTTTCCCCTCACCTGGCGGTATAGCTCGGTTGGTAGAGCGGCCGTGCCAGCAACTTGAGGGTTCCAGGTTCGATCCCCGCTTCCGCCATCCTAGTCACTGCCGTTGTGTCCTTGGGCAAGACACTTTACCCACCTTCTCCCAGTGCCACCCACACTGGTTTAAATGTAACTTAGATATTGGGTTTCACTATGTAAAGCGCTTTGAGTCACTTAAGAAAAAGCGCTATATAAATGTAATTCACTTAACTTCACTTCACTTCGTAGCGTAAGGTAGAGAGCCCCTTTAGTGCGCGGGATCCAATCCATTCCACTTGTTCATATAGAAAATGCCCACATCACTCAAATGCCAGTCCGCATTTTCTCTGCGACCTTGCTTGCGGTCCTGCAGGTGTACGAAGCACATTATCTTCCTTTACAATGAGTGAAGCTGCACGAAACCTTGTGTGTGCAATTGTAAATAATTTAGTTTTTAAGTTTTGTGTTTCTTGTAGAATCTATATAAAGTAATGTACATTAGCCTATTGTTAAAATAATGAAAAAAACATCATTAAATATATTTGTTTTATTGTATTGTTACATTAATAGCTGTTGTATTATTATAGGATGGCTTGTTAAACATTTCATAGGATTTTCAGAGGGAGGAAAAACCAAGAGATTTAATATAAAATGTAAAATGAATAAATACATAAAAAGAAAAAAAATGGTTACAAGCCATCGCCCCGAGGAGCATTTCATTTCGTCACGTGCATTTTTTAAAAATAATAATAATAACAATGAATCATTTCTAAGTCTTTGTTTGCCGTTTGTGAAGTTTTGTGCTTGCGCGTAACGTTCGCTCGCATCCTGTGCATCTCCTGGGGGCTAAGGCCCCCCCTGTCCTTAAAAGCTAGTGACGCCCCTGAATATTGGTAATGCAGTGCAGTGTAGTGAGGAGTGCAATGACCTCTTAATTGTTACGATTTCATAATTCAAACGTGAAAAATATAGATTTTATCAGGCTGATATCGATTCAAAAACAGATGTGTGTGCGGTAGTAATAGTAAAGGTCACTTTCTGACACATTAAGACACATCAAGTTGAGAGCTCAATGTCGAATGCTCCTCGCTCTCATTGGGAGGTCACGCTGATATCACGGACACCATCCTGGAATCGATACTTTGATATCGGGCAATACTCAGAACTTCATTGGTGTGTCTGAATGTGTTGTCATGGTGAGGAAACGTGACCCGGGATCGCGCACGCTCACTGCAGCTGATCCTGTTTCAACACATGTGCACGTGCACGCATGAGGTAAACGTCTGTTTGCATGCACCTGGAGGAACGATTCATTTAGGGATATTCACTGTATTGCAGATATGACTTACACACCCCAAAACCGGTGAAGTTGACACGATGTGTAAATGGTAAATAACAACAAAATGGAACAGGAACACTTCAGAAACCCACTGTCAGTAACTACAGTTGGTCGCTACATCTGTAAGTGCAAGTTAAAACTCTACTATGCAAAGACAAAGCCATTTTTCAACAACACCCAGAAACGCTGCCGGCTTCGCTGGGCCCGAGCTCATCTAAGATGGACTGATGCAAAGTGGAAAAGTGTTCTGTGTTCTGACGAGGTCCACATTTCAAATTGTTTTTGGAAACTGTGGACGTCGTGTCCTCCGGACCAAAGAGGAAAAGAACCATCCGGATTGTTTTTGGCGCAAAGTTGAAAAGCCAGCATCTGTGATGGTATGGGGGTGTATTAGTGCCCAAGGCATGGGTAACTTACACATCTGTGAAGGCACCATTAATGCTGAAAGGTACATACAGGTTTTGGAGCAACATATGTTGCCATCCAAGCAACATTCTCATGGACGCCCCTGCTTATTTCAGCAAGACAATGCCAAGCCACGTGTTACAAAAGCATGGCTTCATAGTAAAAGAGTGCAGGTACTAGACTGGCCTGCCTGTAGTCCAGACCTGTCTCCCATTGAAAATTTAAAGTGCATTATGAAGCCTAAAATACCACAAGGGAGACCGTTGAACAACTTAAGCTGTACATCAAGCAAGAATGGGAAAGAATTCCACCTGAAAAGCTTCAAAAATTGATCTCATCAGTTCCCAAACGTTTACTGAGTGTTGTTAAAAGGAAAGGCCATGTAACACAGTGGTAAAAATGCCCCTGTGCCAACTTTTTTGCAATGTGTTGCCCCTATTAAATTCTAAGTTAATGAGTATTTGCAACCAAAAAAAAAAATAAGTTTCTCAGTTCGAACATTAAATATCTTGTCTTTGCAGTCTATTCAATTGAATATAGGTTGAAAAATATTTGCAAATCATTCATTTTATTTACGATTTACACAACGTCACTGGTTTTGAGTTTTGTATTTCAAGCACACTGATACTATCATTATAGACCACAAACACTTCTCTGGGAAGTAAAACTCACCGTGAATCAGTAAGAATTACGATTTTAAGTAGACCCAATAATTGTCATATTTGGAAAAAAACATTTTATTTCTTCCTCCATACGGCACTATCTGGTGCTACGTCAATGCATCCAGCAGAGGGCGACATTTCACAAGTAAATTCACTCAACAGCTGCAAAAGATGCTTTGACAGGATGTGATGTTTGGCTCATGAAACTAATTACAACTGAATTTAAAATGTGCTCAATAACATTTTATAAGGTTTACAGCACAGGTCAATAACTGATCATATTGGTCATCGTCCTTTATGGACCTATCGTCAAGTAATTTACTATTTGAGGGTTTGACAGCATGCTCTATTTGGACATTTTACACTTAAGGATATATTTTAATCAGATCAGGAAATACAATGACATTGAAAGACATAGTCTGATTGAAATACACTAAGTTAACTTGAAATGCATTAATTGAGCTACCACCTTATCGTAGTAGAGAAGTTTGAGTGTCCCAATGACCCTAAGAGCTATGTTGTCTGGGGGATGTCCAGGGTGGACCCCCGCCTTCCGTCCAAATGCAGCTGGGATAGACTCCAGCCACTCCCGCAACCCCGAGAGGCATAAGCAGTGGACAATGGATGGATGGATGGAAATTAAATACATTGCCTAATTGAAATAAGCTAATTGAAATACACCAATTAATTGAAATTGATATACAAACCCCGTTTCCATATGAGTTGGGAAATTTTGGTAGATGTAAATATAAACTGAATACAATGATTTGCAAATCTTTTTCAACCCATATTCAATTGAATGCACTACAAAGACAAGATATTTGATGTTCAAACTCATAAACTTTATTTTTTTTTTTGCAAATAATAATTAACTTAGAATGTCATGGCTGCAACACGTGCCAAAGAAGTTGGGAAAGGGCATGTTCACCACTGTGTTACATCACCTTTTCTTTTAACAACACTCAATAAACAATTGGGAACTGAGGAAACTAATTGTTGAAGCTTTGAAAGTGGAATTCTTTCCCATTCTTGTTTTATGTAGAGCTTCAGTCATTCAACAGTACGGGGTCTCCGCTGTCGTATTTTACGCTTCATAATGCGCCACACATTTTCGATGGGAGACAGGTCTGGACTGCAGGCGGGCCAGGAAAGTACCCGCACTCTTTTTTTTACGAAGCCACGCTGTTGTAACACGTGCTGAATGTGGCTTGGCACGGTCTTGTTGAAATAAGCAGGGGCGTCCATGAAAAAGACGGCGCTTGGATGGCAGCATATGTTGTTCAAAAAATTGTATGTACCTTTCAGCATTAATGGTGCCTTCACAGATGTGTAAGTTACCCATGTCTTGGGCACTAATGCACCCCCATACCATCACAGATGCTGGCTTTTGAACTTTGCGTCGATAACAGTCTGGATGGTTCACTTCCCCTTTGGTCCGGATGACACGATGTCGAATATTTCCAAAACAATTTGAAATGTGGACTGGTCAGACCACAGAACACTTTTCCACTTTGCATGAGTCCATCTTAGATGATATCGAGCCCAGAGAAGCCGACGGCGTTTCTGGATGTTGTTGATAAATGGCTTTCATTTTGCATAGTAGAGCTTTAACTTGCACTTACAGATGTAGCGACCAACTGTATTTAGTGACAGTGGTTTTCTGAAGTGTTCCTGAGCCCATGTGGTGATATCCTTTAGAGATTGATGTCGGTTTTTGATACAGTGCCGTCTGAGGGATCGAAGGTCACGGTCATTCAATGTTGGTTTCCGGCCATGCCGCTTTTGTGCAGTGATTTCTCCAGATTCTCTGAACCTTTTGATGATATTATGGACCGTAGATGTTGAAATCCCTAAATTTCTTGCAATTGCACTTTGAGAAACGTTGTTCTTAAACTGTTTGACTATTTGCTCACGCAGTTGTGGACAAAGGGGTGTACCTCGCCCCATCCTTTCTTGTGAAAGACTGAGCATTTTTTGGGAAGCTGTTTTTATACCCAATCATGGCACCCACCTGTTCCCAATTAGCCTGCACACCTGTGGGATGTTCCAAATAAGTGTTTGATGAGCATTCCTCAACTTTATCAGTATTTATTGCCACCTTTCCCAACTTCTTTGTCACGTGTTACTGGCATCAAAATCTAAAGTTAATGATTATTTGCAAAAAAAAAAAAAGTTTATCAGTTTGAACATCAAATATGTTGTCTTTGTAGTGCATTCAATTGAATATGGGTTGAAAATGATTTGCAAATCATTATATTCCGTTTATATTTACATCTAACACAATTTCCCAACTCATGGAAACAGTGTTTGTACACTAACTAATTTAGATGTACTAATTGAGATACACTAACAAATCTAAATACACAATTCAAATTGAAATACAGTATTTGGAATTGAAATACCCTAACTAATTGAAAAACACTATCTTAAATACAGTCTAATTGAAATACACTAACTGAAATGTACGGACCGTTTGAAATACACTAATTGACCATGGAATACACAAATTGAAAATATGCCAAATAAAATTTAAATACTTTGACTAATAATATACACTAATTGAAATGCACAGCCTAATTTTGAAATAAACTCATTTAAATTGAAAAACAACTGAAATTGAAATGGATGGATTATCTTTCTTGTATCAAGTACAACAATATTTTGTTTTCAGCACAAACTCGTTCAAGATTAGACAAACATTGTACAGCGTTATTATTATGGGCCCACGTGTATGTGTACGAATGGAACCAATAACAACTACTGTTTGGGGTCCCTGCACCCCACTGTATGTATTTGTATTTAATTTTTTTTAAACTTTCTTTGGCTTACCTCTAAAATATTATTTTTCCCTGCCCTACAGAAAAATAATAAAAATTAAAATAAAACATCTGTATCTTGTTTAAATTTTTTTTTTTTTTTTTAAATACTTTGTTGTTTGGGACAATTGGTAATGGTTATGTGCAGTAAAACTTTTCATGAACTCAACTCGTCTCAATGTGTGGTCCTAAATTTGTTATAACAATAAAATTGCATTCGTCCTTTAATTGCTCCATCCTGATCAAGTACAATAACTTAAAATGTTAAAAGTTGAAGTAGAACAACAATAAAAACATACAAACTTTCATTTTTGGAAGTTTTTTGTTTTCGCCCTCTATGAAAAGTAAGGACCAACATCTTTTAGTATATTATTTGTGAACACTGTTTATTTACAACACACAGACACACGTGTATTATTGGAGGATTACAGACACTGTAGTATATAAATAAAAATGTTTGTACAAACTTGCATGACTAAAAGGGTAAAAATAAACAAAACCACATTAAGCAGTTAAGCATTGCCCCCCTTCACAGAAATAATTAAAATCAATAAAAGAAAATGGAAATACTCACCTCATATAATCATCCAGCATACACATTTTTCCCCACAAATATCCTGTGAATGTGACACTCCTAACATTGTGAACATGTCAACACACATTAAACAGCAGAAAACATTCACAAGTGAAGTGACAGAAGAAAATAGTGGGACCAAACCCTGTAAAATGAGCCAATTTGTCGTATGACATTAAACATATTTTGTAGTGACGGGGAGATAAAAATAATAGGTATTAATTTAGCAGACACAAAGCAACAATCAGATGGAACATGTCAGCTTAGCAAACATGGCTGTGTGAGGAGGGTGGATCCAGTGGCTCAGACTTAAGGGCAGGTGCAACATCTGACCAGTCAGAAGATTTCAGTTCTTGATTTTCTTAGTTTTTTTAGAAAAGAAAAAAATACGCCTGTCGATTGAAGCGCAGGTAGTTTGGCGTCAGTGGCCAACAGAGGCCTCAAGATCACAACCTTCAACAAATAAATGTACCTTTTTTGAATCTTTTTTAAACAGGAGTACAAAGTGGATGCATGGATTATCTTCAGCCTACAGATAAATACTGACCAACATCTGCTCTGATACACACATGTACATAGTGTTCACATCCACTTCTAGAAAGACCAAAAAAAAAAAAGCATACAAAGAATAACGAAAGATGCTATTTGAAAAAAAAACAAAAAACATTTGTAATGGTGAAAAAACAAAGGGAAAGTTGGGCACAAATTCATTTAGTAAAGATCCAATGTCTGAAAGTCTTATATTCTCTGGATCTTGTCAGCAACAACCACAGGGTTTTCTTTGCGAATCTTTTCCGCGGCTTCAGCTTTATAATCGTATGGACAGTTGTGTTTGTCGGAGTAACGGTGAACGCCACAGAACAAGTTCCCACAGCGACAGTCAAAATCTGCAACGCCACAACAGACATCAGAGTTAGCAATTTACTTATAAGACTAAATATGGTTGTTGTCATTCATCAGATCTTTGTTTTACAGAACATTGAATCCATCACAACTGGACTGTTCAGTTTATGTTTGACATTTCATCACTTCATGCTCACACCTAATTTGGTCGGACCCGAAGGCTGATATTTGCCTTTTTTTAACTGATTTGTGATCAGCTGATGAGCTTCCGAGGCCAGTCGATCTTTACCGCAGCTTTGGCCTTGTGTTTCCATTTTAGAGATTTCACTCATGTGAAACATTCCTTCAAAAATGGATGCACGCTTTGGGAGAGAATTACATTTCTATAGATTTTGTTACACATTCCAGGATTCAATTTTTATTGTTTTTTTTTTGTTATTGCAGGGTTTCCCCTACATAGGGATGGGAATCGAAAACCGGTTCTTGTTCAGAACCAGTACCTAGTGTATCAATTCCTTGGAATCGCCAGCCATTTAATTAAACAGTTCTCTTATTGATCTTTTCAGGTGGTGACGGCGTTGCGTAATGACATCAGATCTCAAAATGGGTGCAACAAACGCTCTAAAGTAGCGACTACATTTTACAAGAAAAAGCCCTAATGGTAATAATTATAAGTAGAGATGTCCGATAATGGCTTTTTTTGTCGATATCCAATATTGTCCAACTCTTGATTACCGATTCCGATATCAACCGATACGGATATATACAGTCGTGGAATTAACACATTATTATGCCTAATTTTGTTGTGATGCCCCGCTGGATGCATTAAACAATGTAACAAGGTTTTCCTAAATAAATCAACTCAAGTTATGGAAAAAAATGCCAACATGGCACAGCCATATTTATTATTTAAGTCACAACGTTAATTTTTTTTTTCAACATGCCTCAAAACAGCAGCTTGGAGTTTGGGAAATGCTCTCCCTGAGAGAGCATGAGGAGGTTGAGGTGGGCGGGGGCGGGGTTGAGGTGGGGTGGGTAGGGGGTAGCGGGGGGTGTATATTGTAGCGTCCTGGAAGAGTTAGTGCTGCAAGGGGTTCTGGGTATTTGTTCTGCTGTGTTTATGTTGTGTTACGGTGCGGATGTTCTCCCGAAATGTGTTTGTCATTCTTGTTTGGTGTGGGTTCACAGTGTGGCGCATATTTGTAACAGTGTTAAAGTTGTTTATACGGCCACCCTCAGTGTGACCTGTATGGCTGTTGACCAAGTATGCCTTGCATTCAATTGTGTTTGTGAAAAGCTGTAGATATGTGACTGGGCCGGCCCGAAACATTTGATCACACAGCATGCAATAATTATAAGTGAAAGTCGCGTTTTGAACCGCTCTCCTATTTAATCCCAGCAGCAGTAATACCAGCACGTCATCTGAATACAACAGGTTCAAACTAACGCCTTATGTTAGCGTTATTATTTGTCTAATTGAAATGAATGCCTTCTCATTTAGATTAGCATGACGAGAGACAGATTCTGACTGGCTCCGAGGCGGGCAGTCCCTGTTCACGTCTGCCGCAAAACAATTGTCACCGACCAGCGACTAAATTTGTGGTCGAAAGTTTGCCTTTTCGGTGGGTGAATGTTCAATTGTAGTCTGAGAAAAGTTCCATGTTTTCCTGCAATCAGATTTTCTCTGTCATTATATTATACCGGTGAAACTCAGAAAATTAGAATACTGTGTAAAAGTCCATTCATGTCAGTAATTACCTTCAAATGTAAAACTAATCTATGATTTTAAGTTATTACATGCACGCCTTTATTTGTTATAATTCTGATCATCATGGTTTAGTCTTTGAAACCTTACATTTCTGACATTTTCAATTCAAAGTTCATCAAAATTATAACCAATCAAGAATTGACATCTCATTTTGCAAGTAATAAGTAAATATCCCAAGTTACTAAATGTTACATTTTTGTGTAATTTGCACATTATTAAATTCTACAGAAGAATAATTTAAAACAAGATGTCGGCACAGACACACGCAGCCCCTCGGCACTATCCGTTTTTTAGTAGTCTTGTTTGTTTTTTAGTATGTTATACGAGTTTTTATCTGACGTAAATGCTAACTTCCACTATACCCGAGCTAAACTACCTCTAGGGCAAACAGTCCTGGTCATACACTACTGAAACACCAAACTCACTGGACATTCCATCAGAGATCAGGCAACAGACCACATAGAACCCCGGAGGAACCTTCTTCATCCCACCTCTCAGCAATGCAGACAACGGTATCAGAAGAGGGAGCAAGAGAGGCGGTCTGCAGGCTAGGCTAAGAGCTAACCCGCATTGACCAGCACTACAGAGTCTCCTCCTATCCAACTGCTGGCCACTTGTCAACAAGATTGACAAAATAAGGCGAGGGATATTCTCTGACAAGAACTGCTGGTGTGTGACGGTATTTATGGAGACTTGGATGGATAACAACGTTCCTGACTAGGCTATCGGGCTAGCTGGCTGCGCTGTTTACCGGGCCGACAGGACTGCATGCTCTGGTAAGAAGAGAGGCAGGGTTGTGTGTGTGTGTACATAAACGTTTAGTGTACAGCCGTAGACAACTGCGACTCACTGCTTACCTGAGCTGGAATACTTAACAGTGAAATGCAGGCCATTTTACTTATTGGAGTTTTCAGTCGTCTCCAATAGAGCGGTCTACATCCCACCACACGCTAACGCCATGCTAGCCCTGGAGGAGCTGCATGGCCTTGTGAACAGCCAGCTAAATGGCCATCCAGAGGGAGCGGTGACTGTGGCAGGGGACTTTAATCATATTGAGCTCAAAATAGTGCTGCCTAAGCTCCACAAGTTTATAGACTTCCCCACAAGAGACAGCAATATTTTAGACCAGGTGTATACAAACATCAAGGGAGCTTACAAAACTGCAGCAGCCTCTCACCTGGGAATATCAGACCACATTTCTCTGCTAATGACACCATCATATAGACCAGTAGGGGGCAGAAGCAGACCCACCACAAAGATTGTACAGGTATGGAGTGAGGAGGCCACTGCATCTCTGCAGCATTGTGTTGAGGTCACAGACTGGATGTGTTTGCTGAAGGAGCTGCCCTGGAAGGCTTCACGGCGGCTGTGCAGGACTACAATAAGTTCTGCACAGAAGCAGCAGTGTCCATCAAAACATCAAGGTGTCCCCAGACCAGAAGCCCTGATTTAAAAGATCAGTACGGGCACTGCTAAAAGAAAAGGGACACCATCTAAAAGTCAGGAAATCAGATTGACTACAGCACAGCCCTAAAGAACCAGACAAAGGGCATCAAAGATGCCAAACAATTACAGTCAACGCCTTTGAGGGGCTCTTTGAGAAAAAAGACTGCATGTGGAGAGGAATCAGGTCCTTGACTGACTACAAGAGCAACACCACACAGGTCAGTCAGGATAGGGATCTCCCAGACATACTGAGCCTCCTCTTTGCTTGTTTTGAGAAACAGCACGGAAGAGCTCAGCCTGCTGAGCAGCACCAGGTGAGAGCCACCTTGAGAAGGATCAACACCACAAAGGCAGCTGGACCGGATGGGGTCACAGGCCGCCTACCGAAGTCCTGCGCTGACCAGCTGGCAGGGGTGTTCACCAACATCTTTAACCTCTCCCTACAGCAAGCCACAGTCCCCACATGCCTCAGATTCCACAACCATTGTTCCTGTGCTCAAAAAACCTGCTGTTACATCACTTAATGACTACCGTCCAGTTGCCCTTACCCCTATCATAATGAAGTGCTTTGAGAGGATTGTCTTAGCACATATCCAGGACAGCATCCCTGCAGACCTAGATGAAAACCAGTTTGCTTACCAGACAAACAGATCTAGAGAGGACACTGTCTCCACTGCACTTCACACAGCCCTGACCCACCTGGAGCAGCCAAACGCATATGTCAGGATGATTTTTGTGGACTTCAGCAGTGCATTAAACACTATGATCCCCAATAAATTGGTCCACAAACTCCAACCTTGGACTCCCCACCACACTGTGTACATAGATTATGGACTTCTTGACCAACAGGCCTCAGAATGTCAGGATAGGGAACCTGACGTCTGACACCATAATCCTGAGCACAAGCACACACCGCAGGGCTGTGTTCAGTCCTGCCCTCTTGACACCCTTCACCCAGGACTGCGCCCCCATCCACTACTCCAACATCATTGTGAACTTTGCAGACAACACTACGGCGGTAGGCCTCATTGCTGACAACAATGAGACCTGTTACAGGCAGGCGGTCCAACACCTGGAGGAGTGGTGCACAGACAATGACCTGGTTCTTAATACCGCCAAAACAAAAGGAGGTCATCATAGACTTTAGGAGGACCAAGAGAACAACACAACCCTCACTCCTCTTACGTAAAAAGTGCCTTACTTTAAACGTTTATAACTCATGGCCATGTGCCTTTAACTGTGAAAAAGTTGCTTTTAGTGTGAAGAGTCCTGCCTCACCCACCAACCTTTCACAAAAAGATGGGTTTTCCGAAAAAAAAAGTATTTTTAATGGCGGAGTCGGTGACTACTGTTTATAGTAAAGAAGGAGACAATCAGTATGTGTACATGCACTAAATTAGTCCGATTTCTCAAATAGTTCGACTCTAAATGGGCCTCCTACAGCCGATGGAAACATCGTAATCCGATCGTGTTCGGTTTTTGAAAAGTCGGACTAACACACCTGGATTATGCGATTGGAAAACAGAGGGCAGGGTTGTGGCCGAGGGGACAAAAATATCTGAATTGGACATCCGACCCTGCAGTGTGACTTTAGCCTAAGTCTGTGGGCATGAACTGATGAAGCCGGCTCGGATGAGAGGCGAAACGTCTAAGACCAACTGAACAGTCCATTTTCTATTGATTGAATGCTCTAAGAATTTAAAGACCAAAGTATCTAGACACATTTTATTATTTTTCCCGGAAATTTTTTTTCACCTTCCAAGGTCTTTTACACCATTGTTTGCTTTCATCTTAGTGGCCTTTTTTTTTAGAACAGAGACGAGTCAACAGCAGGGGTGCTGCCAGAGATTTGGAGACAATAAAAACAAGAACAAAACCAGCAGCTACAAGTCTCATCTACTGTTAGGTTGGTAATGGGCCCTTAGAATCATCAGCCCTTCCCTACTTTTTGCTCCTAGAACATTAATTAATGTATTAAAAGACTGAAAGAAAGTAAAACCCTAAACACATTTGTACCTCTACAGCAAAGCTATTTTCACATGACTCACCTGTAAGACCAAGCTTTTTGCGGCACATAAAACAACGGTTCTTCTTGGGTTTGAGGGGATCAGGAGCACTGAATACTGGACTGTCAGCAGTGGAGGGATGAATATCTGTGTCTGTGGACACTAAAAACAACACATTGAACAGGTTTACCTCAAAATATGCAAGCAATCAAAAAATACAGTTGAAGCAAGAAACAGCACAAATTAGCAGCTGATGAAAGTTCTGAGTAAATAAAATGGATGGAAATTAGTTTCAAGTATTTTGCCTGGTTTCGATTACTTATAAGTCTAAATAAATTGCTGAAACATTCTGGTCAGTAATAGATAGGAATTGGAAGCAAGGATATTAAAATAATATCTAATCAGCGGACGTCTTTTAATAACTTTAATAACTGGTTGAACATATTTCAAATATAAATTAAAATTATTATTTTTAAAATAACATGAGTTGAGCAATCAAAAGTAAGTAAAACTATATCAGACAGTTGTTAAAGACTAAAAAATATTCGAAGAAAGTTTTGATACGCACCAAGCTCTGTCAGGTCTGCTTTGCTAATGGATGCTCCTTTGTCCTCCGAGGAAAGACTCATCTCAGTCATCTTTTGTGTTACACAAATAGTTGACATCCTACTGCAATAGAGAGGAGATTAAAAACAAAAATATAAAATTTAGTTCATGTTCATCAAAGCTAATGCAACACACTTTAACACATTTTGAAAATACCTGAGAGTTTCGATTGCAGCAGCCTCTGCTGAAGCTGCGGCCTCAGCTGCAACCACTGCTGCTGCTGCATTATTCAAGGTGGCCTCTAACCGCTGGATTGCTGAAACTTCTGTGGAGACCATGCTGCTGCCTGAGGAACATGATGCACGACATAAAACAGCTGAAAGATGACAGAAGCAACAAATACTGGCATTGACTGGCATGTCTCCAATGATCAGGGGTTGGGCATCGTTTTGGACGCGGCCGGTTCCATTCCGGTTGCTTGTTTCAATTTCGGTTCCTAATGATTCTTGATTCTGATTCTTTCAAGAGGCAGGATGAAAACGTTATTATTCTAATGGGTTTATTTCCAAGCAGTATATAAATATAAATCTGTTAAACTTGAATATATGTGTTATGAAGTTTCTTTTCACAGGGGTAAACGCTCAAATATTAAAACATTTTCTTTGAAAACCTCATAAAAAAACATTTACACATATACTATAGTTTATGTGTTAGAGATAATGATCCAATCAGGTTTTATGCTGCTGATTATCCAGTCTTCCAGTGATATTAAAATGTAAAGGGGAACTGCACTTTTTTTTCCATTATGAAAGACACGACGGATGCTTTAAGGAAAAAAAAAAAGCATTCTAACTTGTAAATAAAAGTCCGCTTACAGTGGAGCCAATAGGAGCTGCTCCCTTTCACCCGTAAAATCCAATAAAAAAACATTCAAAAAAAGCCAAAAATACTCCATTTACATTTCATTTGAATATTAATCAAGTATTAGTGATATTATTACCGTATTTTCCGCACTATAAGGCGCACCTTCAATGAATGGCATATTTTAAAACTTTGTTCATATATAAGGCGCACCGCATTATAAGGCGCATAGAATAGACGCTACAGTAGAGGCTGGGGTTACTTTATGCATCCATTAGATGGAGCTGCGCTAAAGGGAATGTCAACAAAACTGTCAGATAGGTCAGTCAAACTTTATTAATAGATTACAAACCAGCGTTCTGACAACTCTGTTCACTCCCAAAATGAATAAACAGCTGTTTTATTATTTTCCCCGAGGTGAAGTCAGTGACGTGGTGTTTTGTTTATCTTTTAACAACAGCAAAATATAACATGTAGTGCAACATTTATATCACATAGTGGAGGGGAACTTTTCCCTGATACAATAAACAGATAAAAAACAGTGATACTGTTAGGGTAAATCAAACGTTATTGCAATCACAATATAGTAACACTCGAAATAGTGCAGAGCAATAACAATATATCAATAACTCAACGTTGCTCAAACGTTAATGTCACACAACACAACATACAAAATAAACATGTAAAGCTCACTTTATGAAGTTATTCCTCATCCACGAATCCCTCAAATTCTTCTTCTTCAGTGTCCGAATTAAACAGTTGGGCGAATACGTCTCGTCGAAGTCGTCATTAATCGAGTCAGTGTTCTACTGCGTGACTGATCGTCTTAAATTTAAACTCTGCGTCGTAAGCGTGTCTCTTAATAGGAGCCATTTTGGGGTCTTTACATAAACAAACAAATGGAAATGAAACGGCACGCCTCGCGCAGTCATATATCCCAGCATGCACCGCGCGCTTCTTCTTCTTTTACGGGGGAAAATGAAGACCGGGGAAAATGAATTCGGCGGCTGCTTACCGTAGATGCGATTGATTGATTGATACTTTTACCTGTTGGAGGCTCAATATTGGTCCATATATAAGGCGCACTGTCAGCTTTTGACAAAATTGGAGGTTTTTAGGTGCGCCTTATAGTGCGGAAAATACGGTATTATAAGCGCTAACGCAGACAAACTATTTATAGCGGCGCCGTGATCACTATTGTGTGTCCCTATGTTTACATCATCGAGTGGTCTGCTGCTTTCTCGCTCCCTGTAAGTTTATTGTCGATCATAAATCATGCAACTCACCTGGACAGAAGATGTCCGAGTATTTCAAAAGGTTGGTACCCTTTGAAGGCCATTTATGATCCAAAACTGGCGAGGACGACACAAAGACTCTTGCCCCCTCCCTACAATAATCTTAATGGAGGTGTTTGGATGTTCTTTAAAGGCGGAATTGAGCGGCTCCCATAGGCTCCATTGTAAGTGAACTTTTGATAGCATTTATTTCATATTTAGAATGCACTAAAAAAGAAAAAAGCATCTCTCGTCATGTCGCTCATAATGATTGTGAATGATAGGCAAAATTCCCCAAAAAAGTGCAGTTCCCCTATAAGAAGTGCAGACTATTTGCCACAATGCAGGATTATTGATAAAGTGTAGCGGCTACACAAGGTGTATGGAGCTGTGCCAGCTAAATCATTTTTCCAGTCGGCAGACCAAGCGTCAGAAATCAAAATCTACGTTTGAATTCCAGGAGAATTGGAATGCAACAGACAGTTCGCATCAATCGATGCCCAACCCTACCAATTATGCAATCAAGCTCAGCCTGTTATAATGCTCGAAATGCCCAATTGTATTAGATTAAACAACAGTGATTGAACATTTGCATGCAAACTGTTGGCTCGCTGTATGTATTTCCCAGTTTACTCTTAAAATAATTACTGAGTTTGTCATTTCCAGCTTTTTGTGTTTGCACATCAATAATAAAATGTCCTATCACGGTTTTGTTTATTTACAACAACATAACTCTCTGGTTCAATAGCCCAATAGCACTGCACAGTTGCAAAGTGTCTGGGTAATTTGTGGTTTTTGAAGGCACAAACACAAAAATAACAAGGAGCATGTTACATAGCCTGCTGCTTCAATGCTCACATATCTTAAGTCTTCTATAGCAACATTATACCTAGGGTTTGACTGCTTTGGAGCATTCACACACTTAACTTAAGAACATACCTGCATAACTATTAGCTACTCTGCACGTGTGTGCAGTAAATACATTCCTTAAAGTGCCAGGAGAGTGGAAAAACAAGTTGCCTCTATATTGAAGCAATTATCATATATACACTGCTAGAATGGGCCGTTTGCGCTTATAACAATATCACTAATATTTGGTTAATTTTCAGATCATGACATGTAAATGGAGTTTAGTTGGTGGTTTCTGGATGTTTTAAAAGGGTATAATGAGTGCAATAGAGGACCCTCGATCTGTTGACCCAAGTGTTAGCTATTTATTTGTGATTTGGAATGCATAAAAAAAGTCAAGCATATGTGTTCTTGTTTTACATAAGGCTTGTGAATGATAAACAGCACATCTCACATTTCCAGTATGACTGATCTGATATGGTCATAATGCAGACGAATTACTACAGTGACGTAGAATCTACGGAAATTGCTGAAGATATTCTAAGTGGAATATTCAAAATGACCAATTGAATTTAGGGCATTTTTTTATGTTTAGACGGTATTTTCGCACACTTTGTGGATTATAAATACAATTGGATACTATTTAATGGATACAATGAAACACAGGCAAATAAAGTAATTGTTTTTTCCACTCTTCTGGTACTTTAAATAGACCTAATGCTCACTAATGTTACTGATTAATTTAAAGTGGGGAGGTGAAGGAGTGTAGGCAGACATAATCCAAGAGGTTTGTTGATAATTGACAATTAACTTCAATTCAGACGGGTTCAGGTTAAAAGACCTGCACATAATAACAAGTCCATGCAAGTGGACATAGAAAAACAGCAGGTCTTACCCATAGCACTCAGAGAACTGACTCCTCCATTGTTCTGTCTTGACAGGTGCTCCTTGTGGCAAACAGAGCACATGCCATTAGTCCTGGGGTTGCCATAGAAACCACAGCCTGTGGCACAGAGCATAGGAGCTGGGCTCTGATTGGTCTCCTGCGCCATAGCGATGTCTAAACTGACCTGAAAAAACACACAAAAATACACACTGAAGCATTGCGTGTTTGTCTGGAACAACAACAATAATATTTCAACCTAACTGAGCCATCAATTGCACTACTTTTTCATGACTTCGTGCCAACTTTTCAGGGTGCATTAATACTTGTCATTTTTGGTCAAGGTAAAACAAACTTTAGTCTAGTTTTTTCTGTTAGTTTGGTTAATTTGGTAAAGTGTGAACCCAGGCCCGGACAAAACAGGCGGACGGAGGCCCATCTGGGGTTTTGGCACCAGCCGCTGGACTAGATCTGACCAATCTACGTCTATGAGCACGAACTGATGAAGCTTACTTGGAAGAGCGGCGAATGGTCTTCTAAGACAAACCAAACAGTCCAGTTGCGACCGACTGAATGCCCTGAGATGACAATGACCTGGATGAATGAGAACATTCATAGACATGTTCCTGACAACATTTCAGTCACATTAAGCCAACTTTCACAACTTCTCACGTTTAAAAGTAGACTCCACGTTTCATTGGCAAATTTTGTGATTCCGGGGTAATCATGGGGCCCTACCGATGCCAAATCCCTTAACTTTACGGCGGCCTGCCACTATCGTCATGTTGACTGTTACACTAGTTGCACACAAACATTAATAACACCCCACTTCAAAGCCTCACAGTATTTCATACATCTATCCATTTTCTAACGCTTGTCCGTTTTGGGGTCGCGGGGGGTGCTGGAGCCTATCTCAGCTGCAATTGGGCGGAAGGCGGGGTACACCCTGGACAAGTCGCCGCCTCATCACAGGGCCAACACAGATAGACAGACAACATTCACACACACATTCACACACTAGGGCCAATTTAGTGTTGCCAATCAACCTATCCCCAGGTGCATGTCTTTGGAGGTGGGAGGAAGCTGGAGTACCCACGCAGTCACGAGGAGAACATGCAAACTCCACAAAAGTTTGACAAATTAGGTCCTGTTAAGGTTGTCAATGGCTAAATGAATACAACATTTTGTGTCCACACCACGACTTACATCCAAAAAGACGCATGGAGTGTAATGGCACCCTTCCATCATTTTTGTCAAGCATAGGTGCCCCAGCTACACCGTGGTACTGAAACAACTCTGAATTCTTTATTTTACAATCAATCATAACAAATGGGTGCTACAATTAGCACAGGGCTCGAATTTAACCACAACAACCTCGGCAATTGCCGCGACCGCTCTCTCATTTGCCGCAGTACCTTAAAAAATTTACCAACATTTGCGGCAACAACTTGCCGTGACCGCCCTTGACTTTTTACTTGTTAATGGACAAGGGATATAATGGTCAACGGCTAAATGATAACTCGCGATACAATTCCAGACAGTCATTCCGTCTTCTTTCTCCTTTATAAACCCCGTCATTTGTTAATGGATGTAAGGCAACACGAAGTCAGGCGCATGCGTACTAGCGTCTTTTTGCATATTAACCATGGCAGACTAACAACGGTAACCTCGCTCCAAGGGCATTACCTCGAAGTATACTTAGTCAACAGACCTACATGTCACACTAAGGGTGGCCAACACTGTCATAAACCTGTGCCATATAGTGAGACCACACTAAACAACAATGACAATTACATTTTGGGAGAATATTTGCACCGCACCGCAACACAACATAAACACAACAGAGCACATTCCCAGAATTCCTTGCGGAACCAACTCTTCCGGGACGCTACAGTCATTTTTCCTCGCTTCCCGCCGTGTGTTTAAGAGTGCACCGCTGTTCGATGGAGACAGGTGTGGACAATATTGGATACACTTGTCCCCATACTAAAAGTAAACAGCGAAGGGAAAAAACTATATGATGTGGCTTTCATTTTGTCAATACAGCATCCATCAGCTGCTGTGAATGAGACTTGAAGAGGTGAGAAAACACGCTGTCACTCCTGGTTTTTGTTGTTGTTTGCCAAACTGTTGTACTGAACCACAAGTGTGCGTTGGAGAAGAATACATCTTGTTTATTAGACTTTATCTTCATTAGCCAAACTGCTTTGTGTTTTATTTTGATATCAAAAAGTAAACGCCATGTTGTTTTTTTACAATACTTGTGTTTTTTTCATGTCACAAAAGGGCCAAAATTGTAATTTCCCTTGGCCCTTGAGGCGATATCAAATTAACACTAAAGCTGGACCTCCGATTATATACAGCAGCGGTGCCGCGGTAACACTGCATTCACCGCTAATTCTCATACCTCCCGAAAATCGTCACGTCCGCTTTTCATGCAGTCCAACAAGTGCTGGCCCAGTCACATAATATGTGCGGCTTCTGCACGCACACACAAGTGAATGCAATGCATACTTGATCAACAGCGATACAGGTTATACTGAGGGTGGCCGTATAAACGACTTTAACACTGTTAGAAAAATATGCCACTCTGTGAACCCACTCCAAACAAGAATGACAAACACATTTCGGGAGAACATCCGCACCGTAACACAACAGAACAAATACCCAGAACCCTTTGCAGCACTAATTCTTCTGGGACGCTACAAGGTGTGTGTGTGTGTGTGTGGGGGGGGGGGGGGGGGGGGTTTGGTTGTAGCGGGGGGGTGTATTTTGTAGCGTCCCGGAAGAGTTAGTGCTGCAAAGGGTTCTGGGTATTTGTTCTGTTGTGTTTATGTTGTGTTACGGTGCGGATGTTCTCCCGAAATGTGTTTGTCATTCTTGTTTGGTGTGGATTCACAGTGTGGCGTATATTTCTAATAGTGTTAAAGTTGTTTATATGGCCACCCTCAGTGTAATCTGTATCGCTGTTATCAAGTACACGTTGCATTCACGTGTGTGTGCGTACAGAAGCTGCACATATCTTGTGACTGGGCCGGCAAGTTGTTAGAATGGATGAAAAGCGGACGTGACGACAGCTCGTAGAGGACGTTAAAGGCAGTGCCTTTAAGGCACGCCCCCAAGACTGTGGTCCGGGTGGACTACGAGATATAATGACTGATGAACACCTTGGTTCGATAATGAAGGTTGCCTCAACTCAAAGCCTGAGCCCCGACATTAATGAGCTAGCATCCAAAAAAAGATGCCAGGTATCTGGCTTGGGCACATCAGATTCGATCATTGTGTTGCAAACTAAGCAGTTTAAAGTCCTGAATGGTTGGTTTATTCATCGTTATTTTATTATCAAATTTATTAGCCTGTGGAAAAAGTTCATGTTGATATTTACCTCAGAAGGCTGCAAATAAAAAAGAGGCATTCAATTTTTATTTCAATTGTATTTGATATGCCATTGATATTTTTTAATTATTATTATTATTATATGAAGCTGGATTTTGCATGTCACTATAAAGTTATATAAGCCTTGCTTGTTCAATATTCAATGCAAAACGTGTTTGGGTCCCTATTAAAAGGTTAATTTGTTCAACCTTCAATACTTTGTTCAGTTTTAAATTTTGGCCCACTCTGTATTTGAGTTTGACACCCCTGCTATACGACATATTTCTGCTCAAACTCTTAATGGGTCTGTCCCGATACATCACCTACATGTACACAACTTAAACAATAAAAAATTACAAAAAATACATCCCTCTATCAAAAGGAAAAAATAGAGATAAAGGCATCATGAAATGACAAGAAAGCTGATATGTTTATAATAATAATGAATTTAAAAAAACTGTATATGTATGCTTTGTAGCCCCTGTCTGGATAGAAAATAATGTCTCCTTTAAGGCAACACTTACCTTGTCCTTAAAAAGTTAAGCACTAGCTTCTGTACGAATATAATTAACTAAAGACTGTTTCAACTTAAAAGTAACCCACAGGTGAACAGGATGTGTTTAAAAAGAATAGCTTTGTAACAAGCAGATCAGATAATTAACCAGCATGCTCATAGCAACAAGACAAAGGCTCACCATTCCACGTTGAGTTAAAGCTCTTAAAACCGCTCACCACTAATTGCCAACATCACCTAAAAGGATAAAAATTATCTACCCGACTATCCTCGACGTATATTATTCTAAAAATGTAAGGCGTTTAAACGCTTTCTTCCAAACGGAAGGCCACCATCGTGCCACACACACCAAATCCACCGAGTCATGCTAGCAAGCTAATGTTAGTCGCTTTCGTTTACGAGCAGTTAAATTGAAATTAGGGCGTAGCGTTGTTGTGTTTCGTATGAAAACATAAACGGCATGAATACAAATGTGATGTTAACGATTAAATGCGTGCGGTTATAAGTGAATCTCGACACATCTTTATCGTAACTAGCATGCTAACGCTAGCTAGCTAAATACACTGAGATGGGGGTTTCTCGTGATTTTGCTAATATTAGCTTGCTTTTAATTACAATATTGTGCGTTTATGGCTACATCCAAGCGATGTGTATATTATAACAAATCACACAATAAAATATATATAATATAGTTGAAGCAATCGTGATGTGTGTTGGTAAAAGATAGACACAGGACTATATTACTCCTAACTTGATAAGACTAAACAATTAGAGGAAAAAAGGAACAAACTTTACAGCATGTTCATATTTAAAGTATTTTTTTATAGTTGTTGATGTAATGTGGTGAGTTTATGATAAAAAAAATAACGACTTCAAATCATCAAAGAACTGGCATTTCTAGACGATAAGGAACACACGCCATTGTTTGTTTTTACTGTTGAATTGACTTACCTTTTACGTCAGATGACAGTGGGTTTCCAAAGAATGAAATGGAATAATAATGTTTATTTGAGCACACAACTGGGGTCGTCTAAGTGTGAGGACTTTGTTGGGCTGAACTGAACTCAACGGCTTCTTCGCTTCTTTGTGTTTTAAAGCGGTTGGCATCCAGCTTAATGGTGCATTAGCGCCACCTACTGCTTCGGAGTGCGGGCCAGGCAGCATTTTTTCTTCTTCTTCTTCGTGTTTTACGGCGGGTGGCATCTAGCTTAATGGTGCATTACTGCTACTTTCTGCTCCGGAGCAATATATATATATATATATATATATATATATATATATATATATGTATGTGTGGGAAAAAAAATCACAAGACTACTTCATCTCTACAGGCCTGTTTCATGCGGGGTTCCCTCAATCATCAGGAGAAAAAAAAAATCTCCTGATGATTGAGGGAACCCCTCATGAAACAGGCCTGTAGAGATGAAGTAGCCTTGTGATTTTTTTCCCCACACATACATATATTGCGCTCTACTACGGTATCGAGCACTATTTTTTGGATAACCTTATTAAGACATATATATATATATATATATATATATATATATATGTATATATATATATATATATATATATATATATATATATATATATATATTAGGGGTGTGGGAAAAAAATCGATTCAAATTCGAATCGCGATTCTCACGTTGTGCGATTCAGAATCGATTCTTATTTTTAAAAAATCGATTTTTTTTATTTTTATTTTTATTATTATTATTTTTTTTTTTTTTTTTAATTAATCAATCGAACCTGCGATGACATAGCGACTTGTCCAGGGTGTACTCCGCCTTCCGCCCGATTGTAGCTGAGATAGGCTCCAGCGCCCCCCCCCCCCCCCCGCGACCCCGAAGGGAATAAGCGGTAGAAAATGGATGGATGGATAATAAATCCAACAAACAATACACAGCAATACCATAACAATGCAATACAGTTCCAAAACCAAACCCGACCCAGCAACACTCAGAACTGCAATAAACAGAACAATTGAGAGGACACACAAACATGACACAGAACAAACCAAAAGTTGTGAAACAAAAATGAATATTATCAACAACAGTATCAATATTAGTAACAATTTCAACATAGCAGTGATTAAAAATCCCTCATTGACATCATCTTTAGACATTTATAAAAAAAAAAAAAAAAAAAAATTAACAATAGTGGCTTACACTTGCATCACATCTCATAAGCTTGACAACACACTGTGTCCAATATTTTCACAAAGATAAAATAAGTCATATTTTTGGTTCATTTAATAGTTAAAACAATTTTACATTATTGCAATCAGTTGATAAAACATTGTCCTTTACAATTATAAAAGCTTTTTACAAAAATCTACTACTCTGCTTGCATGTCAGCAGACTGGGGTAGAGCCTGCTGAAATTCTATGTATTGAATGAATAGAGAATTGTTTTGAATCGGAAAAATATCGTTTTTGAATCGAGAATCGCGTTGAATCAATTTATAATCGAATCGTGACCCCAAGAATCGATATATTGAATCGAATCGTGGGACACCCAAAGATTCACAGCCCTACTATATATATATATATATATATATATATATATATATATATATATATATATATATATATATATATATATATATACACAGGTATATATATATATATATATATATATATATATATATATATTTTATTTATTTATTTTTATTATTATTTTTTTTATTTTTTTTTTATTAAATCAACATACAAAATACAAGATACACTTACAATTAGTGCACCAACCCAAAAAACCTCCCTCCCCCATTTGCACTCATTCACACAAAAGGGTTGTTTCTTTCTGTTATTAATAATCTGGTTCCTATAATATACATCAATACAATCTTCAGGGGATACATACAGTCCCTGAAGCACACATGATTGTGCGTGCTGCTGGTCTACTAATAGTACTAACCTTTACCATGAATTGATAAACGTGGACCCCAACTTAAACAAGTTGAAAAATGTATTCGGGTGTTACTATTTTTGATTGATTGATTGAAACTTTTATTAGTAGATTGCACAGTACAGTACATACTCCGTACAATTGACCACTAAATGAAGGTTTTCAACTTGTTTGAGTCGGGGTCCACTTGTAAATTTAGTGGTCAATTGTAGGGAATATGTACTGTATTGTGCATTCTACTAATAAAAGTCTCAATCAATCAATCAAACAGTTAATTTTACTCATTTTCATTAATTACTAGTTTCTATGTAACTGTTTTTATATTGTTTTACTTTTTTTTTATTCAAGAAAATGTTTTTAATTTATTTATCTTATTTTATTTTATTTTATTTTTTTAACAGCAAACATACATTTATAATGCACACAAAAGTCAAGGCACTTTCAACATAACCAACAAACTACACATCAGGTTGAGCATATCACAACATCAGCAAAACATGTCAAGGAATGAAAACAAAAGCAAATACAGATTGAGTATTAAATATTGATCAATTATAATAATAAAAAAATGTGAAAAAAAAAGACAAAAAGGGCTACTTAAATCACAAAGAGAAAATGTAGGCTGTACTTTCATAAATCGATATTTATGTAGAAAAAACTTTGCCTTTAGCATTATAATGTTGACAAATATTTCTGTGTTACAGTCGTTTATAAAAAATACCAAATTTGATCTCTCCTATATTTATATAGAGGGCTGGAGCAATATGAGTTGGGACGGTCTAGCCCAGTGTTTTTCAACCACTGTGCCGCGGCACACTAGTGTACCGTGAGATATTGTTTGGTGTGCCGTGGGAGATTATGCAATTTCACCTAATTGGGTACTGCGGCTTTCTCCCACCTCCAAAGACATGCACCTGGGGATAGGTTGATTGGCAACACTAAATTGGCCCTAGTGTGTGGATGTGAGTGTGAATGTTGTCTGTCTATCTGTGTATCTCCGCCCGCGACCCCGAAAGGGACAAGCGGTAGAAAATGGATGGGGTGGATGGGTTAAAAATATTTTTTGCAAACCGGTAATTATAATCCGCAAATGTGCCGTTGTTGAGTTTCGGTGCTGTCTAGAGCTCGGCAGACTAACTGTGTAATACTCGTCCATATCAGTGGGTGGCAGGAGGTAGCTAATTGCTTTGTAGATGTCAGGAACGACGACTCGGGATGGTCTCCTGCTGGCCCCACTATGGGCTGGACTCTCACTATTATGTTAGATCCACTATGGACTGGACTTTCACAATATTATGTCATACTGGATAAGCTCAGAGCAATCGGATTTGACAAAACCTCATCAAGCTGGATGCAATCTTACTTGGAGGGGAGGGAACAGGTGGTAGAGGTGAACGGCACCGTGTCCCCCCCCTCTCAGTGAGCTGTGGAGTCCCCCAAGGCAGTATATTGGGGCCTTTACTGTTCCTAGTATACATAAACGACTTGTCATCAGCATGCGACTGTGAATTGTTCTTGTTTGCGAATGACTCTGCCCTGCTGGTATCAGACAGGGACAAGTCACAGGTGGAGAAAACTCCACTGTGTAGGATGGGAAGCGACATGAAGGCGTCTGTTTCTTTGATGTATTGTAATCCACAGGAAGATTTTGTCTTGACCCAAGATCTACAAAGCGGAGAGGAAGCAGGGCCTGACTCCCCTCCAGGCACCTTTTCTTTGAACTGTTTTGTGACCAAAGGCAGCGGCTGTTTACGACCCCCTTCCTTTAGAAACAGCTGTTGCCATGGAATCAGGGAAAGTCCAAATAAAAGAGGAGGCGTACAATCTTTCGCCAGAGCGTGGTGGGACACTGTACAAGAGTACAGCCCAGACGTTTCTCCTCAATTGAGCCAAATGTAATTCTGTCTCTGTTTAATTCCTTGCTTCTTTGTCTGTTTAATAGATGTCATCAGTGTTTGAACCTGACAGCTCCATTGAAAATATAGAACATTACACATGGCGCTCAAAAATCTATCAAAATGTTTTTGTACAACTTTGGTAAGCTGTGAAGCTGTACCGCTTGATGTGCGTCAACATACAAGTATTATTATGGTGTGTGTATACAGGTAAGGTAAGACATATTATCTGGCGTTTTGTTTCACAATATAATGCAAAATGAACTTTTCTTACCTTCTGGTACCTGCTGATCTGTACTTGGAATCCGCATAAAGCCTGAAAAATTGCGCGTGTCCACCTTTGTAGTACTTACCGACGCCGTAATCGAAAAGCTTCTACTTTTTCTCTATCTTCTTGTTATGGGACATTCATCCTCCGCTGTTGCCATTTCTAATATAAAGTAGTGTAAAGTTCTTACTTATATCTGGCAGTAAATTCGCCATGAAAGCGCTAAAAGATACTGGTGTAGTGAGTTTGCATTATTCACCCAGGGAACTTTAGTTATTAGAGAGTTCCGGTCGGACGTTTTTTTTACGGGACACATTTCCGGTGTTGTTGTTTCCGGATGAGAAGAGGCTGCTTGATTTACCATTGATTTACCATTGATTTAAGTAAAGTCTGAATGTCATTAAAACAGTTAGCTCCATCTTTTGACACTTCTTCCACTCCCGTCCTTGCACGCTACACCGCTACAACAAAGATGACGGGGAGAAGACGCTGCCGAAGGTGAGCCACGAAAAAAAGACCGCCCACAAAACGCCGCATCCGGAAGCAACTTTAGTTTGTTTTGTATTTAATTTGCTGACTTTGAGATGTATTTTGTATTCCTGGTGGTGTTGTTGTTTTTTTTTTCTAAGAGTACTTCTGGGCGATCGAAGCTCGTTTAATAGATATAGCGCTAAATTTGACCATGATTTTTACCATGAATTTATTAACGTGGACCCCGACTTAAACAGTTGAAAAACTTATTCGGGTGTTGCCATTTAGTGGTCAATTGTACGGAATATGTACTGTACTGTGCAATCTACTAATAAAAGTTTCAATCAATCAAACCAGTCGAGGGCGACAACAATACACCGTAGGTTTAACTGTGATAAGTCACATACAGTGTGTGCAATGTTTGGTGTGTCATTTCTATAGGTGTAAACATTTGTAGTTTATTGTGTGAATATATTAACACCAAACCTTCCATTTTTTTGGTGTAAAATACACAATGTCCAATATTTATTTAAAATATACAATTGATGTTATACTTGTGTTATGTTTATTTTATGTTTAAATGTTCAGTCTTACGAACCTAAATTAACGAAGAAGTGTAAAGCAATAAAACCGAGGAAGGAAAAAATGCAAAAGAAGGAACATCAATCCTCAACAAAACTTCTAGAGTTTCTGTTTCTTAATGCTTTTAATTAACAGCAAACGCTGGAAACGAGCAGCGAGGGCAGAAAAAATAATTTATTGACAATGCAGTTTGGAAGCCGATGTGTTTACTTTGCAATTAAGCAAATCCAGTCTCAAAGAAATATAAGTTGTGGAGGCACTTTCTGACCAAACATCCACATTTCGATGTCCGGCCCCTGAACCCTTGGGCTCTTGAAACTGCGGCCCTGCTCTTGTCTCTTGAGTCTAACATTTTTTAACTGATTTACATTTAAAGAAAACAAGCTAACACGCTAAGAATCAACAAAAGAATGTTTAAATTAGAACTGTGTTCATACTTAGCAGTTTTTTAACTCACTTTCTTTCTCCCACAACGTTATTCCTCTCCTAATGAGTGTCCGCCCTGAGATCGGTAGGTTGTGAGTTCCAGCCCCAGCCGAGTCATACCAAAGACTATAAAAATGGGACCCATTACCTCCCTGCTCGGCACTCAGCATCAAGGGTTGGAATTGGGGGTTAAATCACCCAAAATGATTCCCGGGCGCGGCCACCGCTGCTGCCCACTGCTCCCCTCACCTCCCAGGGGGTGATCAAGGGTGATGGGTTGAATGCAGAGAATCATTTCGCCACACCTAGTGTGTGTGTGACAATCATTGGTACTTTAACTTGAACTTGAACTTTTACAGCGTCCATTGCATCAATTATGCAAATGAGGTGATGACGCCATCTAGCGGCTTCTCGCAAATTTTAAGGACAGCCAGTAGATAACAACCAAAAAGCTGTGAAAACTATGATGCTGTGTTCCAAATTTAGATTATTTATGGAACTTGTGTGTGCCCATGGCTTTACATTGTGTTACATATATATATATATATATATATATATATATATATATATATATATATATATATATATATATATATATATATATATTTCGCATTCTATTTTAGTTACTTTATTGAGTTTACAACCCCCTGGCGCTGTTTTGTACTGTTTTTGTACTGTTTATGTACTTGTTTTGATTATTATTATTTCTTGATTGTATGTAAATGTTGCATATTATAAATAAAGGTTTATAAAATTTAAAAAATTTAAAAAAAGGACAGCCAATAGCTACTGAAGCGTTGGCAACACTGAATGGACCATAAGACCTCATATACTTGTTTTAACTATACGAAATAGTCAGGAACCTCCAAAACCTTCAAATCCAGACTCCAAACATCCCATAACAAGCTAGTCAGATTACTTCTAGACCTCCACCCCAGATCACACCTCACTCCAACCCACTTCTCCAAAGTGGGCTGGCTCAGGTTGGAGGACAGAGTAGAACAACTTGCACTGAGCCTAGTCCATAAAATCCGCTACACCTCCCTCACACCGAATTACATGTCAAACTACCTCCTTAGCGTAAATGACCGCCATAACCACAACACCAGGGGGAGCTCCACTAACCACGTTAAACCCAGATTCCGATCTAACAAAGGTCTTGACTCATTCTCCTTCTATGCCACATCAATATGGAATGCACTCCCAACAGATGTAAAAGAAAGGGCATCTCTATCCTCCTTCAAAACCGCACTAAAACAACACCTCCAGTCAACCTCAACCCTTGACTAACACCCTCCCCCCACCACATCCCACCTCCCCGGATTGTAAATAACCAAATGTATATACTTGTTCTTGTGCTTTCTGAACTCACTATGGTCACTGCTCGCTGTACATATCCTACCAAGTCAGACCTACACTGTTTCAATGTCAATTTCTCTGATGATGCAATTGTTGATGATGAAGTGTTGATATCAACTAAACCCTCCTCATCCCACCCCCCGGATTGTAAATATTGGACATAATGTAAATAATTCAATGTATATACTTTGTCACCGATTCTGTTCATAACTTTTATGGACAGAATTTCTAGGCGCAGTCAAGGCGTTGAGGGGATCTGGTTTGGTGGCTGCAGGATTAGGTCTCTGCTATTTGCAGATGATGTGGTCCTGATGGCTTCATCTGGCCAGGATCTTCAGCTCTCACTGGATCGGTTCGCAGCCGAGTGTGAAGCGACTGGGATGAGAAATCAGCACCTCCAAGTCCGAGTCCATGGTTCTCGCCCGGAAAAGGGTGGAGTGCCATCTCCGGGTTGGGGAGGAGATCTTGCCCCAAGTGGAGGAGTTCAAGTACCTTGGAGTCTTGTTCACGAGTGAGGGAAGAGTGGATCGTGAGATCGACAGGCGGATCGGTGCGGCGTCTTCAGTAATGCGGACGCTGTATCGATCCGTTGTGGTGAAGAAGGAGCTGAGCCGGAAGGCAAAGCTCTCAATTTACCGGTCGATCTACGTTCCCATCTTCACCTATGGTCATGAGCTTTGGGTTATGACCGAAAGGACAAGATCACGGGTACAAGCGGCCGAAATGAGTTTCCTCCGCCGGGTGGCGGGGCTCTCCCTTAGAGATAGAGTGAGAAACTCTGCCATCCGGGGGGAGCTCAAAGTAAAGCCGCTGCTCCTCGACATCGAGAGGAGCCAGATGAGGTGGTTCGGGCATCTGAACCACCGAGCGCCTCCATAGGGAGGAGTTTAGGGCACGTCCGACCGGTAGGGGGCCGCGGGGAAGACCCAGGACACGTTGGGAAGACTATGTCTCCCGGCTGGCCTGGGAGCGCCTCGGGGTCCCACAGGAAGAGCTGGACGAAGTGGCTGGGGAGAGGGAAGTCTGGGCTTCCCTGCTTAGGCTGCTGCCCCCGCGACCCGACCTCGGATAAGCGGAAGAAGATGGATGGATGGATGGTATATACCAGGGGTCGGCAACCCAAAATGTTGAAAGAGCCATATTGGACCAAAAATACAAAAACAAATCTGTCTGGAGCCACAAAAAATTAAAAGCCATATTACATACAGATAGCGTGTCTTAAAATATAAATAGAATTAAGAGGACTTAAAGGAAACTAAATGACCTCAAATATAGCTACAAATGAGGCATAATGATGCAATATGTACATATAGCTAGCCTAAATAGCATGTTAGCATCGATTAGCTTGCAGTCATGCAGTGACCAAATATGTCTGATTAGCACTCCACACAAGTCAAAAACATCAACAAAACTCACCTTTCATGCACAACGTTGAAAGTTTGGTGGACAAAATGAGACAGAAAAAGAAGTGGCAAAAAACACGTCCTAGAAAGTCGGAGAAAGCTATACATGTAAACAAACTACGGTGAGGTCAAGGACCGCCAAAATTAGTAGGACAAAACGGCGCTCGCCAAATTCTCGAATCAGTGAAGCATGTTTAATATAAACCGTGTGCTTTGTAACATTTAGGGAGGCTTGTGTCATGTTTGTCCTCCTACAGAAACCATATTAAAACAAAAAATTGATTTTTTTCCCCTCATATTTTTCCATTTTTTATACATTTCTTTTTAAAAACTCCAGAGAGCCACGAGGGCGGCGCTAAAGAGAGCTGCGGGTTACCGACCCCTGGTATATACTCTGATGATTAACTTGTGGGATGACTGTATTATGCTGATAGTATATATTTGTACTATGAATTGATTTACGTGGACCCCGATTTAAACAAGTTGAAAAACTTATTCGGGTGTTACCATTTAGTGGTCAGTTGTACGGAATATGTACTGTACTGTGCAATCTACTAATAAAAGTTTCAATCAATCAATCAATCAATCAATCAATCAATCAATATATTTGACCACGAAATGTTCTGAATCTATGCCCCTACTAGCCGAGCCTTTTTGTCGGAAGCATGCCGAGCAAATGTCATCGGAAACGGAAATCAACAGTTTTTTAAAAATATGTCACGTGACCCCCGGGGCGGACGTTAAGCAGATGCTCTCGGCCAATGAGAGTGTTCGATTGTTTTGATTTAGCCAATCATCTTTGAGCGTGCGAGGATTTAAACTAAGATACGCCGTGTCGCTTTTACAGCGTCGCCTCGTTCTTTCACAAACGCTGCGGGCTCAGGAGCAAACGACATTTTTGAGAAAAAATGGCCTTCCGTGGTACAAGAGTAAGTAATTAACATCATATGTATGCTGTTGTGTTGTTTGACAGTGATTTCATGTTTACGTCGCTGTGTATGTATTCGTTCTAACACTGCTACTATGTCAGCAAGCAGCCATTTTAACCGTCCGCTTATTTATGCAGTCTAACATTGTTTTGTTTGAATTTTGTGTTAGAACCGCATGGCTACCACTAGGACTGACCTCGTTGGAAAGGCGTGCGGACCCACAAAGCCGCGAGCAGCACTTGGGGAAATTGGAAACGTCCAGGCTAATAAAGAGCCACAAAATAAGGTAATTTTTAATCTCCTTTTTTAAAAAATTATCATCTCTAATCAAACAACGCAACAAAGGTGCGTTGGTCAATTACAACTCTTAGTCTTAATGCTGAATGAAAAAAATCCTGCGGCCATTTTAAGTGAAAAGGCTCACTTATTTGGAAACTACTGCATCCTACATTTTAGTTGTCGAACGTTGGATACATACCGGTTTTCTAAGTGGTCAAAAGTTAACACACACTTGTAAATAACAATGTCATGGCTGTCTTGAGTTTACAATTTTATCTACGACTCCTATTTTTTAGTGAGAGTGATTGGAGCACGTACACAAAAAACATTCATGAAGTTTGGTTCTCTTATCAATCAATGTTTATTTATATAGCCCTAAATCACAAGTGTCTCAAAGGGCTGCACAAGCCAATCCATGGTACAGAGCCCACATAAGGTCAAGGAAAAACTCACAACCCAGTGGGATGTTGATGTGAATGACTATGAGAAACCTTGGAGAGGACCGCATATGTGGGTGACCCCACCCCCTCTAGGGGAGACCGGATGCAATGGACGTCGAGTGGGTCTGACATAATATTGTGAAAGTCCAGTCCATAGTGGATCTATTATAATAGTGAGAGTCCAGTTCACTTATGAATTTATTATGGGTCTACTGAAAATGTGACCAAATCTGCTGGGTCAATAGTATACATACAGCAATGTTAATATTTGGTTACATGTCCCTTGGGAGGTTTCACTGCAATAAGGCGCTTTTGGTAGCCACCCACAAGCTTCTGGTTGAATTTTTGACCACTGCTCCTGACAAAATGGGTGCAGTTCAGCTAAATTTGTTGGTTTTCTGACAGACTTGTTTCTTCAGCATTGTCCATACGTTTAAGTCAGGACTTTGGGAAAGCCATTGTAAAACCTTAATTCTAGCCTGATTTAGCCATTCCTTTACCACTTTTGACGTGTGTTTGGGTGTCATTGTTCTGTTGGAACACCCAACTGCGCCCAAGGCCCAACCTCCGGGCTGATGATTTTAGGTTGTCCTGAAGAATTTGGAGGTAATCCTCCTTTTTCACTGTCCCATTTACACTCTGTAAAGCACCAGTTCCATTGGCAGCAAAACAGGCCCACAGCATAATACTACTACCACCACCATGCTTGACGGGCGGCATGGTGTCCCCAGGGATTAAGAAGTCAATAAATCCGCATCAGCAATTTGTAGCAACCGATCGACGCCGTATAGCCTCTCGTAGTCTGTTGATTCGAGTAGAAATGGCGGGCATTTCCCATTACATCGCCGACATCGTCTCACAAGATGTAGTTTCTCTTTATATATCCTTCTTGAAAATCAACTCTGTTCTCAAATTCATCCGGTCCCAGTGAGTATCCAATCACAGGATGCGTAAATGTCACATTCAACCTTAGGCCAGCTACAAGGCCTTACTGACAACTTGTGATCTGATTGGTTATCGCAATTGTCTTATCAACTGTGCCTGTTCACTTACAGTGCACAGACGCCCGCATTGTTGATTCTGAAGGCCCCGGGCATATTTCGTACAGCATGACAACATAAGATAGCTGAATTCTGATTGGATAGGAACTCTAACCTTCAAAACAGCATTGGAAAGAGCATAATATGACAAGAGAATATGAATACTTTTAAAACTTTAGGGAAAGTAAATTAAAAATTGCTTTTCTTTAATTATGATCATGTTTTCTGGTTATGTTAGGCCAGCAGAGAAGGCCTTGCTGGCCCTGACGGCACACCACTGCATTTAGCTGTATATGTATGTCCCTGTTCAGCAATGTTTTCTAGCGATATCAAGATTCAGTATGTGCTGTTGAGCCTACGAGAGATTTAACCATCTAGTTTATTAATACTATTAAGGATATTTTCTTGATGCGAACAAATATCACCAAAGACGCTGTAATGTGGTCATCTGTGTTGAACAAAGCATTTGGCTTTCCTGCAAAACTTAGGTTTTAGTTTCTGTAATGAAAATCGACAAGAAAATATGGTATCGGCGGTCACTCGAAGCGAGTATAACGATCCTCCTGGTAGAGGTGTATCCCTTTTATGGAAGATGCCTGTGCGTGACTTTTTAACGTGGGGAGACTGGTGCACACAGTCACCACACGATACTTGACAGATCCGGGTCAGGGTCCAGTGGCATGGAGTCCAAGACGACTGGGGACCCTTTTCTGCTGCAGCCTTCAGCCGCCATCCCAGCCGTTGTGACGCTCCATAGGGTTAGCAGTCATCCTCCGCCTGTTCCACCGTTGAGGTCTTAGGTTATTTCCCCATAACTGGGCCTACATGGATGTAGGGGTGCCTTCTTCCGCCATTGCAGCCGTTGTGGTAGTTCTTACATCTACCGTCTTCCGCCTGCTCCGCCGTTGAGGTCTTCACCGTATCCCTGGCTAGGGAGCAGTCAGGTACTAGGCCTTTGCCAAGGGCCACCTGGGGTAACATTAGTAAAGGGGTTAACCTTTTGGTGCCCCAAGACCCCATAGAGGAGCCTCCACTGTCGGATGCACTTTAATGTCATGGACCAATAATCACTATTTATTACTTGGACTTAATATGACGTTCATTTATTTGCACAACCAGGACCTTGTTATATTTAGGCATATAAAAAAATGCAATCGATTGTCTTTTCTTTAAATTTAGTTCTGCTGTCAAACGCTACTAAAATAACTTTCAGTAGTTTATCAAACAAATCAAATGTTCCAGCAAGCATTTTACAAAGTGA